>NC_135305.1:127140011-127477640 GCF_048772815.1 Callospermophilus lateralis | reverse complement strand
TGGCTCTTCTCCAGGTCCCTACTGGACTCATGTCCTCTTCACGTGGAAATTCAAGGAGGGCCTCAAGGTCTACATCAACGGGACACTGAACACCTCTGACCCAAGTGGGAAGGGTGTCTCACGCCTACGGAGAGCCCAGCGCCAACCTGGTGATCGGGTCTGAGCAGGACCAGACCAAGCGCTATGAGAACGGGGCCTTCGACGAGTTCATCATCTGGGAACGCGCCCTGACCCCAGATGAGGTGGCCATGTACTTCACAGCTGCCATAGGTCAGTGAGCGCGATGGTGTGGGCAGGCCTGGTGCGTGCTCCAGGCACCCCTGGCCCTCCTCCCCTCCCCAGCCTTCCTTCTTCCTCAGCTGTCCTCCCTCCCCAGCCCTCCTCCCCTCCCCAGCCCTCCTCCCCTCCCCAGCCCTCCTCCCCTCCCCTCCTCATCTCCTCCCTCCCCAGTCATCCTCCCCTCCCCAGCCCTCCTCCCTCCTCAGCCCTCCTCCGTCCCCAGCCTTCCTTCTTCCTCAGCTGTCCTCCCTCCTCAGCCCTCCTCCCCTCCCCAGCCCTCCTCCCCTCCCCAGTCCTCCTCCCCTCCTCATCTCCTCCCTCCTCAGCCCCTCCTCCGTCCCCAGCCTTCCTTCTTCCTCAGCTGTCCTCCCTCCTCAGCCCTCCTCCCCTCCTCAGCCCTCCCCCCTCCCCAGCCCTCCCCCCCTCCCCAGCCCTCCTCCCCTCCCCCAGCCCTCCTCCTCCTCAGCCCTCCCCCCCTCCCCAGCCCTCCTCCCCTCCCCAGCCCTCCTCCCTCCCAGCCCTCCTCCCCTCCCCAGCCCTCCTCCCCTCCCCAGCCCTCCTCCCTCCTCAGCCCTCCCCCCCTCCCCAGCCCTCCTCCCCTCCCCAGCCCTCCTCCCTCCCCAGCCCTCCTCCCCTCCCCAGCCCTCCTCCCTCCCAGTCTCCTCTGCAGGTGTGAGGTGCGTCCCAGTGAACTGTTCCAACCCAGTGCTTTCTAAAGCACTTGTTCTCTAAGATAAAGCGGTTAACAATTTACCAGAGGCACACTGAGGCTGTGTTCTCCTGGGTCACAGGGTGCGTGAGAGGATGGCTGTGAGAGGCTTTGGAGAGCAAATATATTCCAGGCCCATCAGTGTATTTGCCCAAGAACCACCTCCCACGTGCCACATTCCCTGATGGGCCCTGGAGTCCCCCAAATGCCCTCTTCCTGCTTGGCACACAGTGGTCATTCAGCACAGTGGCCTGTATACCTGGGCTCAACTCTCCCCTCTGCCTTGGTGAGCCATGGGACATTGGGAAGTCACTTTTTAAAAACTGAGGTGACATTTACATAGCGTCAGCTAACCATGTAAATGTGGACAATTTAGTGGCATTTGGTAAGAGTGTGATGTGTGCAGCCACCATCTCTGTGGAGTGTCCAGATATCTGTGTCCCCCTAAAGGGAGCTCCTGGCCCTTAACAGAGTCTCCCCTGCCCGCTGCCAGCCTTAGCCACCAGTCTTAATCATGCAGGTCACAGCTTCCTACCTGCACAGTGGGGGAGGAGAATGCCACCCCCCCAGTGCCACGTGATGTAGCAGGGCAGGGTGTGCAAAGCCACTAGCTGGACGCCCATGTGGCAGGGCCTTGATGTTAGCACTCAGCTTGTGCTAGAATTGTCTCTCCCTGTTGGTCACGATTTCACCTCGTGGTGCCTACAAGCAACATGCTGCTTATTTCCACTCAGAATGACCTGCCAAGAGGCAGCGGTCACCACATGGGCACATATCCCTCCAGCAACCTCATCAGAAGAGGGGGTGTCTGCTCCTGTCCCTCCTGCAGCCAGGCTGGCCTGACTCTCAGTGGCTGAGTTGATGTGTATGCCTTCCGTCAGCAGGACTGTGGTGGGGCTGCAGGAAATGCTGACTGGGACACTGTCCACTCTTGATATGGCAGCACGGCCAGCCTTGTCCAAAACACACATGGAAAAGGGAGCCCCAAGGGACAGTCAGGGTGCTGGTCTCAAGAGGGATTGGACGCCATGCAGCACTGATGGGTGTCCAGGGCAGCCTCCCAGTCCTGCCTTCCAGTGTCCTCAGAGGAAAGGGGCATTCGCTCACTTGCACAGAGAGGCCCAGTGGAGTTTCCAGCAGAGGAAAACAGCACTGGTCTCTGCCCATTGCCCAGTGCACAGACAGCTGTCACTGTGAGAGCACCGTGTCATGGAAGACCTCAAGCCATCTGCCTTCCTGACCATTTGCTGGTGGCCTCGAGAAGAGCCTCTGCTGTCCCTGGTTCCCCTAGCTGTGGCAGCAACCCTGGGCACCGGTCATGTCTGGGCTGGGCCCCTCTGGTCCTCTGCACTTGGAATAGAGGATGTCCCATCCTTGGGGGGTGCAGAAGAGTTGCTGGGTTAGCTGGCCTCCTAGAACACAGACCCTGTGCCTGCCTGAGCCAGGCCTGGAGCCCCCCCTGGGTACCGTTCCACCTGGCCATCTGGTCCTGTAGAGTGTGAGTAGGAAGAAGGACACCTTCTTCCCCTGGAGGCCCTCTGTGGGGACTGACATGCTGTTGCCGTCCAGTTCAGTTGGGTGAGGGGAGATGAGTCCAGACTGGGGCTGAGCTGGAACCCAGCCCGAGGGCACTGAGGCCATAGGAGCTGGGGGCAGCACTCTGTGCATGAGGATCTGGGTGTTCCCGCGGCTCTGCCAGGCCACAGGTCCTGGAGAGGACCTTTCTCCAAGTGCCTGAAGAAGACCTTTCTTCAAGTGCCTGTCCAGACGAGATGGCTTCTTCCAAGCCCATTAGCTGGGGCAGGTGCTGTTTTCTGACTGATTGGTCCAGATGGGGTGATCTTTTCTCATTCGTACAAAGGCAAAGTGTTGTCACCCTGGAAGGTCCCCACCCCGGCCACCAGAGTGGGCGGCAGCTCCTCTAGAGATGGGCAGAGGAAGCGGAAGGCTGTGTTCAGAGCCGTGTGAGCTGAAGGCTCCTGTCTACCTCCAGTGGAATCCCAGGGCACGCCAGGTGCTCACGGGATACGGGTCACTGGGGCTGAGCTGGGCTGAGGACACGGCTGAGCCCCTTTCCCCTCTGCCTCGGGTGCTCACCTCTCATGGGTGTGGGCAGGTCTGCAGACTCTCGTTTTCCCTTTTCAGAACTGGGGATGGGGCCAGGGCTAGGCTGGGCGCAGCTCAGTGTCCCTGGCCATCCTCCTGCCTGGAACCTGAGCAGTCGGGGTGGCAGGTGTTGCCTGCCTCTGCACCCAGCTCTGCCAGACTGATTTGAATTGCCCTTCAAAGTGGCACTTGATGAGTCGGCTTTAGCTTGAGCAGTTACTTCCTCACGCCAGACTTTCCATCCATCCATGGGACTTTGACATGGTCACTCTGTGGCTCCCTGGCAGCTGAGCAATGAGCGTCATTTTGCTTGGAGAACAGTATGGTTCTGGGGCCCGGGTCTCCCACGGGCATCACACCTTCGTTCACCACCCAAATACAAGGGCTTGTGCCAGCCAGCAAGGGTGACGACTCCGCTTACTCAGGTCACCGAAGCCACCTTGAGGTCTGCTCCAGCAGTGAAGTTGAATGTGTAGTGCTCTGTCCCCAGCAGGAGGCGCTGGGGTTGGAAGTCAGTGGGGGGTGGAGGACCACAAAGCCTGGCCCCTCAAGTCTGGAAGGTCCTCCATATGGCAAGGCCTTGAGCACAGAGCTTGGGAGCCGTCTCCCCCTCCAGAGGTCCTGGCTCACTTGTCCCTTGGATGAAGCACTCTGTCCCAGCCCTGAGACTCAGTCATGTCTATCGCTAACTCGTTTGGCGCAGTTGAAGCCTATTTTTCATTCTTTATTTCTTTGAAGTCAGTGACGCCTTGCCTAAGATCATCTCTTCCCGTGATGACGGGCATGAAGGGTGATCAAAAGCAACTTAGAATCCAACAGAGGCAGCATGGGCTGGGAGACCCAGATCCCCACCTGATTAGCAACTCATTGGCCCTTTGCCTTCCCAGCCGCATTCCCACCGGAAACACCCCCAGCCTCTCTCAGATGCATCTCAAGCTGCTAAACTTGGGGATAAAGACAGACTTTCTCTGGAGTGGGAAAAGGAGCGCAGTCTTTGTCCTTATTAAGCGTCACTTACTTTTTCTAGGAAAGCATGTCTTGTCGACCTCAGCCCCGGGCTTCTCCGTGACACCCACAGCAGACACCATGGTGAGCAGGTGCACTCTCTTTGCTCCTTGGGGGGTGTTTCTGTGTGGGCCGGGTGCCAGGAGGGATGAGTTCCAACAGATGACCTGGGCTCTTCCTTGGTGGCAGTGTAGTGTTTAGGAAGAGATCATTGACACAGGGAAGCCAACTTTGGTGCTCTTTCTTGGTGCTCATGGTGACGGAGGGGAAGACAACCCCTGGTTCCTGCTGCTAGTTACTGCAGGTGCCTAAAAGGAGTGACTAAATGAGATTCTCAATTAGTCTCTCTCAGAGCAAATGGCCCCAAGGTCCCCTACAGGGCAGTGGGAGCCGCCCCCCCTGTGGAGCTCAGCTTCCCTCTGACTTTTCTTTGCTGTCTGAAGGAAGCTCAGCCAGTAATGATGGTCCCTCTAGAGCCACCACCTGTCACTAACCGACTCCCTGAGCTTCCATGTTCCTGACAGCATGCCGACTCTGAGCACCCACCTGGGGTTCAGGTCTCGGGAGCTTCCCCTCTCAGGGCTTAGCTCCATCTGTCGAGTGGCTCCTGATTCAGGAGGAAGCTGTGAGGGGGACATGCCCACACGTGCCACAGTTCACGAAAGGGCCTGGCATATGGGAGGTGCCATGTGGGACCAGGAACCCTGGGCTTGCCCCGAACATCGAGGCCTCCATTCTCGGCAGGAGCTCATGTTGCCAATTTCTTTCAGACGCCCACTGATGCCTACCATCCCATCATAACCAACCTGACAGAAGAGAGGAAACACTTCCAAAGACCTGGAGTCGTGCTGAGTTACCTGCACAACGTGTCCTGCAGCTTGCCCAGCAAGTCCCTCTCGGAGGACACAGCACTGAACCTCACGGAGGTGAGTGCTCTGATGCTCATGTGGGCGGCCCAGGGCTGGAGCGCAGCCACACCACGGCCTGCAAAGTGAGGCCAGGAGCTTTCACATGAGGCCTGGACTTCTGGCTTCCCATGTGCGAGCAGATGGGGTGCCGCTCTGGCTGCTTGTACACAGTTCCAGGGGCCTGTGTTTCATTCCCCAGTGGACCGTCCTGCTCCGTCCTGAGCCCACCTGGCCTTCGGAGACATTTGGGTCTGAACTCCTGGTCTAAACTTTGCCACCTCCTTGGCAACAGGTGAAAGATGGAGCTGGGTCTTTGGGGATTCAGCCGGGGGCCATAGGCCATAGGCCACAGTCTGCAAATTGGGAATTCCCAAAGTTACTCAGTGAATGCAACATTTACAGCATGAAAACCAAGATCCTTACTCTTTTTACCTTGGTATACAGTAAGCACTGCATAAGTACTAATCTTTCTCCTGTATGGATTGAGCTGGGCTACAAGAGGTCACTCTGACAGCTGGTGCCTTATATGCAGCTGGTGCCTAATGAACATCTTGATGAGCCTGCCCTGTCCTCATGTGGCAGTGTTTCCCATGAAGGGTCCTCAGAGGTGTGCAGCAGACACTTAGCTGGGGTCTGCTTGTTTCGGGATGTCTAGGGCAGGGGGAACTCAGCGGTGGATTCATCACTTAGACATTTATGTGCTAAATGCCTGCTGTGCTGGTTGAGTTCACTAATCATGAAATGGACTCTGAATGAGCCACCACTGCCTACCCTCGAGCAGGCTGGCCAGTTAGCAAGCACCTGTGGACAGCTCCATCCGCCCAGCCTGAGATTCTTGAGGGCTGAGCCTGGCTTTGCCCTGCCTCCATGGGGCTTGCAGTCCGGGACACGGCCAGTCCCAAGAACTGTCTGTGGGATGCTGGTTTGAGGGTCCCCCCCGCCGACCCGAACCTTCTGGCCTGGCCCTGCAACCTGCTGGTGGATAATTGCAAGGCACTGTGGTGGCAGCAGGCAAATGGGTGACTGTGGCAGGTGCAAGCTGTTATTTCTATGAGCCGCGTGGGCCAGGGAGCTGCTGCAGGGCTTCAGAGTGGTGGGGGGAGCTGCTGGGTGGCTGGCAGAAGTGAAGAGGGACGAGGGCCAGGCCAGGCAGGCGAGCACTCTGTGCTGAGCCCAGTGTGGGGCTGCAGGACGTCAATGGACACGTAGCTCCATGGCCTTTAACAGGTGTGCGTTTAGAGCAGGGAATTCAGCGCAGGTCCTCTTAAGAAGCACTTCCAATTCAAGCTTGGAGACTTCCTGTCTGCCTGCTTCTTCCCTCGCCCCCGCTAAACCTCACAAGCCAGAGAAGCTCAAGTGGCTTCAAGGACCAGACGATTGAAGTGGGCGGGTGGCTGGTCTCACCCAGCTCATCTGCAGGCACCTGATTTCAACCTTTAGCGTGACGCTAACCCTCCTCAGGTTTTTCAAGGGAAGCAAGCCCCTGCCTGGAATTTTAAAGTGTGCAGCTAACTGTGCAGTCCAGGGGCCTGGTGGAGACCTCTATGTGGACCAGGGCCAAGGTGTCCAATTCCAATGCCCTGGAGACAGAGCACACAGATTTACCCCAAATGCCACCAGTCTCTGATTGGGTGACAGGTAAAAGTGCTTGGTGACCACACTGTCTTGCAGGGTCCTGGCTTCTTGCCTGTCAATTATGCAGGATGGCAAGGGGTCACTTCCTGTGCTGTGTGGAGCGGGGCCATGTGCTATTGAACATTTGAGCCGTGGTTCCTGTAAGCCGAGGGGTGCAGCAACTGCAGGCCATGCAGCAACCTCAGGCCTCCCACAGAGCACGGGCAGCATGTGGTGAGCAGTCCTGGGGGGCATTGAGTGTGGAGACGATGGCGTTGTGTGTAGTCGGAGCTACATAAGGCAAACTGGGAATTCCCATGCTCTTCTTTTAAAAATGTGGCTGCTAGAAACTTTAAAAAGACAAATGTGGTTCATGTATTTCTATTAGAGGGATTTCTCTAGTATTCTCTAGTATTTCTCTACTCAGGGGTCAGCCCACTGCGCTCCCCAGGCCACATCTGAGTAAAGTTTTATTGACATACACTTATACCACTGTCCCTGCACTCCAAGGCCAGCAGAGCTGTGAGGCCTGTGAAACTTGAGCTCTTTCCTACACAGACCCTGAGACAGGCTGCCAAGCTCTGGCCCAGCCTGCGAGGACAGGCCACACAGTGTCTCACTAGCCCTGGAGGCTTGCACCTCAGGGTCTTAATGAATATTTATCCAATAGAGAGGATAAGACTGGAGGTTTTGATGCCGTGTCCCCTAATTAGGAGGAGAGTGTGGCTTTTTTGGAGATGATAGTTTGGAGGAAAGCAGGGACACTTAGATCAGGCTCCAAATTTAATCCTGGCATCTACACTGGGAGGCAGGTGACACAGGTGCCAGGTGGCGGGGGAGGTGGGGACTGGGAGACCTGGGGGCACCTGCCCATCTAAGTGGCCTTTCTGCTCAGCTTTGGTGGATTGTGGTTCAGAGGGGACTTGGCTGAGGAGGTCCAAACTTCTGCTTTTTTCAAAGGAGGCAGGAAAGCCGTGTATTTTCACTTAAGTCTCTCAATTTGGAAACGTTAGAAACTAATTTCATCAATTAGGAACGCTGGTGAGCCAGACCAAATGTGTCTTTAAGGCGGTATGTCCAGGGAGCCCCAGGTACCTCCTGCTTCGTGGAGAGGTCATTTCCAGTCAACACAAGCGGCTTAACATCTGCTGTGCTTCCCACCTTAAGAAAAGCGTAACCCAGGTCCTGATTTTTAATCAATTCATTAATTTAATCGGCATCTGCCGAGGGCATAGGGGCTCTTGCCACACTGAGCAGTGTCCAATCTGACATCCACATGCTGGCCGCTGACTTTACAGGGCCGTGATCCTGAGCAGGTCCAGGGGCCTGACGCTTTTCCAGTGACATGAGCTCTGGCTGTGTGCAAACCCCGCCAGTGGTCAATGGAGACACCCTGGGGACATGGGGGAGCCCAGGTCTTGACCTGGGGCTACGGGTCTGTGCTGAGCTGTGCCCCTCTTGTTCCCCTATAGACCTTCCTGAATACCGTGGGCGAGCTGCTCCTACTGCCCAGTTGGACTGACGTGTCGGAGGTAAGAGCCAAGAACATTTGATCTTCCTAGTACGGCCAGTTCACGTCGGTCAGGGGGACGGTGTAGCTATGCACATCTAGGCCACTCGGGCTCACCTTGCCTGGACACCTTGCTGAGGCAGAGCGGAGTCTCAGAGGCACCAGGGCTGCTGTGTACACGGCCCTCCATTAAGAGAAGGAAGGGGCTGATTTCCCCACGAGGGTGGACCCTTGCTGGTCACTTACCTGGTGTGCTTTTTCCCACGGCACCCTTCTGGAATAGTAATACAAATTGTGTTTGGCGCTTAAAAACCTCTGGACTGGGGGGAGCAGCTGGCACACGACAGCTCACACCTCAGGGTAAAAGTGTCAAAACGAAAAGCTCTCATTCTCTGCACCCATCAAAGGAGGAGAGTCATTTTTATTTTACTTCCAAAAGACCTACGGACTTCACTTATTTAAGAATAAGGCCACAAATAGTCGTGGAGAAGTTGGAAAATGCAGATGATGAGATTGCAGAGGGCGTGGGTGTCGGTCTGCAGATGCCCTAGCAGCCTGAGTTTCCACACACACGTGTGCACGCAGAGTCTACAAACAGTGTGTGTATCTGGTTTCACCTGCTTTTCCTCAATCCTGTCAAGAACGTGTTCCAAGATACTGTGCCTTCTTCTGCAGCATAGTGCTAGTCAGGACAGGATAAGCTGCGCTGCAGTAATGATCAGCCCTGCCTCTCAGAGGCTCAGCACAGCCGACATTCACTCCTTGGGCACTTGGAGTCCAGGGTGGCTCTGGGACCCTGTCTCTGCCCATCTGCTGCTGCCTGTGCAACACACGGCTTCCACAGCTGCCGGTGGGTGGAGAAGGCAGGAGGCCCAGGTCCCAGCCACACCAGCAGGGTGAAGTGCTCCTCTCCCGAACCCTTGTCATTAGAAACATTTGGAAGCGTTTTCCAGAGAGGCAGAGTGACATCTCATTCTCTCCTTATTAATGAGATTGCACCAGGACTTGAATTTCATGGGCTTTTTATTTGAACAATTTCCAATGGATGGAGATTGTGTTTAACATTGGCAAAGGGAGGGAAAAGGTCAAGAATGTAAGACTGATGCAATCCTACCTAGAAGCAGATTCTTTTTAAAAGCAGCAGCCCTGCAGGGTTGGTGATTTCAAGGGGACTTTGTGTACAAGACCGCACCCTGGGAATCCAGAGAGGAGCTGGAGGGCTCAGACAGACGAGTTTCTGTATCAATTTAAATTAACTCTTTTGGAATGCAAAATACACTGCCAGATATGCGGATCTGCTGCAGCCTATGAATAGGCAGCAATGTCCTGCACTCAGCCAGGCTGTAACGTGCACTGGAGAGAGAGCAAAGGAATCTCTCCCCGCGAGAGTGTGAGCCAGGGACCCGGATGCTCACGTGCCTAACTGTGCTCGGCTGATTGAAATCGGGCCAAGAGCCCGAGAGAAAACGTCTAAAATTGGCCTCAGCATTCCATTTCCAGCTCATTAGGGTCTCCTGGAGCGTGTGTTTGTGAGAAACCAAGCTTAGCGCAACTCATAAAGCCCAGAGGAGGGGAGGGCAGAGGGCTGCCGGGTAGGGTGGGGAGTGCAGGGCAGGGCAGCGAGACCCCCCTCCTTGCCCTGTGCCTGAGCATGGGCAGCCGTACCAAGTGGGCACATGCCTGAGCTGACAGCAGAAGCGTGTGATCAGGATGGCCTTGCCTCCCTGGGGACAGTATCCACAAGGTTCCCCTGCTCTGTGGACTCAGTGGGCACTGAGGCTCTTGGAGAGCAAGTTCAGGGGGCCAGACATGATTTGGGGTGCTGACCACCTGCCTCCATGAACAGTGGGCCATAACTGCTGGTGCCCTCATGCCAGAGAGGACTTGGGATGTCAGCCTCTGCCCCTAGAGTGGAAGGAGTGGAAGGGGCAGGACTGGGATTTTCTGTGTCCCCTGGAGGGTGCCGAGTGGAGCCAGGACCAGAGGTCTGAGCCACTCAGCCTCCCAGCACCCAGGAGCCGATGCTCAGCACGGGATCGCTCTATGCTGAGTCCCTCTCTGTGAGCACGGGAGGGCCCATGGCTACCGTCCAGCCTGATGGGGGTACTTGCATGGCTTCTCCCTCTGCACGGCTGTGGTGAGGCAGTGTGGTTGGTGTTTCTGAGACAGGGTCTTGCTGAGGTGGTGAGGCTGCCTGGAATGTGCCATCCTCCCCCCTCGGCCTCCATTATCGGGGGTAACAGGTGTGGTCTCTGGGCCCACTAGGCTGGACATGTCTGCCCTCGACCTGCCTGTCCCGTGCAGCCTGGGGGTTCTCGGGCTTCCTCGGTCTGTGTTATTTGCAGGACAGCATCCTGGCACTGGGCCTGATCGACACCATCGACACGGTCATGGGCCACGTGTCTTCCAACCTGCACCCCAGTGAGCCCCAGGTCTCCCTCGTGGGCTCTTCCTCCGTGGCAGGTACTGGGGGCCAGTGGGGCAAGGCGGGTGTGCAGGTGGAGGTGGGGGTGCTGGGGCTGGTGCTCCCTGTGGGCTCTGCTGCTCAGTCTCACGCCTACCAGGAGCTGAGGTGAACCCACCTTTGCTGTGTCTTGAAGCTTAGAGCCAGGGTGGAGGTGGCCCTCACAGGGTGCGCATGCCCCAGCTCACCGCAGGTGCCGTGCCAGCCAGGTCTAGCCAGGTCCAGCCGTGGGACCCCTGGGCTGGCAGAGGGCAGCCACCTAGCAGCAGGGCCTTGCATCTTGCTGGTTCACTGAGGCCCCAGAGGAAGGGCTGCAGGGGGTAAGGTCACCCCAGGACAAGATCCCTCCTGCCTGGACTGGAGCCTCAGTCTGGGCAGCGACAACCTCGGGCCCTGTATTTTTGAGGCCATCTGTTCTAAGAGCAGTGACATTCCCAAGGGAAAGGCAGGTGGCCAGTGCCCTTCCTGCTGCCGTAAGCCTGTGCCCAGCTCCTGCCTCCTCTTCCCTCCCTTGCAGACTTCTCCGTGGCAAAGGTCCTCCCCAGGACGCTGGGTGCCCCTCACTACCGCTTCCCTGCCCAGGGGCAGAGCTATATCCAGATTCCCCGAGAGGCTCTCTGCAGCCCAGGTGGGTGCAGCGTCTGGGCCCTCTGGGCAGCCCCCAGGGTGGTCCAGGGTCCCCAGGGTGGTCCAGAGTCCCCGGGGGCTGCTGATTGGCCCAGAGCTCCTGATTGCCCTGTGGGAGGGGCTGGGTGTGCTCAGAGCATGTGCCCAAGGGGTGTGCCTAAGGGGTGTGCCCAAGGGGTGTGTTCCGGCACCCTCAGAGCACAAACTCCAAGGTGTCCCTCAAACACTAACTTCACCCCAGCCACCGACTGAACTGGAATGTTGGGAGTGGGGAGCTGGGAATCTGCACTCAGTGAGTCCGGCCATCCCAGTGGGATTCTCATGTCCCAAGTCTGCTCAGTCCTGGTTAGCCAAATGTCAATGGCTAGGGCCACCCCACCTGAGCCTGGCCAGGGACACACCCCTCTGCCCCTGAAGGACCTGCAGCATCCCTGGTAGCCTGGCTCCCCCGGGAGTTCAGCACACGTCTGTAGGGAGTCACTGTCATGGTCCAGCACTCAGTTGCATGGCCACAGTGTGCTGGCCTTTGCGGACCCTGCCTCTGTTGTCCCCAGGAGCTGCCCTGGTCCCTGGGCCTGGGGGGCTGTGTGTATGGTGGGTGGGCTTTGTGCTTGTCTGCTTGCCCTGGAATGCTGACACGTCCCTGACTCTGCCTTGTCCCCAGCCTGGACCACCATTGTGGGCCTTCTCTACCACTCCATGCACTGTTACCTGAACAACATCCATCCGGCCAGTACAGAGTGAGTCTTGGGTCCACAGCAGAGGGCGGTCCTTGTTATTGGGTGGCCAATCTGGGCAACACCCCTGTGCTGTTGCACGAGGAGTGCCATCTTGCCAGAGCGCCTGGGTGCCAGCGCCTGGTGGCTGCTGCCTGGGGCCTGGCAGTCTTGTGGGACAGGCTGACAGTGAGGTGCTCAGGAGCACAGGTGGAAGACGGTCAGCCTCACCTGGGCCTGGCTGTGTGGCCTTGGACAAGTGACTCAGGACCTCTGAGCCTGTTCGCACGTCTGCAGAACAGGGCAGCAGACCTGCTCATGTCCTTGTCTGCCTTGGGAGGTTGCATTCCCTCATTCACTGATGTGTGCTGAACACCCACTGTGTGCTGAGCTCCCACTGTGTGCTGAGGTGATGGGGGAGCAAATCAGATAGGAACGGAGCCCTGATGGGGCTCAGACACAGGGCGATGGCAACCAGTGACGAGCCACGGGAAAGGAGCATGAGGCCGTGCTGGTGGGAAGCCCTGAGCTCAGGGGCTGGGCTCGTCTTGTGGCCTCTGTGGCTGCTCACGTGGGAGCCCTGTCTGGCCAGAGGAGCTGCCCCTGGGTGTTTGTGAGGAGCTGGTGCAGTTCTTCAGGAAGGAGCTGCATGGTGCCCGGGGCCCCACAGGTGGGGCCTGGCCTCGCAGGACAGGCGGGCACTGTCTCAGCTCTGAGCTATCAGGCTCTATCCTGGCCCTGATTCACCTCTGACATCCACTGATGCTCCTCTCTGTGGGGCCACACCCTGTGCATTCCCAAGGGTGAAAACACTCAAGGGCAAAGGCCATTCTGAGGGCCATGAGTCTGGGAATCACAGTGTCCAGCATTGTGCAAGGCACGGGGCAGGGCCTGGTCTGTGGTCCCCGATGGGGAACGTCGAGCCGCGAGGGTTCCTGGGGCTGTCGTGGAAGGTGAGGGGTGGAATTGGTGGCCCAGCATTTCCTCTGTTCCTTTTGCTGTGTGTTTTATCTTGCGGTCGTGTGGAGGGTTGGCTGGGGTCAGTGATGTCTTCATGTGGAATTGTCGGAGGACCCTGTCTGTTGTTATTTGCTGGCACAGGAAATTGATGCCTCTCCTGGCTGCTGACTCTGTCTCAGGAAGGTCCCTGGAGCCACCTCCTCAGGACACAGAGGCCATGGGCTCCATGTCCACAGTTCTGGAATCATCCCTTGTGCTTCCTGGAGGCTACTTCCCAGGGACCCAAGTGGGGACACTTTTGCAGGACCTGGGGCCAGGCAAGGGTGCATGTGGGGCTTCACCCACCATGTCCGGCAGGGTCACCAAACACAGTGCTTTCATCTAGGTACGCGGAAAGCCAGCTGAGGGAGAGAAGAGGGGGCCCAGAACTCCCAGGCCCTGTCCTCTGCTCTGCACACAGTTGTATGGGCAAATGCCCTTGGGACCTGCAGAATCCTCAGCCAGTGCCTGGGGAGCTGATGCAGGACACTCATGGGGTCCAAAGGTAGTCAGGTGACCATCTTCCCTTCTAGTTCAGCTGTCTCAAGTTCAGATTCCTGCAGCAGATCCTTGTGGAACTCCTGCTGTGGGGCAGAGCTGGGGCAAGGAAGCTCAGACATGCAGCTTAAAGAGGTGCACCCAGGGGTCACTGCACTGCCTACTCCCCATACCTGGATGTGAGCACCTCCTTAATCTTACACACCAGGCACTGGCCGTTCTCGCCTGGTCCAGGCCCTGAATATCGTTTCAGACTTGGTATCCCGTGAGACCAGTACCGTTAGTGACACTCAAGCTTCTGTAGATTCGGTTGTGAGTGACGGTGAATCCAGATTAAATGTTTTAAGCAAAAGGGGAATTTGTTGAGCCTGTGAGCTGAAAGCTCCACAGACATTTGGCTTCAGGGGCAGCTTGATCCATCAGCCATTTGGTGTCACTAGGTTCTATCTCCAGGCTCTTCTTAGGTTAGGGGCCACCGGGAGGAAAGCCGAGAAACCTTTCCTGGAAGAGGAACATGGGTGCCAGGGCAGAGCAGTAGAGCTCGGCCAGATCACATGCAAGCTGCTTCAGAGTCAGGGAAGAGGGTGTTTCAGGCAGGGTGGGTGACCTGCCCAGGGCCATGCAGCCTTGGGATCCTGTGGTCTGGGTCTTTCTGTCCTTGCGCACTCCCCTGGTGTTTTGAGGCAGGCCCTTCCTGGCTCTGGCCTTGCCCCAGAGAGAGAGCAGTGCTGAAGGATCGGAGTCCACACACATGCTCAGAGGGTGAGTGGTAGGCCCCCCCTAGTGCAGCAGCCCTGAATGGTGGCAGTGGCATTCTGCCCAGCAGGGTCTGCGTCTCTGAGGCTGCAGGCCCGGTGCCCAGCTCTGACTGCGGGCTGCCTTCTGTTGCCGTCCCTAACATTTCCCATTTGTCTCCAAGGATTGCCGAGGCAGCCAACTGTAGGACCTGCTTGCTGTCCGCTGCCAGCTACCTGATTTCCCTGGAGGTGTCTCCACCACCCATGGTCTCCCAGAATCTCTCGGGGTCTCCTCTCATCACAGTTCACCTCAGGCACAGGCTGGTGAGTTGCCAACGGCCCCTCATTCTGTCCTCTCTCTGGTTCATGCTGAGGAGCTTTGCCATCAGGGTGACTGTATGAGGACACCGTGGTGCTGGCACAGAGTCCCTGCTCTTGTGACTGAACTGCAGCAGGAGGTTCAGGGAGGGCTGGAGGGCCTCTGAGTGCAGAGATGTGTATGGGGATCACACACGTGCCAATGGTCAGGACTAACGTCCTGTTGGGAGGACAGGGACAGGTGTGTCTCTCAGTACAGTGTTTAGTGGACGGGATCGAGGTGCAGAGCTCATCTGGGTTCTCCTCGAATTCAGCCCAAGCGTCTCCAGCCTCAGGTTTGCAAGATGAGTTTGCCCTGCCTCATATCCTCAGTTCCCTTTATGCTTCCTCCGTCACTGGGTGAGAAGGGCACAGGCGTGGGAGGTACCAGGGCCTCTGTCCCTCGAGATGCCTGTGATCCTCCTGTGTGTTTGAAATGTGGCACTAATGCTGCTCCCAAGGAAGTGCCATTGTGCAACCAGCATGGAGCTGTGAGGACCAGCCACACCAGGTGTGTTCATCTGTGCTGCCCTGAAGGACACTGGGACACTGTGTGGAGCTGTCCTTGTGAAGGGGGCCAGTGCAGGACAGTAGATGTTCAAGTCCTGCCCAGAGGGCTGGTGAAGAGTCTGGAGGAGTGCAGGAGAGAGAAGGCAGGTGGAGGAGCCCCAGGGGTCAGAGATGGACTGCCTGGCACAGAACCAGGGCTGTGCCACAGCCAAGTGTCAAGAACATCCCAATTCACACACCCAGAACACACATGGACATACACAGGCACACACCCAGCGCACACTCATATGCACTCCTTCTGTAGTTTTGGGCTGGTGAGCTGTGGAGTCTGAGGTGGTGGTGAGCTCGTGAGGCCACAGCCCGCCTTTCCTACCCTGTGTTCTCTGGTGGTTCCCTCAGCGGCTCCTGGGCAGGGTGGGGTACTAAAGACACCTGGCACTCATTCTGTACCTGGGAATGACTCCAAACCAGCCCAGGTGTTCTGCAGCCGGGTTGGGCGGAACATGAGGGTTATGGCCCTCCCATGTTTTTGGCATTGCCATCGTCCCCAGTGTTTGGAATGCTAAGCTGCTGGTCTCAGTGAATGACCACTGGCCTCTTGGTGGCTGCATGCTAGTGCTCTGGAAGGTTGGTGTTTGTTCACAGGTGGACCCAATCCCCCTTTCTGCTCTCCTTATTTTGAACTCTGGTTATGTTATAGTCAAGTGACAAAGAGCAGAGAGGTGGAGACCCTCCAGTCACATGGTGGGGTATTGAAAATTAATTCTGGCAGCCAGGCACACCATAGAACCTCTCCTGGGACCATGCACACATGTGCATCCTGCAATAGCACAGCACATCCAGGATTCCCAGGTGTGCATCCTGCCCCAGCAGACACATCCAGGAAGCCCAGGTGTGCATCCTGCCCTAGTACAGCATGTTCAGGAAGCCCAGTTGTAAATCCTGTAATAGCACAGCAAGTCCAGGAGTCCAGGTGTACATCCTGTCCTAGTACGGCAAGTCCAGGAAGCACAGGTGTGCATCCTTCCCCAGCAGAGCACATCCAGGAAGCCCAGATGTGAATCCTGTCATAGCACAGCATGTCCAGGAGTCCAGGTGTAAATCCTGCCCTAGTACAGCAAGTCCAGGCAGCCCGGGTGTGCATCCTGCCCCAGTACAGTACATCCAAGAAGCCCAAGTGTGCATCCTTCCCTAGTACAGCACATCCAGAAAGCCTAGGTGTGGATCCTGTCCCAGCACAGCATGTCCAGGAAGCCCAGGTGTGCATTCTATCCCAGCACAGCACAGCTAGAAGGCAGAGGGGCAGGAGTGAGGATGTGGGGTCAGGTGTAGGCTGCAGGTGCTCTGTGAACTCTCTGGGGTAGAAAGGCAAGCAGAGAGACTCGGGCCTGCTCAACCTGATAGCCTGCTGTGTTCTGGTGGAAGGGAGGCCAGTGATGGCTTCTGGTGGACTTAGAGCCTGGGTTCCCATGTGGCTGGAGAAGAACCTACAGACTGCGGAGCAGAGCTGCACCTTGGGAACACACATGTTCTCCTCTCAGGGACACTATGGAACCCTCCAGACACAGGAGCTGGGGTTGTCCAGAGGCACCGCTGCCTGGCCAGGCTCTGGCAGGGCATGGGCATCTTCTTTACCTGGTCCTCAGGCTCCCTAGCAGCAGGTGCCTGGGGGCCCATGGCCTTCTGCCCGCTGCGGAGGAGTGATAGGCTCTGGGGCCTCGAGGCTGTTGCTGGTGGCCTTGGACATTTTTGTCCTTGTGAAGTGAGAAGGTGCCAATTTGGAAACCAGAGAAGAAAGGATGAGTTGACTGAAGCACAGTCCCTGCCTTGATGACCGGTCCCTTTAGGTTACTCTAGATGTTTTGCACAAAGAATGTGTTGAATAAGGAATCTTGTCTTGAAGAGAGGCAGATGGGTCTCTGTCATCCCAGTAGAGGACAGTGATTGAAGCTTAGCCCAGTGTCCCTGGGCCTGGGGTTTTCCTCCAAAGGCTGTGGTCACACTTCTGAGGGCCTCTGGAGGTGTGTCTTTGAGCTGCTGGGGCCGATGACCTGTGGGGATGGAGGGTTATGGGGTGGCTGGGTGTCCCCCTTTCCCCGTTCTTCTGAGGGGAGGAGGGGGCAGAGGGGCAGAACTCTCTACCACTCAGCATATGGCCCAAGGTCTCAGCCCAGGGCTGTGGGGCCTGCTTGTCCTGCACAGAGGGGTGCAACCCCAGCTCTTGAGGGACAGAGCTCCAGCCCAACCCAGATGGAGCCTCTGGCTGGCCTGGGGATGAAGGTGGACACGTTGCAGGCCCAGGCTTGCTGGCAGACCCGCTGAGGCCCTGGACGTGGGACCACATTGCTCTACTGAGTATGCTGGGCCCTGTCCACCGCCTGCACCTTCAGGCTTCTGAGGACAAATGGGACAGGAAGTTTTTGAGCCGGCCTGTGTTCTGGATGTGGTTTGTCCTGTGGCTGGGTCACTGCCCCCCCTCCTGTGCCCCCAGGGCAGGAGGCAGGACACTTCCTTACACACTGCTCTCTGGGCAGATAGGCCTCCTTGTAGGGCCTATTTTGGTGCCTATGCGTCCTTTGTCACTGAAGTCAGCAAACTGCATGCATTCTCCCGGGACACCGAGAGGGTAAGTCTAGGGGAAGAGGGGTGCAGAGGCTTCTAGCGGTGCCGAGAGCCCCATGCCTGGTATGCCAGGAGCAGACAACGTGCCCGTCATGCCCAGGTGTGGGGCAGGATCCAGATGCGGCCTCTGAGGTAGGTCTGCTGTCCACTGCTTGCTGGAACGGCTCTGCCCTCTTGTGCTCCATGTTTTTCTGGTAAGACTGACGGACCCCAGGGCTCTATTGTGGGTCCTGCCAGAGCACAGCAGGCTGCTGAGCAGTATCCCTGGCTCCCAGCTGTGACAGCCCAACACACCCTCGAGATTCCCAGGTGAGCCCTGGCCTATCACTGCCATGGTAAGCGCGAGATGGCGCCCCTCATACGCCACACCCACCATCTGAACTCCCACTTCTGCCCATTGACTTATAATTTGGTTGTTAAAGTCCTGGACTATTAACGCCAGCACTTTCCTTTGCTTCCTGAATCGTAGTATTCCCAGCCAGAGCTGAGGGGGGACGGGAGCAGGTGGGTTGCTCTCCTGAGGCGAGAGCTGTTCTTCTAGGATCTGTGGCAGATGGGAAGAGATGCTTTGATGGAAACTTTCTTTTCTGACTGCGGTCCTTCTTTGGTGCACCAGGGCCCACGGCACCCAGCTGGGCACACACACTCATGGCAAATGCAGCTAAAGGTCATCTGGAACCCACCATCCAGAGAGAATGGATGGTGACATTCAATTTATTTACAGTTTTAAATTAGTGCACAGGGGTGTGCACGAGGTGGGATCCCTGTGGTGTCCTCATACGTGTGCATGGCATGCTGTGGTCAGTTTGACCCCACCCGTCCGCCTCTTCCCGTCCCTCCCCCCTCAGTCCTCTTTCTCTGCTGCACTGATCTTCTATTTCCATGGATTCCCCGCCGCCCCCCCGCCCATTCTGCTCCAGCTTCTGCATATAACCCGTGACTTTCTGAGTCTGGCTTATTTCACGCCACGTGATATTCTCCATTTCCATCTGTTTACCTGAAAAAGCCGTAATTTTATTCTTTTTTTTTTTTTTATGGCTGAGTAAAGCTCCATTGTGTTTTCTTTATCCATCCATCAGTTGACAGGCAACTGGGCTGGTTCCATAATGTGACCATCATGAATTGTGCTGCTCTAAACATCCGTGTGGCTGTGTCCCTACGGCACGCTGATTTTGTTTGGATGAGCCTCCTTCAGGCACTTCCCTGGGAAGTGCATGCGGTGCTGTGTACGTGGGCTCTGCCGGCCGTGCTGTCCTGTGTTGGGCTCTTGGCTTAACGTTTCTTGACCGACAGCCGTGGACCGCTCATCTCCATACCTGGGTCACGGTCCACCTTTACCAACCTTTCACAGCCATTGCGAGAAGGCTGCTCATCTGTCCAAGCCCAAGGGATGGACAAGGGACAGCAAAAAGCCAGGTTTTGCTTTAGCGAGGTCTTGCAGGACGGGCTGCCTGGGGAGTGGGCAGACCAGGAGCAGCCACAACCAGTATGCTATCCCCAGAGCACAAGGCCCCTCCCCGTTCCCCGCTGGCTGAGTGCTGTGGGGTGCGCAGTCTTCCTGAAGGTGCCCAGGCTCCCACTGGGCTGTGTAAAGAAGCACACCTTCAGGTGCCCACCTCCCTCTGTTCTCTTATGGCAGGAGAGCCCTCTGGTTGGGTGCCTGGGGGCACCACGCAGTCTCCCTCTGCTGGCCAGGTGGGCCTTCCTTCTCCCCTGCCGTCTGTCAAGGGGTTGGGAATTTCATACTCCACGTCACCTGCTGGGAACTTTCCAACCTGTTCCCCACTCCAGCTGCCCGCCTCACACCCTGGTCATACGTGTACAGCTGGATCCTGTCCTGAGAAGGGACCACTGGACTTTCTGTTTCTCACAAGTCAGCTCTGGCTTTTTGGTTTATTATTTCCAGACCAGTAGCTGGAAACTCTGTACCCATTTTCATGCCTGCATATTAGTCCACCTCTATCAGCATTCCATGGCTGAGAACTGGTTTCTTTTTTATTCTTGCTATTACACATAGCACACTAATGAACCCCCTGCGTTCTTGCTCATCATCCCCAGCCCTTGTTTCTTATTCTTCATTTTGAGACAGGGTCTCCCTAAATGGCCTAGTCTGGCCTTGAACTTGTAATCCTCCTACCTCAGCCTCTCCGGTCACCGGAATTAGAGCGTGTGCCACCACACTCTACCCTATTTAGCATAACTTCTGAGGAACAGAACTGTCTGGTTAAATGCCTACACTTTTTTCTCTGGCTGTTACAAGAGCAGCCAACTTTCTAGGGTCTCTCTGGTGACCATGGGTGTGCATCTGTTTGGAGTCAGCCCGGAATCAGAGTGGCTAGGTCCTGGGTGTGCATACCTTCCCCAGAAACAGATGCCAACAAGCAAATTTTCCAAAATGGGAACTCCCCTCTTGGCATGTGAGCTTCCTGGTTGCCAGGTTGGAATTGCCAGTCTTTTCCAGAGTGCTCATTCTGGAAGCTACTGTCACCTCTTTCTGATGGCCATTTTCTTTTTTCATGTCACGATGACCTCTCTTTGTGCTATTGTACATGCTAATACTCTTCTAAAAAAAACCTGTCCTACCCCCATTTTCTGCCACATTGTCTGCTGTGGTTCCTTCCTTGTTTTCAGAGTTCTGTGGGCATTTTGGATGAGTCAATTGTCAGGTATACATAGGGCAGATTTCTTCTGGGACTGGGTCTGGCCTTTTGCTCTTATGGTGTCTACTAATGAGCAGCAGGTTTAAATTTTAATGCAGCCCAGTCTGCCAAGCCCTTCTGTGTAGTGCTTTTCTGTGTCCTGGTTGGGGACTCTCACCTAGCCCAAGGTCACGAACAGCCTTCCATGGTGCCTGAAACATTCATCGTTCTCTTTCCTACCGAGATCCACGGCCCTGTCTGGTTGTGTCCTGCATGCTGTGGATGAAGGGGCAGGATCTGTCTTCTCCCGTATGGACGTCAGCCTGCCTTGCCCCTCATTGGCACGACGCCCTCCCTCTCACCGAGTACCACTGCCACTGTAAACTAAGTACACTTTCTATTTCTGGGCTTTGCTCTTCCCCCCGATGCCATTTGTGCCACAGAGCTGCTGGGGCTTGTGCCAAGGCCTGAGAGCTGCCATGCAGAAGACCCTCCAACCTCCCTCTCCCAGGAGGCCTTGGCTATTCGGGTGTCCACATCTTAAAGTTCAGGAGACCCTGCAAGACTGCTGCCCAGGGAGATGAGACAGTGGGTGCACCCCCAGTGGGCTCGTTAGTGCCAGTTCCCATCCCTGCAGACCTGTGGGGGTGTCTTTCTCACCCCTCCACTGGCGCCTCGGCTAGACAGCTTCTCCTAGGTCCTCGGCCATCTGCGTTTTTCTTTTATGTCGCGCACTTCTGTTGATTTTCTGGATGGAGGTTTGTTATTGACTCCAAGGACTCTCCGCACATTGCAGATGTCAGCTCTGTGCTGGATGCAATCCGCCCCCCTGATTTTTTATTTTGACTACTTTCGCATCGTGCAATTGAAAATTTTTATATTGTCAAATGCATCGACTGTTCTCTCTAGAAAAAGTGCACTGGTTTCTTATGACTGCGGTAACCAATCCCAAACACGAAGTGCTAAACCAGCATGTGTTTGTCATCCTAGAGGCCAGATGCAGAGAGTCAGTCTTACTGGGCTAAAACCCAGATGATTCAGGGCTGCATTCCCTTTGGAGGCTCAGAAGAGAATCTGTTTCCTTGCCTTCTGGCTTCTGAAGGTGTTCCTGTCCTCTCATGTCTTCAAATCAGTCCATCAAAAATCCACAGCCCATCGATCTACTTACCCATCCCATCCACCCATCCTCCCATCCACCTATCCTTCCATCGATCCTCCCATCCTCCATCCTCCCATCCATCTATCCATCCTCCCATCCTCCCATCCATTCATCCTTCCATCCATTCATCCTCCCATCCTTCCATCCATCCATCCATCCATCCTCCCATCCTCCCATCCATCTATCCTTCCATCCATCCATCCTCCCATCCTCCCATCCATCCTTCCTTCCATCCATTCATCCTTCCATTCATCCATCCATCCTCCCATCCTCCCATCCATCTATCCTCCCATCCTCCCATCCATCCATCTTCCCATCCTTCCATCCATCCATCTTCCCATCCTTCCATTTATCCATCCTTCCATCCATCCTCCCATCCTCCCATCCTCCCATCCATCCATCCTCTCATCCATCCATTCTCCCCATCCATCCATCTTCCCATCCAACCATCTGTCCACCCTGTCATCCAACCCCCCATCTCCATTCATTCCTCCACCTATCTCCCTCTACCCATCAGCCTCTCTCTCTCCCTCCCCCAACCTCTGCTTTGCTGACTCCTGGTCCTCTGGTCCTGCCCTCCTGCCTGTTGTCTCAGGATCCTTAGTTTAATTTCACTAGACCCACCCCACCCCCACCATGCTTTGCAGGTAAAGGGACATTCATAGGTTCTGGGGTTCAGGTGTGGACGTCTTTGGCAGGAGGCAGAGCATAGTGTTTTGTCTTCACAGAAGGCAAATGAGGAGTCCTCAAAAGCCACTTCCAGACTTCAGTCACTGTGCTGCTCAGAGCAGGTGACGCCATTGCAGGTGGGCAGGTTCCTTCTGCCATCACCCCCTCTGGTCCTGGGGCTTTCTGAAGCTGCACTTTCTACTCTGGAGCTACATGAGCAGGTCAGATGCACATCTGTGGTGCTTTGTCCTTCCCCTGGGGGACGAGGCCCAGGGTGGTGTTTCCTCTACTACGCATCAGGGCTGGTAGGACAGGGACAGGGGAGAGAGGACAAGGACCTTCTTACTTGATGGCACATTCTCAGCCTGGAGCAGAGCCAGCCTGGGCGGGGTCTCCTAAAACACCTGGCAGTGACAGGAGAGAGAATTAACAGGGGCTCAGGATGCTGCAGGCGGCAGCTGGCCAAGGCAGCTCAGCCTGCCCCCAGCTCAGAGGACACTGGCTGTTGAAGGTTCATCTTTCACCATGGTGGCCCTGCCACCTCCAAAGTGCCCCTGCAGCCCGCCCTGGTCCCCAGGCCTGGGCCTAGCTGAGCATAACCCTGCCCCTCACCTGCTGCCCAGACCCCCTACTGGCCTCCTGCAGCTGCTGCACCCTCAGCCCCTCCCCCCTGGCAGATTGGGTGTGCTTTTCAAGAGGCACATCTGGCCCTGGCCCTGTAACCCTGCCTGTCAGAAGCCACCGCGAGGTCATGCTAGCAGCCTGGATGGTGAGGAAAACAATGAGCACAAGTCAGTCTTTTCCCGGCAGAGGCCGGGATGGCTCGGTCCATCTGAGCCCTGGGGGCGACTGTTCCTAAGGAGGGCATCTTCTTGGGGCTTCTCTCTCCAAGAGCCTTGCTGTTCCTGACCCACAGCACACCAACCTCGGCCGACCAGCGGGCCAGCGGCTTGGAGGAAGGGGTGTCGGTGGGGTGGCTGCTGGCCGGACTCGCCTCTCCTCACGACCCATGCTGGGAGGCTGCTTGACTTCCTAAGGCAGTTGGGGGCCGGGGAGGCCTGGGGGGCTTTCCAGGTACTTTAAAGACTGAAATGCCCACAGGCATTTTAAGTTGGGAGATTTCACGTCAGTCTGGATCCCGTCTTCCCTGGGACACCGAGGACCTGGGGAGGGGCACGTTCACATGCAGGCCGCCACGTTCTGTCAGGAGTTTCTGGCCTCCCAGGGGACATGACTGCCTCCTTCTAGAGCCCAGCACAGCTGGGGACCACTGAGTCACCTCAGTCACTAGGAGCCTGAGTGGAGCCCCTCCCTGGGCAGAGGGGTGGGGCCTTAGTGCCGTTTGCACTGCTCCCCCAGCAGCCTGGTGAGGGGCGCCTGGAGCCTTCTCCTAGGGAAGGCTGTGGCTGCCCTCCCTGGGCCTCTCCCTCTGGCCCCTCCCCCTCCTTCCTGGCATCTTCTTCCTTCCCCTCCCCCTTTCCATTGTCTTCCCTACTCCTTTTCCTTTTCATCCTCCTCTTCCTTACTTGAAGGGAGCAGACCGACACCCACAAAAGGAAAAAGGATCATGAATCATGGCTGTGCTGTGTGGTTGAGTTTTAGGTTATACCCCTAAATCAGCGTGTTCTTTAACATCAGGACAAAGTCTGAAGCAATAGTATCCTTGAAACCATGTGCTTGGCCCCGTCTTTCAAATGTGCATTAGCATAGATGCCTCACTGTGGATCAGAAACTGCTCCTGGGGACCTGAGATCATCCTGTGGTTGCCGCGGTGGGTGGCCTGCTCTTGGGTCAGTGCTGTGCAGTGGCCCAGGCAAACCCCTGGGAACACGAGTTCTCGGTGAAGGTAGTGTTCCAGCCCCATGGGCTGTTGGCAGGAAAGTCCTCTGTGAACTTTAGAGCTTGCCTGCTGGTCAGAGCCTGCTGTGTGATGGCCCCAGCATCATGTGTGGCCTGCCGGTGACCTGGACAGCACTTTAGCGTTGAAACAGTCGACAGTTTCAAAATCAGAAGGACTCTTACCTTCACGTATGAATTCCTCGTTTCTGCCCTGAAACCTGTTTCTGGCTGTGCCTGTCTGACCCCTACTTGCTTTGAGGAGGGGCAGAGTGGTGGCTGCCCTGGGGACTTGTCCTCACCCAGTGGGTCCCAGGGCCATCTGAGCTCTGAGCTATGGCGGGAGTGTGGCTGTTTCTTGGATGCTCTCACCTGGGCAGATGTCCTACTGTGCTCCCGGAAGGGGCAGAGCCCTCACCAAGCACTGGGGATGCAGGCGGGAAGGGCCGGAGACCAAGTGAGGAGCTGGCCCTGGCTGATTCTGAGACCCTCCAGGGCTGACATTCCAGTGGAGCAGGACTGAGGCAAAGGAGGGCTGCAGGGTGCCAGGACAGCAGGAAGCCACCACTCCAAGAAACACTGTGGGGGACAGAGGGCCGCCCGGAAGCAAATTGTCACTCCCAGTCTGGGAAGGGTCTGTCTGGCCAGAGAGCTCCTGAGAACAGATGGCAGCCACCTAGTGCCTCCCTTGTCCAGACAGAGACCACTTGCCCTCCTGACCAGGAAGGAGGGTGAGACCACAGGGACACTTGTGACCTCAGCAGGGAGAGGGAGCAGGGACACAGGTGTTCAGAGGTGAAGAACTGAATAAGCAAACTTGGGGTTACCTGCAGAGGGGGATGCATTTGATGACACTCCGGAGGAGACCTGGGCCCTGCCTCACATGCGGCCAGGATGGTTCCTTAGGAGAAACGCTCGGCTGGTGGGCGGGAACGCTCAGGAGCAGACACCTGGTGCCACCCTCTCTGTACACCCCTTGCACCCATCCTGGTGAGGCCTCCCCTGGGGGCAGCGTCTGCAGATGGCCACTAGTGGGGCGTCATTGCCAAGGTCCACCCCAAGAACAGCAGCACAACAGAGGTCTGTTTCGCTCAAGCAGGATCACGGAGGAGAAGGCTCTGGGCCGGCAGGATGAGTCCGGGACCTGGCCCCTTCAGCCTTCAGTCCCAGGCCTCAGGTCCACTGGACCTGCACGTCCTGTGTCTTGGGAGGGACATGGCAGAGAGGAGCGAGCCCAGGCAGCTCCTCTGAATGAGACGGGGCCCCTGACCGCCCGCCAGGCAGTCTGGCCACAACAAGGGCCAGCTGCGAGGGGTCATTGTAGGTGGCCATCAGGGGCTCTTTTGCCCTGGAATGTGGAAACAAATGCCCAGTGTCACCCTGCACACAGGGCTGGTGCCCCCTGTCCTCTGAGCCGGTGCCAAGGGTGAAGCCCAGGCTGGGCCAGTGGTCTTCCTAAAGCTGTGAGTGAGGTGGTGGACACCGGGGCAGTGGGGTCACGCCTAGGGTCACTTCTGGGTGTTTCTCCTCCTTGGGGAGCACAGTTCCTTCCAGCCCACCCTGAAGCTGGCTGGGAGTGCACAGCTGGGTGGTGGAGCCGGAAGCCCCGGCTGGGCCTCCTGGCCTCCCAGTGCCCTCAGCAGCTGCAGCTGGGGTGCTTCCCAGCTGTGAGGAGGGGCTTGCCAGGTCCCCGAATTTGACCCCAGGAGGAGTGAACTGGGCGTGCACATTCAGGTCATGGCCATCAAGGGGGTCCTGGTGATCGGGAAGTCCTTGGGTGTGCAGGGTGGGGGCCTGGCCAGCACCACCCTGCTGACTCTCAGATGATCATGGGTTGTGGATCCAGCAGCTTTTTATAGCTCACATAAAAGACTTGTCTTCTGAGAAACCAGCCCTCATTTGTGAGCAGGCTGGATCATTTTTAGACGCTGGCAGGGACCCTGTGCACCCAAGGATAAGCCCCTGCTCAAGGGGCCTTGCATCTGGAACCAGGGCGGGCCTGCAGGGCTGGGCAGACCCTTCCCTCTCCCCTCTCTGGACAGTGAGGGATGGGCCTCTCCTCTGGTATTGGTCACTGCTCAGCAGCTCTAGGGTCAGTCTGCACGCAGGCTGTGGCCTCTCCTGCCGCTCAGGCGAGAGGAGGAGGGGAACTCAGAAGAAGAGAGGGTGGGGTCCAGGGGACCGGCCTTAGGGGCAGGAGTGGGCCCAAGCATCAGCACCTTCTGCCTTCCCTGCTCCACACAGTCACCCTGTGCCCAAGTCCCAGCCCCTGGCCTCTGGCCCCAGTTCCCACTGTGTCGGGAGGGGCCGTGGTGCTTCATGAGGGCCAGTGAAGCGCCTGCAGCAGGACACAGGTCGTGTTGCCAGCTGTTCTGCGGGAGCAGACCCTGGGCCTGGCACAGCTGATGCAGCCTAGCACCCGTCCTCAGTGCGCACCTTCACGCCCACGCCACTGCCCCTATGTGTGACCTGCGAGCCTGCTATCTCTGGCCAGGAGCGGGCGTAGGCGAGACTGCTGGTGGTGAAGTGCTGCCTGTGTCCTTTTCTGGTGGGGACGGAAACCTGACTGTCACTGATGAAGTGTTGACCCATGGACTACACCAAGGGATCCCATAGGTCCTAAGTGATCACATGCACTTGTCAGCCCGACTGGTGGCCTCTCTGGCTGCCCCTTCCCATGCAGTCCAGATCACACCCAGAACCCTGACCTTGAGCTGCTGGTCTGGCTATGACAGGGGCCCAGGAAGCTGCAGGAATAGGCCAGCCTCTCAGGTGGCTTTAGTTGGATGGGAGGAAGATGGGACCAGGCCACCAGCAGAACTGTGCATGCTGCTTCCTGGGGTCAGTGGGGAGACCCACAGCCACGCGGAGCCAGGTCTCTGGCTGGCGGGAGAGCAGGGGAGAGAACGCAAGAGAATCTCTGAACCAGGTGCTCAGAGGGACAGGGGAGAGGTCACCCGCACCACACAGCAGGGCTCTACCGTGAACGTGGGGCCTGGGTGTGGCCCCTGGGCCATCAGCCTCCTTTCTGGCTCTGTGTTTAAACAGGGTAGGCTCCAATGTCCAAGGTATGGGTCAGGCTGCAGCAGCCTGAGGGGCCTGAGACCCCTGCCCCTGAGTTCAGTACCAGTCAGCCGTATCCTGAGGCCAGTGTGGCGACACTGCCACTATCCTGGTGTTCCAGGTGGGGTCTGGTGCCGTTGACCATGTGGTCTTTCATGCTCATCTTCTTGTCTGCTCCATCTCTGAGCCTGCCCTGAAGGTGAGCTCTTGTGTGAGGAACAGCTCAGCAGGACAGACCCGCTGTCCCCCGGGGGCAGGTCATGCTGCTCAGCCATCAGGGAGTTAGAGGACGATGTCCAGGGCTTCCCAGAGGACAGGGACCAGGTGCTTCCCTCCACAGGGTGGGGAGTCACCTTCCCCGCTACTCAGGAGCCTGCGGGCTTACAGGTTCATTGCTACCGGCCCTATCCCCTTGGGTCCCTCTGCTCCTCACTAGGACGCCCTCGGGCTCAGAGCACCTCTCACAGCAAACAGAAGCCTGCAGGCAGGTCTGTGGAGGCACAGTTGGCACAACAGTACTCTGCAGGGGACCATGAAGGTGGCTTCACCCCGCAGCCGCCTGGGCCCGTTAAGAGCCCTGTAGTGCCTGTGTGTCCTGGGCACCACCCCTGAGGTCCATTTGGTGGTCCTTCCCATTGGTACTCTGGTCACCAATGGCGTCCTCTGCTGGGCTTCAGGGCTCCCTGTCTGGCCGGCCTTCTCTGGTCCTCTCTCCGAGCTCTGGGCACCAACACTGTGGGGCTCCGCCTGGGCTCCTCCTCCCTCACCACCGACCACAGACCCTCTCTGAAGTCTGGGGCCTGGGCCTGCTCCCTGCCCTGGCCTGGTGGTGCTCCTGGCCTCTCGTCACACCTGGCCTCGTGCTGCTGGTTCTGCAGGACATCCACTGTCCCTCCACCTAGGATGCTGTCTTGGGGCCTGCTCCACCTGGCATTTCTTCTCCACTTCTGTGCCCCGTGGTGTGATTTATTTTTTAACCTGGCCATGTCTTTTTTGGGGGGGAAGTTAGTTGCTTTTTTTTTTTTTTTTTTTTTTTTTTTAGTTAATTTGAAGAGGGAAGCTATGGAGGACGTTGAGCCATCCCTGAAAGGTGGCTGAGCCTTTCCAGGGGAAGCTGGGCCTCAGGGGCTGTTGGCTGCTCGCGGGGGCTCTTGGGGCTTTGTACTGCCTCCGGCTCTGAGGCTCAGCAATACCAATCATCTTCCCACTGATATGGAAATGTGCCTGGTGGAGTCGGTGGCCATCCCTCCCTGTGGACATGGACCAGGCAAAGTCCCTCCCGCTCTCATGCCTCGTCTGTGAGTGTTCCTGGGCCTTCCCCTAGAGGGCTGTGGCACCTGCTGGCTGCCTGCTAATCCGTGGGTTAAGTGGCATCTTAGGCGTCTGGGTCACAATTCACCTTTTAAAGCCATCCTTCAATAAGCGGGAGAGTCCCGGGCCAGCTGTGCATCTTCTTCCCTGACTTAGAGGAGGGGCGTGGTGTGTGTGCCTGTGGTCAGCCCTGGGGGCTGGGGGCTGTGCCGGTCATGCTGGGAAGTGGCTCAGCAGATGGGAACGGGAAATAGGATGAACAGGGATGGGTCCTGCTGCAGACCCTGCAGCTTGTCCTGTGGTTCCAGAATGCAGACCGGCATGCCATCCCACCCTTCTCTAAGTGGGTAGCCCTCTCTGGGGAGGTGGCATCATTCCTATCATGGCACACAGAGGTAGGCACAACAGGGATTGCTGTCAACAGGATCAGGCTGCAAGGTGAGCCGAGTGGTGTGGTCCTCACACCCACGTGGTGCTGCCTGGCACTGGAGGAGCTGGTGTGACCCCCTGGGCACACCTGTGCTAGAGCTTCCTGGTACCTGAGAAGCTTGCACACCGGGCACTGTTTTGTGGACTGTCAGCAGTGGTTTTTTTTCTGTTCTGGGGACCAGTGGCCCATGCAGCAGACTGCCCTTGCTGCTCCGGTGGTACCGGCAGACACGCACTGTGCACATGTTAGGTGATGCTTTGGTTCTTAGCCCAGGACAAGGTCTTCTGGCTTGAGGAACAGTCAGTCCCTGGGCTGTGGCTCTGGAAACGGGAGCAGCCAGGCCAAGGCATCAGGGACAGCGCATCTTGGTCTGGCTGGGACCAGCCGCAGCAGAGCCTGGCTCAGAATGCAGGGCCGTGGAAGCAGGGCCCGGCGGTGGGTGCCAGAGCCACACATGATCTTTCTCTCCTCTCACATGGCAGCACAGATAACGCGGAAGTGAAGTTTGTGGGGCCTCTTGAAACACTCAGGCCAGGTGTCTAGGGGAGTGCTATTTATAGCACCAGCATTCCATGAGCAGGAGGCATCTGAGGAATAATAGTCGGGGAGGGAGTCCAGCACACAGCCCTGGTGTGGGTGGACGGTGGGGCAGGAGGCGCTCCAGGGACGGCGCCTTCCTTTGGGCCTGGCCAAGACCACACAGGAGACGCCTGACTTCAAAGCTCAGGGTTGTGCCTCGGGATGCAGACAGAGATGGCCAGACAGCCCTGGGGGAGTGCAAGGAAACCTCGTCCCTGGGGACCTAGAGGCGCCAGTGACCGGCAGCTCCTGATTCTAGTTGAGGCTGAGGCTCCCCATGCCGGCCATGAACAGGGAACTGAGGTTTGCAGCCCTGGGAAAGGAGGGCAGATGTGCACAGCGTCGTGGGTGGGGTCTGGAAGGGAGGAAGCTGTCGGGGTGGCCACATTGTTCCGCTGTGGGGATAGGTCTGCTCTGCCCACCAGCACTGCTGCTGCTCCAGAGCTTCCCGGAGGCTGGGCTGGCCACAGCATGGGTCTCTAGGGCACTGGGGTTGCCAGGGTCAGCTAGGATGATGACTAACCACAGATCTGGGAAATGGTGGAAAAGGGGCCAGAAGGCAAGGAGGGCCAGGTCACTGCAGACGTCGACATGTCCTGGGGCTGCTGTGACAAATGACACTAACTGGTGCTTTACACAAGAGACTTGTTTTCTTAGCCTGGAGGCCAGAGTCTAAAATCAAAGTATGGCAGAACTGGTCCTCTCTGAGGCTCAGAGAGCCCCATCCTGGGTCTGTCACCAGTGTCCAGGAGACCTGGCCATCCTGCGGCTGGGAAGGCAGGCTCTGTCCCAGCCTGTGTTGTCCAGGGAGGCTGACCACCCTGCAGCTGGGGGCAGTAGTCTCAGTCCCTGTCTCTGCCCAGCACTCCTGTGCCTGTGCCCCTCCAGCCTCTCGTAAGGGCTCTGATTGGCGTCAGGCTCCTCCGAATCCCGTGCCCTGTCCTTGGAGCCTTACTTTGGTCACATCTGAAAAGACTCTCTCCCAGGTGAGGCCACAGCCTGAGGGTCTGGCAGATGTGGGACCTGGTGGGGCTGGTGTGAACCAGGATGCGGCCCACGTTCCTCTCTCTCATGTCACCCCCCGAGCCAGATGCACTGTCAGCGCTGGGCTTGCTGATGACCTTGCTCCACTCCCTGCTGTCCTCTACCTGCTCATCCTTCTTGGTGCCCAGCCACTCTGAGCCCAGACACTCTGGACCTCTGCTAACGTAACATCCAAACTTGGTGAAAATGAGAGCTGAGAGCTGCCAGCGGCTTCTCAGGTCCCAGGACCCTGTGGCTCTCCAATTCCTGACAGCATTTTCAGGGGCTCACGGTCGGCCATCCCGAGGCCACAGCCCCAGCCCTCACATCGTGCGACCCTCTGTGACACTCAGGTCCTAGTCCCTGCCCACACCCTTTTGCTGCAGGGAGGGGGCCAGCTCTGGGTCAGTGCAGCACCTGGGAGTGGCCCAGGGCAGTCACAGGGCAGTCCCAGCTCAGCCTTGGCTGTGATCTCATCAGGTGAGGCTGGTGCTGCCGCAGAGGGGCAGTCCACTCACCATGGGCTGCAGCCGTGGCTTTGCTCACTGTGGGCTGGGACCGTGGCTTTGCTCACCATGGGCTTTGCTCACCATGAGCTGGGTGTCCAGCAAACTGGGAGTTGCAGTGCAGCCATGGCTTTGCTCACCATGGCTGTGGCCATGGCCTTGCTCACCCTGGGCTGTGGCCGTGGCTTTGCTCTCGATGATCGTCTTTCTTCATATCTAGCACTCCGGTTCCTTGTTTCATTTCCTTCCTGTGGATGGAGCGTTCAGTAGATGCCGCAGACAGGTCTGCTGGCACCCGCTCTCGAGGACAGCCTTACTTCCTCCTCTTTCCTGGGGGATCCTGTGGGTAGAGCTCAGGGTTCAAGTTCTTTTCCCCTTGTGCGTGAACGCTGTGCGTCTTTCCTCCGCCCCTAATCTCAAGGCTGACCCCATGCCCAGGCAGCAAGCAGCAAGTCTAAACGGGGCTGGCACGTTGCCGTTATCTTTCTCTGGGTCTCTGTCCCCTCCAGGGCTCAACCCTCAGCTAGAGACCTGGTCTGGTGGCCGTGGATGGGGCTGATTTAACTCTTTGCACGACTTCTCTGTGGAAAATGATGAATCTGTGGGAAGCGGCAAAGATGGTGATAAGAGAGGCTGTGTATGTCCTCCCAGTTCCCCCCACGGTGACAGGTGGCAGAACAGTGGCGTGGGGTCACATCCCAGACACCGAGGCTGGCACGCATATGTGCAGTTCCCTGTCCTTTTAACACAGACTTGAGGGATGTCCCCGAAGCCACCCAGGAGGAGGTCCCTCATGCTGCCCTTCTTGCCAGCAGCCCTGCTCCTGGCCACCATCATCTGTTCTCTGTCACCGTGGTTCTGTCATTTTGACAACTGTATATAAGCAATGACAAAAATAGAACAAGTGACAGAAAGGACATCCCAGGCTGGATGCCATCACAGCCCTCACGTGTCATCTGTCTGTCCCTGTGTCACCCATCTACAGCTGTCCACCACCATCCACACTCAGCCATCACCGGTCACCCAGAAGCTTCTCACCCATCACCTAGTAATCCACCTGCCATGGGTCGTCATCTGTCATCTGTCCATTTATATATTTGTCATCTATCAATCCACCTATCACCCATCTGTCACCTATCATCTGTCTCTCTACCTCTCATAGGATCTACCATCCATCCATCATCTCTCTCTGGGTCTCTGTCCTCTGCCCTGTGCAGTCATTCAGAAGTCCTTTGTGGTCACATCTTCCGTGGCTCTCACAGAACCTAGCGTCTGTCCACCTTGATATCGTGAGTCATCTTCTGGGTGTTTTTGCCATTCTTAAGTGACACCAGGGCTTTGGTTGACTGGTCTCTGCACCACATGGGTGGCTTTGTGAAGGACAGCTGCATGTGAGGGTGACAGACCTGCTGGCTCCCAGCACCTGGGTCTCACCCCTGCCTCCTGTCCTTCCTCCCGAGGTCTCTGACTGGTGCCATGCGCCTCCTGCTGCACGACTGTGACTCAGGACAGAGCATGAGAAGCCACATCCCTGCCACACTGCCCCTTAACAGGGACACTGCCTAGGAGGCCAGGGGATAGGCACAGTGGGGAAGCAGGAGGATGCCGTGGGGAGCCCTGCAGGAACCCGGGAGGATGAGGGTGGCTTTGCTCTGGATGTTTGCACAGGGGCCGAAGGGAGAAGCACCGACCCGTGTGCATGAGGTGCGGTCAGGGGCTGGAGGGCACAGGAATCAGGTCACAGAGGCCCTCAGGTCCTCTCAGGCCTGGGGCAGCTCCGAAAGCTTTGGCTCTCCCCTGAGTATGGTGGACACTGCCAGAGTGGCTGAGCAGGGGGACAAAGTGGCCTGACTTGGGTGTCCAGCAGACTGGGAGTTGCAGTGCTGGGTGAGCCAGGTGGACAGAGTGCCCAGCAAGAGATCCCACTCAAAGCTATTTGGTCAGGATCTGTTACTGGGTGTGCTGATGGACTTGGGCCCTGGAGCCAGGACCAGGACCTTTGGCTGTATGGCAAGACCGTAGGCAAGCCCATTTGGGACATGAGGCCAGGATATGGTGTCGCCTGTGCCAGGGTCAGAAGGCTTGGGAAAGGCAGGGCAGGGTGTGGAGCACACAGGGCAGGGCTGTGCACTGAAGTTTCGGGTCTGGGCTCTCTCAGCTGGGCACGTCACCCACCAGAGAAAAGCTGCTTCTGTTGGTGGGAACAGGATGTACATGTCAGTTGGGCAGCGGGGCCTGTGGAGGGTCTGTGTGTCCTGACATCAGGCCAGGCTTCCGAAGATGCATTAGATGAGGGGAGTTTGGCCTCTCTCGCCTCACAGCGGTGTGGGGAGGTTTGGGATGGGAGGGGCATGGCCTCCAGGACACTGGGGTTCTGGGACTCTCTGAGTGAGGGTTGGATCACTTGGTGGCCCTGGCATCTGGCTCTGCACCCAGTTTAACACAATATCGCCAGGTCTGCAACCCCTGAAAACTCAGCAACTCTTCATCTTAAAATTTAAAGACACTCGGTGTGAGTGCTCCTTCTGCCTGCTCTGTGAGTTGTCCCAGGGATGCTCAGAGATCAGTTGTCCCCAAATAAGCAAAAGAACAATTGGGTCTTTGTATTTAAACCCTTAGGTTGATTTCATGACAAAAGAACAAGGGGGAACATGGCCTTGACCCTGGTAGGACTGGGCCAGGAGCAGCCCAGCAGCAGACTGCAAAGTGGAGCTCCTGGGGGCATCAGGGCCTTGCTCCCCTTGCTGACCTCTGCAGGCACTTCTGTTCCTGTGGGAATACCTGGGGGGCTTCTCTTCTGCTGCTCTCTGCTCCTGAAACACGTGGCTGCCTGCAATTGGGGGTGGGGGTCCCCATGACTCCTGTGTTCTGGGAGCTGTGAGTTTTCCTGTCTGGTGGCCCAGCCGGCTAGGGTGACCAGTGGGAATGGTCTTTACCCTCGCCCAGGCGTTCGGAGGTGACGTGCTGTCGGTGCCCCTGGCCTTTCTCTGTGAAATGAAATGTGGGTAGAGACCAGCGCACCCCTGCTCTTCCCTGGCACCACAGCTGAGTCCCCATATGTCAAAACGCGCTGCCCCAATCCGCTGGGAGCCCCAGGCCTCCTTTTGTGGAGACTAGCTGAGAGCCTCTGCTCAGCTGGACACATTAGAGGTGGTCAGTTCCCCAGCTCCTGGGCCTGGGATGGAATGGCTGACCGGAGGCAAGGGCTGTCCAGCTCCACGCTGGGGTCTTGGCCCAGACCCGAGGGAAGGCGGTCTGCCCCCTCAGACCACACGCACTGCTTGCCGGCTGGCAGGTGTGGCCCTCCTTTGAAGGGTGACCACACTCTGGAGTGGGGTGCAGGACTTCAGAGGCCTCCCCATTTATGAAACAGGCTGCTCCGAGGGCTGAGCCCCACAGGAGAAGAGGGAGGTCAGGTTTGGCTTCCTCCAGCCACCCGCTTGCTTTAAGCCCTTCTAGATGGCCCAAGTCACACAGAGAGCTCCCTTTTTACGTGGGTTCTTGGAGATTTGGGTCTGGGGCTGCCTGTGCAGGGGCCTCATGCTGCTCTCGATTCCGGGCTGTGGCCTCTCCAGGTTTCGCTCATGTCTCCCATTCTGTGGGATGGGACCCATCTCCCTGTGGCTGGGGTGCTGCTGGACACAGGCTCTCCTGCCTGAGTGTGGAGCTCACCGTGTGTGACCCTGGAAGGCAGAGGACAGTGTGTCCCTGGCTCTCCAATGCTTGGCGTCAGCTAAGGGCCCGTGAGCCCCGGTGGCTGGCCCAGCCCAGAGCTCCTAGCACATGCAATTCCATGTTCCCAGGACAGAATGGGTGGCCAGGGTCAGAACCGTGCTCCGAAGCCACCTCCTCCAAGTCAGGAGGAGGAACTGGGTGGTTCCCAGGTGACCTTCAGAGGGGTTAGGTGCCTCATGCAGAAAGCCACGTGGTCAGGGTAAAGGAAGGCTTGACCTTTTAGGTTCCCCTTGACCTGCAAAGCCTGCGGGCTTGCGCTGCCCAGTTTCTTGGTGGGAGGGTCAGCAGAGCCATTTCGCAGGACTCAGGGATTGGTTTCTCTGGGAAGGGTGAGCAGCAGGAAGCACAGCTGTGTGCCTCTGACCCCTTGGTCCTCTGCAGAGAGGCACACGGTTAGCATGGTGCAGATGGACGTCCCTCAGAGGTCAGTTCGCCTGCCCATGAGCTTGATTTCCACAGTAATTCATGCGGCATGCTTTTCTGGATGTCCCTCTAGTGTGGGGTCTTTTGGAAACTGTCCCTTCCCTGGACACTTGTTGTAGTGGAAGGTGGCAGACACAGACCTAGGTACAGATAAGGTACAGGCCCAGGACAGGGTTGATGCTATGGGAGGTCACAGGGGGCTGGGAGGAGGGTGGGCTGGGGTGGAAGGTGCCCATCTGAGAAGGTGAAGAGAACTTGGGTGGGCCAAGCCTCCGTCTAGGGAGGAATGTTCTGGCTGAGGCCTGCAGAGTTCCCAGGTACGGGCAGTTTTAAGAGGCTCTGTCATCTATTGAAAGAACCTCAGGATACAGGGGGGAAGCGAGAGGAGTGAGGGTTCTCCTTTGCCAGAGCATCAGTGGGAGCAGGGCCTGCACCACCTGGTGCTGCCCGGAGCTGCCGGGCAGACTTCTCAAGGGGACCATGAACCAGCCTCTGGCTTCACAGAAGGTTTAGAGGGGCCGTCCATCCTGCTGGGCACTCCTGACCACCAGATGGTTAGATTACCATGCACCTGTGAGGGAGAAGACACCCCTCTGCCCAGTTCACTTGGGATGCAGTGGCTAATCAGCCTGCAGGAGAGAAGGATCTCGGGAAGCCGGAAGGCTCACCATTGGCGGCACTTGGGGTCAGAGAGCAGAGTGACTGCCACAACCAAAGGAGAGGTGCGACTTGATTGGGACTCAACTTGATGCCATGTGTCCCTGGAGCCAGACCACCTAGGAGTAGCCTGGCTTTCCCAGAGCAAGCTTCCCCTGGCCTCCTGGCCTCCTGGCCTCCTGGACTCCTGGCATGGCTGCTGGATGAGCTTACATCTATGAGGGCCAGGCTGCTGTACAGCACCCTGAGCTGTCCCCAGGGGTGTCCCAGAGAGGACACGCACCCCAGAACAAGGGGTCCCATCCCTTTGGCTACTTCTTCCTTTGTCCATTCACCCAGTAAGTGTTTAGTAGGCGCGTGCTATATGCCAGGCTCTCCAGCTCATGGGCAGAGAGTGAGAACAGACAGGGGCTCTGTTCCCATCCCACGCGCATGCTGGGGGGACAACAACCAAATGGTGACTGTAACGTGCCACATGGGACCACTACTGTGAAGAGGAAATGAGAGGAGTGGGCACAGGAAATGGGTGGCATTGCTTGCTTGAGGCCTGGCGGACTTGGGGAAGAGCAGGCCAGGGAGGTCTCAACCTGCCCAGGGGAACTGCAGCTTGGGCTGGTGTGGGCAGAGGGTGGTGTGGGACGGGGTGGGCACCTGGCCACTCTCACCACCTCAGGGCAGCAGGTGGAGAGTCAGTGGCTGAGCTCTACCCTGCCCTGGAGCTTGGCTGTGGGGCTCACTCCTCTGCCTCCATGTCATATGCATGTCCCTTTTCCTTCATTTCAGACTCATAAGCAGCACATTGATGCCACCAATGCCAGCAACCGCATCTTCCTGTACTGTGCCTTCCTGAACTTCAGGTACTGTTTCAGGGGCACAGGGGAGGGTGCCAGGGGGAGGGTGGGGGGGAGGGCACCAGGGGAGGGTGCCAGGGGGAGGGGGAGAGAGCAGAGAGCACCAGGGGGAGGATGGGGGAGGAGGACGCCAGGGAGAGGGCGGGGTGGGGGGAGCCTGGTCGAGGCATAGAGCCAGGCAGGCCCGCCCTCCAGGGCACGGGTCTGGAGCCAACACAGCTATAGGATGGCACACACTGGAAGCACTCAAGACCTGGGCAAGACCCAGACAGGTGCAGGGCACCGTGGCCCCTGGGACCCCTGGGACAGGTCTTCCTGTGTGTGGATTCACCAGGACAGTCTCTTAAAACCCACAGCAAACCAGTTAATCAGAGGTGCCCAGCATTCCTCCTGACACCTCACTGTCCCCCTCCCAGGGAGAGTTAACAGAGAAGCCCAGGAGAGGGGCATGGGGATGCAGCTCTTCACTGGATGATGTTGGAATTCCAGGGTTTTGGTTTTACTGTAGGAACTGAAACAAAAAGCAAACAACAACTTGATTAAAAAATGGGCAACAGGGGCCTGGGCTGTGGCTCAGTGGTAGAGCGCTTGCCCAGCTCATGGGAGGGACCGGGTTTGATCCTCGGCACCACATAAAAATAAATAAAATAAAGGTATTGTGTCCAACTATGACTAAAAAAAAAAAAATTAAAAAGGGGGGCAACAGACTTAAACAGACATTTGCCAAAGGAAGAGATACAGATGGCCAACAGGTGTATGAAAAGTGCTCCCCATCACTAACCGCCAGGGAGGTGCCAGCCCCAGCCGCTGCCCCCCAGCAAGCACAGTTGTTATCCAAGGCACAAAAGGTGGCACAGAAGATAGCCCCGGGGAGGATGTGGCCAGGCGGAGCACACACCATCTCCAGGAATGTAAATTTCTACAGTCGCGGAGATCGGCCTACCAGGACCATAGCCAAGACACAGAGCAAGGCCATCCCCCTCAGAGGTTCCCCACGTCCTCCTCCAGTCCTCGTGACACCGGCCTGTCCTCTGTCCCCGTGGTTATGTCTCTGAAAGATGCCACATGGGGGGGCTGAGTGCAGGCAGCCTCTGAGCCCGGCTCCCTATATGGACGCAGTGTGGCTCGCGTGCCGACGTACAGCTGCTGCAGTGTTGGCCGTGTCCTGCTGCGGCCTGGACTCCGAGGAGGGGTGTCCCGCGCCTCATGTCTGCTCAGCTGGGGAACGCCTGGTTGTCTCCCCGTTGAGGGGATTAGGGGTGACGCTGAATGTCTCACCAGGTTGCATTTTTGGAACCATGGGGTTGTGATGTGCTGTCATTTTTATATGTTGCTGAATCTAATTTGCTGGAATAATTGATGACTTTTCTATCTATGTTTGTGAAGGAAATCGGTCTGCAGTTTCTTTTGGAAAATGCCTTTGGCTTTGGTAGAGAAGCAATCAGGTCTTTGCAAGAGGTACACTTTGGAAGACTGTGTAGAATTCACATTTCTTTCATTGATGTTTTGGTAGAATTCACCAGTGCCGTCATGGAGGCCTCGTTTTCATTGCTGACAAGGTTTTACTATATGTTCAATTTATTTTATGGATACAGAACTCTTTAGGCCATCTGTTTCTTTTTAAATGCGTTTTGGCAGTTAGTGCTCTTTGGAAGGCTTCGTCCGTTTCATCTGAGCGGTTGGATTGGGGGCCCAGTGCTGGTGGTGGCATCCTCAGTGGATCTGTGCCTGGCTGTGGTCCTGAGGCCGCAACATCATTCTTACTTCTCAACTCCTATTTTCTTTTGTCTTACCCACTCTTACCAGAGGCTTATCAAGTCTATTGATTTTTTCCCTCTTAGGCTTCTGTTGTCCGTTGCATTGATTTATTCTCTTTAACCTACTTCCAGAGAAGGAATTTACCTCTAGGTACTTTGCTTTTCATTTTAAAATTTATAAACACAAAGGTTTAGATAAATGACACGAGATCTTTATTATTTTCTGGTAGAAACATGGAATGCTGTAAATTCTTCCGGAAGCACTCATTTATCTGCAGCCCACGGATTTTGACATGTTGTTTTTATTTTTATTGAATTTAAAATATTTTGAAATTTTTCTGTGACTTACTCTTCTACCTACGTATTATTCTGAAATGTGTTGCTTGATTTCCAAATAGTTGGGCATTTTCCAATTACCTTTCGGCTACTGATTTTTTACTTTTAATCATTTATTTCCTGTAATTTCAACTTTTAAAATTTGTTAAAAGCTCTTATATGGGGCTGGGGTTGTGGCTTAGAGGAAGAGCACTAGCATAGTATGCATGAGGCACTGGGTTTGATCCTCAGAACCACATTAAAATAAAATTTTTAGAAAAGGGTTTGTGTCCACCTACAACTAAAAAAATTTTTTTTTGATAAAAAGCTTTATACGACCACAATCTGTTGAATCTTGGTGAATATACCATGAACTTTTATATACCAAATATACCAAATACTTTTCTGGATTGAACAGTCTGTAAATGTTAGTTAGACCAAAGTTGATTGACAGTTGCACCCAGTTCTTCTGCACCCTTATTGCCTTTCTGCCAACTCGCTCTGTCAGTTACAGTTGGCCCTCTGTGCCCAAGGGGTCTGGATCTGCGCAACCAACTCACCATGAACCAAATATATTTGGAAAAAGAAATTGCATTTGTATCAAACCTATGCGGATTTTTTCTTGTTATTATTGCCTGAAGAATACAATGTAATAATAATTCATATACAATGTAATAATAATTCACGTAGCATTTACATGTAAGATTCCATGAGTAACCTAGAGACTGTTGAAGTGTTCCGGAGGATGAGCCCAGGTTACCTGCAGATCCCATACAGCGTTATCCAAGATTCTTGAGCACCCAGGCTTTGGTCTCCTGTCCCAGGAGGGACTGGAGGAGAGTGAAAGAGGAGTGTGACTCTCCAGCTGTCTGCTCAAGCTATCATTTCTCCCTGATGTATGAATTTTCCTTTATTATCTTTTGAAGCGCTGTTGGTAGGAACCCATACATTTAGTTTTGTTACTTCACGGAAAACTGAACCTGCTATCATTATGTAATGCTCTTATTCTGGGGATGGACCCAGGACCTCTCCCATGCTGGGCAAGTGTTCTACCCCAAGCCCCATCCCAACCCCGGTGTCCTCCTTCCTCCTAGGACATGTGCTACTCTGGGGGCTACTTAGTCCCATCTATACACAGCTAATCTGGCTTTTTTGATTAGTATTCTACAGGTGCTGTATCACCTGTCTGTTCTACAGGTGCTGTATCACCTGTCTGTTCTACAGGTGCTGTATTACCTATCTGTTCTACAGATGCTGTATCACTTAGCTGTTCTATAGGTGCTGTACTATGTAGCTGTTCTATAGGTGCTGTATCACATGTCTTTTCTATAGATGCTGAATCACGTGTCTGTTCTATAGGTGCTATATCACATAGCTGTTCTATAGGTGCTGTATCACGTATCTATCATATCTGTCCTTTTACTTTCATCCTATTTATATATTCATACTTAAAGTGGGGTATTTAGATTGCATATGACTGGGTCTTGCTTTTTAATCCAATCTTAACATTGCTGTTTTAATTGGAGTGCTTACACAATTTATATTTAATATGACTATTGAGGTGGTTGAAGTAAAATCCCCACTTTGCTGGGTGCTAATTTTGCCATCTCTTCTTTGTTCTTCTTTCCTCTCTCTCTGGCTTTATTTGGATTGGGGCTCTTGTAGGGTGCCTCTTGACTTCCTCTGTGCACTTGGTTTTATACCTCCTTTTAATTCTTTGGTAGAGGCTGAGCTTACAGTTTGTGGGTTTCATGCACCCGTGTCTACCTTCAATCCATTCTGTAGCCTTCAGATGTCTTCTAAGATACTGAAATGGCTTCTCAGTTCCTCCTGCAGGGCCCTATGCCTTGCTCTCAGTTGGATCTTTATAAGTGACATGAATGCACACAGCCATTGTTGTTATTTTCACCCCAGACCATCAGTAACCTTGCAGAGCAATTAAAGATAAGACCATGGTAATGGCACATAGGTCTTCATTTATTCCAGCTGCTGTATTTCCTGGTGCAGACTCAGGCTTCTGGCTCCTGGCGTGTCCCCTTAGCCTGTCTTGTAATGCAAGGCTTCTGGAAGTAAATTTGGGTATTATTGTCTGGGAAAGAATTCTCTTTTATTTTTGAAAGATATTTTTCACTGGGGTTAGAATTCTGAGCCACTTTTTTTATGTACCCTAAGAAATTTACAAGTAATACATTATTCCTTAAAAAGTGAAGCATTATTTTTAAAAAAGCAAAGTCCCCTTTGACCTTCCCCTCTGATCCTGACCTCCTCTCCCTGCAGTGGTTACAACGGGGGGCAGTTTTCGTGTGTGCTTTCGGTAACTGATGTGTGGTTTATGTTGTGTTCATAGGACACATCGGTATTGTTTAGCCTGACATTTCTCACATCGCTCCACCTCGTCTTGGTTTTGCAGCCTGCCCCGATGGGCACATATTTCTCCTATTGTATTTATATGTGTCACATCTTATTTATGGACCTGAGTGAGCATTTTTGTGCGTGGACGCAACCTTCCTGGGCTGTAGGCCTAGGCACGTTTTTAATGTGATCCGGTATTGCTTGGCTGGCTTCCCTGGCAGATTTATTTCTATACAGTCGGAGCTGCCTTCCTGTCCCCACCGCCTCCCCTGGGAGTGGGTCCTCACTCCCCAGAGACGGGACCTTGGGCAGGGTCACACCTTCGTGGCTCCATTCGGGGGGTGCAGCTTTGTGGTCTCCTTCCCTTCACCTGAGCAGAGAGGGCCCTTGTTCACCTCACAGCCACGTCTTTCCACCTGCTCTGGTCAGATTGAGGGGCCACCTCACATTTTCTGTAGACAGAGGCCCTGTGCAGAACACAAGAGTCCCGGGAAAATCAGGCCCAGGGAGTGACGGGAGGGCTGCAGGGCCGTCTTCTGTCCCTTGTTCCCAATGGAGTTTGGCTCTTCTTGCTGGCAGGGTGGGGGGCTGAGTGCCTCCCACCTTTCCGGGAGGGCAGCTCATTAATCATGAAAGCTGTGGTAGAAGCTGCTGTCCCTGCCTCTCGCTCACCAGCCTCAGTGTCACCCCTGAGCCACCTCGAATGCCCTTTCCCACCCTCTCAGGTCCCACCCACATGGGGGTCACAGTCTCAATGCCCACAGTATTCCTTGGAAAATAACAATGCTGCTGGTATGTGCCTCGTGTGGGGACATGGCAGGGAGGTGGGGATGGCTCCCTCTGGTCATGCGCCCTGCTGCAGCCATGGTGGCACTGCAGTTGCAGCTGAGTGGGACACAGCCAGGCTGGAGCCCTCTGCCTCTGGCAGCAGGTTGGTCTTTGCTGGTTACCGAGCTCACATCTACCAAGAGAACCACTTCAGAGTCCTATTTGGATTCTGAAAACAGAAGTGCAGATGAGAAAATCAGGTCACCAATGCTGTCCCCTGAGAAGGAGCCAGCTGATATGGGAGCGTGTTTGCTTGAAGTGGTCTTTGTCTACGATCGTCTGATATGAGCACAGTATTTAATGCTAAAGCATCACAAAGGCGCAAACGTCCCGCTTGGCCCTCACCTCTCGTCCTGGACCACCATGGGGGTTCTGAGTGCCCTCTGTCTCTCTGTGGGTCTAACCCACGTCCGTGGAGCATCTGACACTGTTGGCTTCTGCTGCCTGTGCGCCTGTCTCACGGTTCCTGCCATGAGCCACGGGCCGGGTGCTCTTTCTCACTGCCACGGCAGTCCATCCCCAGGGGTGCCCACTGGTATCCGTTTCCCCAGGTCCACACTTCAGTTCCTGTGCGTGTTGGTAGTGTCGTCCTGACTGGCAGATGCCCCTGGGCGTGTGCCCTCTGTCGACAGTTCAGCCATCTCCCGGGTTTGGACAGTGGGCTGTGACACTTCATTTTGCCCTGGACGTGGTCGAGCATTGTGCAGAAGGATAGTGCTGACACAGCTCTACCCTCCTGGCCCCAGAAAGGCCCGTGCTCCCTGTGACCTGCTCGCTGTGGCCTCAGCAGCCCAGTGCCCCAGCCCTGTGGCCTGGCCCTGAGAGGCCACTGCCGCAGGCTTTGTGTTTTGTATTCCTGGGGGGCAGAGCAAGCCCACAGGGCCACAGGCCTGTGTACGGAGAGCTGCTGCCCTCTGGGAGCAGTGCTGCCTCCGCTGACTATGGCTGCTGTGTCCTCAGCTCCGGTGGAGGTGTCTGGTCAAGCCATGGCTGCGCGCGCACGGAGGGGAACCTCAGCTACTCGGTCTGCCGCTGCACGCACCTCACCAACTTCGCCATCCTCATGCAGGTGGTTCCTCTGGAGGTAAGGGCTGGCTTGGGAATTGGGCATCATGCGGACACAGGGCCTCCTTCCTGGGGGTCCCAGGTCTTGCAGGGGGCGCCCTGCGAATGAGCCAGCCTATGAGGTTCATGTCCTGGGAAACGGTGCACCTACTGCTACCACATTTTCAGGCTGAGCTGGGGATCATCTGACCCCAGTAGGTGGAGGATCCACTGGGTCAGGGGAGCTGAAGGGACATGGAGAGACAGGTCATGGAGTAGGAGCCTGGAGTAGGAGCCTAGGGGCTGCCTCCAGGGAGATGTGCCAGGGACAAGGACATGAGCCCCAGCTCACAAGGAGCCACAGACAACCAGCGGGTGGGTGTTCTGCCAGCAGGCGTTGTCTTCCAGGAACCTTTCTGAGTGTCAGTCCTGCTAGAGGGTGCCAGGGTCACTGGCTGCTGGGAGGCACTGGCAGAACATCTGCTGGGAAACCAGTGTCACGCAGGCCATGGGAGGCTCAGCCTGTGGTGGACACTGCATCAAGTACCTGTTCTCCCTTTGGTCCTGTGGCCCCTAACGAGGAGCCATCATGTTGGCCATCACAGGGGGAGGGTCTGGGGACTTCCCAAGTTCCCCAGCCCTGAGGGCAGAGCCGCTTCCTCCAGGTCCTCCACATCAATGACTGAGAAGAGTGTGCCTTCTCTGCAGCTGGGAGGGTCAGCTGGGTGGCAGGGGTGGGAGAGGGCATGTCCAGCAGGGCCTGACCTGTGGTGCCGTGGGAGGGAGGAGGGGCTCAGTGCTCAAGCCAGCAGCCTGGCATCCCAGCGCACTTGGGATTGTGGATCCACCACCTCTCAAGATCAGTGACAGCAGATTGAGTCTGTGGGTGTCTCCGTGGGAGCAAATCCATCTATTCATTGCCAGGAAAGGTTGATTTGAAGATGGTTTAAAATTATCTCTGCTAAAAATGAACATTCCCATGAATGTTAAAGAAATGAAGGCAGATGTCATGATCACGTCCCAAGCCCGCGGCACGCCCCAGAACCGCACACCGGCATCGCAGCCCTACCTCCTCTGAGCTGAGCCCACGTCTTCCTCTGTGCCCCCAGCTCACCCTGCTGGCTTTGGGTTCATGGCCCAGGTTCTGTCCCCAGGAGCTCATGTCCCATCTCACCGCCTACCTCTCCCAGGCCCCTCCTCTATCTCCCCGCAGCCCCTTTCCTCATCTGGCATGTCAGAGGCTTCTTTCTCTTGAGCAGGCGGAGCCCCTTTGAGCAATCCTGGCAGATAGTCGGCTCACCTGAGTGGTACCTTAGACAGGTGGGCTGGGGCTAGGACTGGTGCCCAGGCTGCTGTCCCAGGGAGATGCCAGCATGGTGCCCCAGGGAGCTCCCTGTGTTTGGTGTGTTTCTGTGTGTGTCACATGTATGACATTGTATCCTGCTGAATGAGGCCGCATGTGGCAGTTAGCACAAGGCAGGGGCTGTGGGCACAGGGCTGGCAGTGCAGGGTCAGACTTGGGGCCTGAGCTCTGGTGTGTCTGTGGGGAGCCCATGAAAGCCCCTGAGGAGCAAATCCCCAGCTCTGCAAGGTGTCCCCAAAGTCAGCCTCCAGGTGTGGTGGTTTCAAGAAGGGTGGTGCTCACTGTTCCTTCCTGAGAGCCTGGCTCGCATCACCTGTGCTAGCTGTTGTGTGAGTCAGGCATGTGTTAGTCAGCACCACCAGGAGGGACTGGAACTCCCCCACAGGCTGGCAGGGCCTGCAGAGCTGACCATATGCACCACAGCTGCTGGGCACAGGCAGGCAGGTGGAGCTGGGTTTGCACTGTCCTGAGAGAGGCCATTAGGGACTGACCCCCTATGCTGTGGCTGCTGCTGTGGGCTGGCCCCACCAGGGCCTGGGGGTGCACCACCCATTGCTTTGGTTGAGAGCGGGTGCTGCAGCTGACTTAGAGGAGGAATGTGTAGGCAGGAGAGAGAGGAGGCCAGGAGGCTCAGGGCTGGCACTGACCCCTGAAGCCCCCAGCTCAGGGAACTACAGCTCCATCTGCATCAGCCCTGTGTGCTCCTCAGGTTGTGTGGGCCCACCTCTGAGCTGGCAGAAGCCAATGTCCAGTGCCTCATCCTTGGTTCCTCCCCAGGTTCTTAAGGAACCATGTGGGCACAGGCGGCTGCTCTGTGCCCCAGGGGTGGATGTGCAAGGGCCCTGGGCTAGCACAGCATCACCTGGGAAAGCCGTTCCAACAAGCCCCCCAAGGGCAACCACGGGAAGCGTGCCTCACCAGGACAGTCTCGCCGTGGTACACAGGCCGACTTTGGCCAATGGACAGGTTTCCTTTAGTCCCCATTTAAAATGTTTAAACCCAGATATACTATCTAGAGGTCTGGATTCCTGGTTTTAAAAGGCAGAAGGCCTGGCTGCACTGAGCTTCCACTCCCGACGGGATCAGCTGGAGCTGCCTAGCTGCAGCCCCGGCAGGCCGCAGTGGGATCCCAGCACGGGGCTCTGCTCCCTAGATGCAGCCGCCCCATTGCACCCAGCTTGTTGGAGACAGTGACACGCTGGCTTCCCTCTGGAGGATGTGCTGGCCCACGCAGGGGGCTGGTGTTGAGCAGGAGACAAAGCTTCCTTTTGCAGTGGGATTTTATCCAGAGCCTCTCTGGAAGCCTGAGTTTGTGGTCTCTGACTCAGGGATCCGTGTCCTCAAGCAAACTCCAGGCTTTTCTTGGCATTTCTAAATCTGCCCGTGGGTGGGAGCAGAAGGGCAGCTGGGGCACTGGATGGCACAGCTCCACAGGAGCCCTCCAGTCTGGGCCCGTCCACACCCTGGGTGGGTTGGCGGAGCTGTGCTCAGCGGCACCCAAGTAGGTGCTGACTGCAAGGGCTCAGTCAGCAGGGTGGGCACCGTGACCTAGGCATGTGCCCCATTGCCAGGTGGCACTGGGGCTGGGGAGCCACTGTGTGAGCCACAATGTCCCAGGGGCAGAGCTGAGCAGGGCTGTGCTGCGATTCTCCAGGACAGACGCAGTATGCCATGGCTCTGAGGAAACAGCTTCCTATCCTGCAGGGGTCTCCTTGGCCTGTGTCAGGACTCCCCGTGAGTGACTCTGCACTAGGTCTGTCCTTTCTAGGGCTGGGGCAGCAGCATTCCCCTCCACTGGTAGCCAGAGATGCGGGCTCCCCCCACCCAGTACGTGTTGAGTGGCCCTGGCAGGGTCCTGCTAAGCCGCGCCTCCCCATCTGTAGTGTGGCAGGACCCTCTTTGTGGGAGAAGTGGGCACCACCAAGGCTGAGTGCCCAGTCCCAAGCACCCATCTCCCAACCTGGATGACTCCAAACTAGCCCTCTTGCCAGGCCTAGGCTACTACTATTGGGGGAAAGACAGCCATGGCTTGGTTTATTCTAGAACCTTCAGGAACAAGAGTCTGCCCTGGAGCTGGGGGGGGGGGGTCTTGAGCTTCTGCAGAGGGAAGCCTACAGGGATGACCTCATCTTGGGGATCCCATCTCGGGAAGGGGCTGCCCTCAGAATCAGGATCTCACCCTGGGGGGCTTGGTGGCCAGGTATGGAGACAGGCCAGGCTGGGTTGGAACATCCCCATCCTGGAGGGCCCACAGCAGGCCAAGGGCTAGGTGTCTACAGGGTGGGCAGCTCAGAGCTGGAGGCCTGAGGGCTGGAGGGGCTGTGGTGGCACGGGTGACCCCTGTGCTTTGTGGGCATCAAGAACCTGCCTCGTCTTGGAAGCCAGACAGCAGCAGTGGGGCCACCCCTGGGCGGCCGCCAGCCCCCACCCTGTCAGGAGTGAGGGCCTGCAGGGGCCTGGGGCTTGCCCTGAGGTGCAGGGGAAACCAGGGCACGAGGAGAGGGGAGCCTGTTGTGTTCTGTAAGGATAGGTGTGGGAGACAGTCGGGCAACAGGCAGGTCCGAGCCTGAGGACAGCCTCGGGTGACCACCTGCCTGTCTCCCTCCCAAACAGGCTCTGAAGAAGCCGGGCTTTTCCACTCGAGGCCCTAAGCCCCGAGCCCTGCTTCGTCCTTTGACAGAGGGTGGCGCCATGTGAGGACGGCTTGCTTCCTAGAAACGGGTCTAGGTGTCCTGATGGCATAGTCCAGCCGTGCCCATGTCAGTCACCATGTGACCCCCAGCCTCTGTGCCTCCATAGGGGCCTTCCTTATGTGGCAGAGTTGGTGGGGCCATGCAGCAGGAGCTGGGACCACAGAGGGACACACCGGGCTGTCAGGGATGCTGGCCCCACCCCTCGCGGTCCATCTTCCACTGGCTGTGCAGGGACCCTAAGCATGGAGCTGAGGGAAGGACCAGTGGACAAAGGCCAAAGAGCAGTCCAGGCCGGCGGGCACGTGCCTACTCCCGTTCCTTGCCTGCCCTATAATGCCTCTTCTCTCCCCTCCAGTTCTTGGTGAGCTGTTCCTGCCCACTCAGGCAGCGCTGGCTTGGTGACCATTCTGGGTCTTAATGGCAAGAGCATTTGCCGGCTCCAGGCAGAGAGCCTCCCAGGCTGGGTCCTCTGATGGAGGTGGACTGGCATCCGAGGACAGGTGGAAATGAGCCACCTGCAGCCTGGTTGCTGTGGGGCAGGCTGGTGTCCAGAGGGGGCTCCTCCTAGGCCACTTGCCCGCCTCAGAGGCAGTGGCCTCTCTACAGGGCCACCAAGGGACCCAGGACTGACCACTTCACCCCTGCTGCCCACCTGGACCTCTCAGGCTCCCCTCAGTGGTGCCATATGCAATTCAGAGGGGGGCAGCTGGGGAGTGGCCTCTCAGAGTGGAGAGGTAATTCAGAAGCTGCTTCAAAGGGAGGAAGACCTGAAGCTACATGGGGTGGTGAGGCACGAGGGCCAGCCACAGAGGAGCTATCTGTCTCAGATGCAGGGCAGAGCCCTGGATAGGGCAGCAAGTCCAGCAGGAGCCATAACAGAGATGTGACTACTGCCCCCAAAGCCACCCATGGCACAGTGAGAAAAGGGCCATTGGCCTCATCTGCACAATGCCTATCCCACCTGGCAGGGACCTGGCACCCAGCTAGTAGTGGTCAGCCTGTGGGCAGAGCTGGGCAGGGGCAGCTTGGACCCAAGAACTCAAGGTCTGGGACCTGACTTGGGTGCTCAGGACAAAGTACTCCCATGAACCTGCAAGGAGAGGAGGACCCTGCCCCTGGCTGGCAGCTGGGCCCCTGGCTGGGTGGCTGAGGCCGGTGGCTGGTGGCTGAGACCCCTGGCTGGGTGACTGAGGCCCCTGGCTGGTGGCTGAGGCCCCTGGCTGGGTGGCTGAAGCCTCTTGCTGGCAGCTGAGACCCCTGGCTGGGTGCCTGAGGTTGGTGGCTGAGGCCCCAAGGCAGGGCACACAGCCCCACACTCAAGGCTGGGGCCTGTGGCAGGCAGCTCTGCCCAGCTAGGAGTTCTCAATGGACCCTGCTCAGCCCACAGGTGCCCTGCAGATGCATTCTGCAGCACTCAAGGACTGGACCCAGAGAGGAGGCCAGGCTTCCTGACCCCGTGGAAAAGTCACCTCCATTATGAATCACACACTGTATGGTGTGTGGCCAGTCCTACTGACTCCCACAGTCCCTGTGCCCCGTGTCCATTCCTGACCTCTGCCTCTGGGCTGGGCCTTGGGGCCTGCAGCATTTCCTCCCCTGGCCAACAGCACTCCCTCTGTGAGGCCCCCTTTGCCCCTCCTCATGAGCAGTGCTGGGGAGCGGCTTCTAGGCCCTCCAGCAGTGCCACAGGTGGGGGCTGGAGGCGGAGGCCCCCTCCTGTCCTAGGGACAGATCTTGCTGTGTGGTCTGTGGCCTCTGGACATGACATCCACAAGGCATTCAGAACCCAGGCCTCTGACAACACGCAGCAGGCCTGGCCTCCAGCCTCGAGCCTCGGGAGCAGGTGGGGCCCAGGGCGATATGTGTCCAACCTGAGGCCCAGACTGGAGCCATTGTCCTGAGGCTGCGCTGTGGGGTGGCCTGTGGCATCTGCATTTGCATACTGCCTGATGTCTGAAAGGTGTCACACGCCCCGGAGGCGAGTATGAAGTCCATGTAGGCTCAGGTGCTGGGGCCTGTGGGTGCTAGTGCAGAAGGAGCAGCCATGCCAAGGGCTGTCACTCTTGGTGGGGTGGGGTGGGATGGGGGTGCAGAGTGGGCACCAACCCACACCACAGGGTCACAGCATGCCACCCAGCAGGCACCCTCCAAGCCATACTGTAGGTAGATCCCTTCAGCCCCTGGTGCCCTGACACAGGCGCGGCCAAGTCTCATTTCATGGCCAGAGGCCTGCAGTCCGCTTGGTCCCAGAGCATCTACTGGGACACAGACCAGCTGGACTTGAACCCTGGCAGTCTGCTCTGGACCCTGCTCTTCTCCTTTGCAGGCAGCCCAGCCTAGGCAGGAGGTGTGGGGAGGAGACCTGAGGGATCTGAGGGTGGCCGAGCAGCCTGCAGCACCCCAGTTGCTGTGCAGCCAGGGGCACCACTTAAGACTGTCCATGGGGGCAACTGTAGGCACCGGGGTGGGCGCTGTGGCCTGGACCTGGGCCCTCTGGCCTGCGCCCACGCCCCTCTCTCTCCCGCAGCTTACACGCGGCCACCAGGTGGCGCTGTCGTCCATCAGCTACGTTGGCTGCTCGCTGTCGGTCCTCTGCCTGGCCGCCACGCTGGTCACCTTCGCAGCTCTGTCGTAAGTCACCCTGTCCCCGGCTCCGGGAGGTGGGCAGCTTCACAGACATGTCGATGCCCCTGCCCCCCTGCATCTCCTCCTGGCGTTTGCAGTCCCACGGGACCGCCCAGCCCTGCTCGGGCCCAGTTCACCCTGGGCCGATGACCCTTAGCCAGCGCCCGTGTCCTTGAATCTGCAGTGCAGGGAGGGGCTGTGGAGTGGGGACCCAGGCTTCAGCCACACAGGAAAGCCTGCAAAGACCCCCAGCCCAGACCCAGGCAAGGGCAGGTATGGCATCCGTGCTGACAGCCTGTTCCTCAGCAGGCCGCACTGGGCATGTGGTCAGCTCTGAGGGCCTGGCTGTGCCAAGACAGACAGGGCTACACTTGAGTGGGTATTAAGAGGTTAAGAGAGGAGGAAAGCCTACAGGACAGAATGAGGTGAGCTGCTCAGGGCAGGAGGTCAGGAAGCTCTGTCAGAGAGGAGGCATCTGAGCCACCATGCAGAGCCCTGCTTGGGAACAGCAGGTACAAATGCCCTGGGGCTGGAGGTGGGGGGTCAGACTACAGGGCCACTGGGGCTGTGGAAGGGCAAGGATCCCATCTAAGAGCAATCAATCGGGAGCCAGAACAATCCAAGCAAGGAGGGGCAACACTGGGCTGAGCTTTGTAAGACCCCGTTCAGGGGAATGGACATTGGGACCACTGTGGGGGCAACAGGTGCCCCGCCTGGGGAGGGGTGGCAGAGTCTGAGCTGGCACTGGGACTCACGCCTCACTGTGTCCTCAGCTCTGTCAGCACCATCAGGAACCAGCGCTACCACATCCATGCCAACCTGTCCTTTGCTGTCCTGGTGGCCCAGGTCCTGCTGCTCATCAGCTTCCACGCTGAGCCGGGCACGGTGAGTGGGCAGCCCTCATGCTGGGGCCATCCTGCCTCCCCGACCTCAATTGGGGGCGCATGCAGATCTCCCCTGCGTCAGGGCTGGTCTCTGCAGAGGGAAGGCCAGGCCTTCTCCTGGACAGGCCACCATGCCTGGGAGGGACTCGGTGATGACTGGCCAGCCCTGAGCGGATACAGACAAACCCCAGGACCAGAAAGGGCAGCCTGGACTCCCCAGGAAGAAAATGAGGCCGCCTGAGCAGAAGTTGCCTGAGGCAGAGGCTGGGCCGAGAGCAGACCCCTCACCCCGGTCTCCCCATCTCCGCCGACCCCTAGATCCCCTGCCAGGTGCTGGCCACGCTCCTGCACTACTTCTTCCTGAGCGCCTTCGCCTGGATGCTGGTGGAAGGGCTGCACCTCTACAGCATGGTGGTCAAGGTCTTCGGTTCGGAGGACAGCAAGCATCTCTACTACTATGGGCTGGGCTGGGGTAGGTGGGCCAGGGTGCGAGGGCAGACGCAGAGGGAGGTTGGGTGACGGTGCCTCCTGTGGCCGGGAGGAAGGAGCCCTGCTGGTCCAGGGCAAAGCTCCCAAGTCTCCCGAAACACTCCAATGTCCCGACGTGGCTGGGGGCTTGGTCTTACAGAGAACCCATGTTGGGCATCTTGCCTTTCTGTTGACCGTCTCATGAATTCCTGCTTTCATCTCACCCTTCCTGCCTCCTGCTCAGGCCCTGTTCTCTTCTCCTGCGTGTGGGGACAGTGTGGGCTCAGTGCCCACTGTGGGGTACCAAGCGTGCATTTCCCTCTTGGCGCTACTTTGGCTGTCCCGTGCTCCATGTGTGTGTGTTTCCGTGCACCTCAGAGCCTTTCTGGTTCTCAAACATCCTTCTCTGACCCCTCGCTGTTTGACCTCCACAGACTTGTGCCTCTCCTGCCTCTTCCTAGGATTTCTGCCCCTTCCCCTGGAATGGCTAGTCTGACTCGTGAGCTTGTGGGGTTTGTTGTACAGTTGGTAAATGGCTGTGCTGGGAGGTGAGCAGATGGCCGCTGTGGCTTGGATAGGTGCTCTGCGGACCGCTCAGGCCTGTCTCTGTTTCCTCTTTGATTTTCCTCTAGTTGTTTGTCCCTGGAGAGCAGGTCCTGAAGTCACCACCTGCTGTGTTGTAACTTCTCCCTTCAGTTCTGTGGGTTCTGCTTCCAGTGTTTGGGGCTCTTCTCTGGGTCAGGGGCACAGCCTTGGCAAGAGTGCGGCCCCTGGCACACTGGAGGCTCACCTGAAGGGTCCTCCCAACCCCTCCCTGTGAGATGTGGGCCACCACAGGCTCCTCCAAGTGCCAGTGGGTTGCTGTTGTTGCCCAGCAAGGGCCTAGAGCACACCCCACTCCATGGCCCTTTGCAGGATGGCTTTGAGGCCAGTCTTTGAGGGAAGGCCTAGTGGGGTCCCTTGCCCGGCTCCCCTGCCTCTTCTCCCCGGTGTGGTGCTCTGGGACCTTCCTCTTCCTGGTGCACCCTCAGGCCCCATCCCTTTCCAAGGTGTGCCCTTGGCTCCAGCTCTCCACATTCCTCCAACGGACTCGGGTCCCACGCAGAGCACTTTAGAGTGTTGTGGTCTAACCCCCTGCTTCTCTCCTGGGAAAATTCCCCAAGGCCAGGGGCAGGGGGACATGGCCTCTGCCCTGAGAGCCAGCTGAGAAGGGACAGAGAAGCCCCATGTTCCTAGCCCACCTACCGTGAGGCCCTGCACACTGCCAGCTGGAGCTGGAGGGCAGGAAGCCCCTGCAGCTGCTGCCCCTGGCTCAGGGTTCCAAGATATGGGGTTCTGGGAGTGGGAGGCAGGTCTTGCCCTGGGTGGGGCGGTTGATGAGGCCTGTGGTGTCCACGCTGCTGGAGCTGTGGCTTCCTCGAAGCCGGAGTTGAGTTCTCAGCCAGAGTAGGGGATTTTCCTGAGTGAACTTGCCTTCGTTTGCTGGGCACCTTAGGAAAATGCACAGACTGAAAGTTTGTTTAAACCACTCAGCCAGAGTGTCTGTGCCCGGGCCTGGGCGTCCTCTCCCATGGACAGCCGGTGGGTTGGACTCTTGCCCATGCTGGGGCGTCCAGGTGAGCACAGGGCCCCCTTTCTGCAAGGCTTGGGCTGTTACCTGGCGTTCTTACCATTGCTGCGAGATGTGGATCCGGCTCTGGGGACCTGCTGCCTGTTTCTAGTTTTCTCCAAATAGATTTAATTTTCGCAGCCCTCATCATGCAAGGAGGAGATTAAGCTTGTTTACTTTGTGCTTTGAATTGGCAAATGTAATTTATTTGAGGATGAAGTGGAGTTAAATTATGCATCCCTCATGGCCTCCCCGGGGAGCAGGGAGCAGAGAACAGGGGACCTGGGCCCCTCCTCCCCACTGCAGCTGGCCCTGCAGGGAATCCCTGAGGTCTGCATGGAGTCCCAGGCCCGCCTTGCTGCCCCCGCTGCAGGGTCACCATTTGCACACACTGGCCCCAAGTCCAAATGTCTACCCCTGTCCACCCCCAGTGAGCCCAATTCCAGTGTGACCAGCTCCCGCAGTCCTTCCTGACTCTCTAGGGGAGAGCTGCTTCTTCCTGTGAGTCTGACTCCATTAGCAAGGATTTAGAAGGTGATTGCCCGCCACCTGCAGTTTTCCAGTTTCTCCAAGGAAAGAATCACGCCATTTAGAGGTGCAGGCGTGCGCACGCAGCACGTGAATAATAAGCCCCAGCAAAGATAGAGGAATGTACAGAAAGGGTTGATGAATCCGTCCTGAGGAGGAGAGAGGAGCCCAGTGAGCGGAGCCTCCGAGGTCGGGTGGGAGTGTGTGTGATAATCGAGTCAATGCAGCCTGCAGGAGCCATGTTGGAGAAAAGTGGGTTATTTGCCAATACTTGAAAATTGAGGGACTTTGCATAAAATTACCAAGTTCTTTTGAAGAACGAGGAGGTCCACGCACACAGAGTTTGTATTCCTGCTAGGCAGCACAGGCTGCAACTGTGCGGCTTCTGATACAGACGCCTGCAGTCCCTGCAGGGTTTGAGTCTGTGGCCCCGACGCAAGCTGCGTACAAAGAGAGCCAGGCGGTCCTCAGCCCTCCATCTATCTCCCTGTCAGCTTCCCCTTAATTAATTTCATCAGGAGCCCATGAGCTGCGTCCATCATCCCAATCGAGCTCCTTGGCTTTGGGCCTAAGTAAAGACAGTCTCCAGGCAGCGGGCTCTCCCGGCCTCTGCCATTAATTAAGAAGGAGCAGGAGGCTGACCCAGAGCAGGAGAGGCCACACTGCAGGCGGAGCCCTTGGAGCCCTGGAGACGGACGCTTGTTCCTCACCTGGCCATGCACCAACCCTCGGGCAGTACCATGCTCTGGAAGTCCCGAGGCTGTTCAGAGCTGAGGTGGGGGCACAGGGTGGTCAAGTCAGCCACTGTCCTTGAGGCTTGCTGGGGCAGGTGCTCTGCGGGGACTGTGAAGGGCATGAGGTGCATGGAGTGGCACTGCCCCCAGGAGTGTGGGGACATCCAGGAGAGGAGGGGAGGGTGAGAAGCAGAGTCTGTACCGCCTTGCAAGAGAGGAATCTGATCACAAGCTCAGCAGGGGAGGAAGGTGGCCTGTTTTATTTCCCTTTATTGCAATTCAGTCTCTCTCTCATGAGACTGGGACATTCAGTAATTCATTTATTCCACATTTGAAGCAAAGTGTTTCAGGGGCAAGATTCTTTCCAAGGTGTTTAATTTAAAAACAAAATCCCAAACCCTGGTATTCAAGAAGGGGGCTGGGCAGCTGTGGCCTGGAGGTGCTGGGAGAACAGCCTGCCCATCTTCTCCTCCAGTGCAGAACCTGCCAGGAGGGAACCAAGAGCCACCCCGTGTTCCCACCCTGTCTTTAGTTCAGGAATCTGAGAAACGCGGCTTCCTCCCGAGAGGAGCCTTGATCACCCTCTGGGGAAGGCCCAGGTGGAACAGGGAGCTGGCCCTTCCCAGCTGCAGAGGGAGATTGGAGGCCAGCTCACCTGGGGTCAGGGCAGAGCCTCTAAAACCAATCCAACTCTTGAATCCCTTCTTTGCGGAGACACTGAAATCTCTGGGAATTGCCCGTCCAGGTGTTTTTTCTTAGATTTCCCTTGACCTCCACCTCTTCTGCACAGTCTGACGGCTTTGTAAATCATTGAAAGCACTTAATTAGTCACACTTAGTCCAGCTCAAACTGGCTTAGGCAAGCAGGGAGTCTAATGGCTTACCTAATGAAAAAGGTCCAGGGTGGTGGACTTCAGCTTGATCCACAGTCACCATCTGCCCTCCTTGCCAGGCATGGTGGCGCACGCCTGTCATCCCAGTGACCCGGGAGGCTGAGATGGGATGATCACAAAGTTCCGGGCCAGTCTCAGCAACTTAGTGAGGTCCTGTCTCAAAAATAAGGGGGCTGGGAATATAGCTGAGAGGTAGAGTGCCCGTGGGTTAGATCCCCAGTACAAAAAAATTTTTTAAAAAGTTTTGCTTTCCTTAACATTCTCTAAGTTGGTGCTGCATCTCTGCCCTGGATGCCAAGGCAGCTGGGTGGATAAGGGTCCCCCTGGTCCTCGCCCTCCCAAGAACCAGTGGGAGCTTCTCGCACAGCCATGTCAAGGAAGTCCCTTAACAGAGTCTCATTGGTCCATCAGGGCTAAGTGCCCTGACCAGTCACTGTGGCCAAGCACTGGATGTCCCAGCAGCCCCTGTGGTCACCTGCCTCTAGAGCCAGGGGAGGCCCCTGAGCCACATGGATGGTGAGGTGGTGTGGCTCCCTGAGCAGCCCTGTCTCAAACATTGGCTGCTTGGGCACCGTGTCTGTGACAGTGCAGCGGGTCGCCCAGGACTCCAGGGCCAATTGAGCTCGCTCCCTCCCTACCTCCCTGTGGATCTTCAGGGGGTCTCAACTGACCCCACTGATTCTGTCCCATGATCCTGTGCACTGTGGAGGCTCTGCCAATGATCCCCCTGGGGCTACAGTGCACTGTGAGGAGGTCTGTCCCATGATCCTCCTGGGGCTGAAGTGCACTGTGAGGAGGTCTGTCCCATGATCCTCCTGGGGCTGCAGTGCACTGTGAGGAGGACTGTCCCATCATCCTCCTGGGGCTACAGTGCACTGTGAGGAGGTCTGTCCCATGATCCTCCTGGGGCTACAGTGCACTGTGAGGAGGTCTGTCCCATGATCCTCCTGAGGCTACAGTGCACTGTGAGGAGGTCTGTCCCATGATCCTCCTGGGGCTGCAGTGCACTGTGAGGAGGACTGTCCCATCATCCTCCTGGGGCTGAAGTGCACTGTGAGGAGGTCTGTCCCGTGATCCTCCTGGGGCTGCAGTGCACTGTGAGGAGGTCTGTCCCATGATCCTCCTGGGGCTGCAGTGCACTGTGAGGAGGTCTGTCCCATGATCCCCCTGGGGCTACAGTGCACTGTGAGGAGGTCTGTCCCATGATCCTCCTGAGGCTACAGTGCACTGTGAGGAGGTCTGTCCCATGATCCTCCTGGGGCTGCAGTGCACTGTGAGGAGGACTGTCCCATCATCCTCCTGGGGCTACAGTGCACTGTGAGGAGGTCTGTCCCATGATCCTCCTGGGGCTACAGTGCACTGTGAGGAGGTCTGTCCCATGATCCTCCTGGGGCTGAAGTGCACTGTGAGGAGGTCTGCCCATGATCCTCCTGGGGCTGCAGTGCACTGTGAGGAGGTCTACCCATGATCCTCCTGGGGCTGAAGTGCACTGTGAGGAGGTCTGCCCATGATCCTCCTGGGGCTGCAGTGCACTGTAAGGAGGTCTGTCCCGTGATCTTCCTGGGGCTGAAGTGCACTGTGAGGAGGTCTGTCCCGTGATCCTCCTGGGGCTGAAGTGCACTGTGAGGAGGTCTATCCCGTGATCCTCCTGGGGCTGAAGTGCACTGTGAGGAGGTCTATCCCGTGATCCTCCTGGGGCTGCAGTGCACTGTGAGGAGGTCTATCCCGTGATCCTCCTGGGGCTGAAGTGCACTGTGAGGAGGTCTATCCCGTGATCCTCCTGGGGCTGCAGTGCACTGTGAGGAGGTCTGTCCCGTGATCTTCCTGGGGCTGAAGTGCACTGTGAGGAGGTCTATCCCGTGATCCTCCTGGGGCTGCAGTGCACTGTGAGGAGGTCTATCCCGTGATCTTCCTGGGGCTGAAGTGCACTGTGAGGAGGTCTATCCCGTGATCCTCCTGGGGCTGCAGTGCACTGTAAGGAGGTCTGTCCCGTGATCCTCCTGGGGCTGCAGTGCACTGTGAGGAGGTCTGCCCATGATCCTCCTGGGGCTGAAGTGCACTGTGAGGAGGTCTATCCCGTGATCCTCCTGGGGCTGCAGTGCACTGTGAGGAGGTCTGCCCCGTGATCCTCCTGGGGCTGCAGTGCACTGTGAGGAGGTCTGTCCCGTGATCCTCCTGGGGCTGAAGTGCACTGTGAGGAGGTCTGTCCCGTGATCCTCCTGGGGCTGAAGTGCACTGTGAGGAGGTCTGCCCCGTGATCCTCCTGGGGCTGCAGTGCACTGTGAGGAGGTCTATCCCGTGATCCTCCTGGGGCTGCAGTGCACTGTAAGGAGGTCTGTCCCGTGATCCTCCTGGGGCTGCAGTGCACTGTGAGGAGGTCTATCCCGTGATCCTCCTGGGGCTGCAGTGCACTGTGAGGAGGTCTATCCCATGATCCTCCTGGGGCTGCAGTGCACTGTGAGGAGGTCTGTCCCGTGATCCTCCTGGGGCTGCAGTGCACTGTGAGGAGGTCTATCCCGTGATCCTCCTGGGGCTGCAGTGCACTGTAAGGAGGTCTGTCCCATGATCCTCCTGGGGCTGCAGTGCACTGTGAGGAGGTCTGTCCCATGATCCTCCTGGGGCTGCAGTGCACTGTGAGGAGGTCTGTCCCGTGATCCTCCTGGGGCTGCAGTGCACTGTGAGGAGGTCTGCCCATGATCCTCCTGGGGCTGCAGTGCACTGTGAGGAGGTCTATCCCGTGATCCTCCTGGGGCTGAAGTGCACTGTGAGGAGGTCTGCCCCGTGATCCTCCTGGGGCTGCAGTGCACTGTGAGGAGGTCTGTCCCGTGATCTTCCTGGGGCTGCAGTGCACTGTGAGGAGGTCTGCCCATGATCCTCCTGGGGCTGAAGTGCACTGTGAGGAGGTCTATCCCGTGATCCTCCTGGGGCTGCAGTGCACTGTGAGGAGGTCTATCCCGTGATCCTCCTGGGGCTGCAGTGCACTGTGAGGAGGTCTGTCCCATGATCCTCCTGGGGCTGCAGTGCACTGTGAGGAGGTCTGTCCCATGATCCTCCTGGGGATGCAGTGCACTGTGAGGAGGTCTGTCCAGTGATCCTCCTGGGGATGCAGTGCACTGTGAGGAGGTCTGTCCCATGATCCTCCTGGGGCTGCAGTGCACTGTGAGGAGGTCTGTCCCGTGATCCTCCTGGGGATGCAGTGCACTGTGAGGAGGTCTGTCCCATGATCCTCCTGGGGCTGCAGTGCACTGTGAGGAGGTCTATCCCGTGATCCTCCTGGGGCTGCAGTGCACTGTGAGGAGGTCTGTCCCATGATCCTCCTGGGGCTGCAGTGCACTGTGAGGAGGTCTGTCCCGTGATCCTCCTGGGGCTGAAGTGCACTGTGAGGAGGTCTGCCCATGATCCTCCTGGGGCTACAGTGCACTGTGAGGAGGTCTGTCCCGTGATCCTCCTGGGGCTGCAGTGCACTGTGAGGAGGTCTGTCCCGTGATCCTCCTGGGGCTGCAGTGCACTGTGAGGAGGTCTGTCCCATGATCCTCCTGGGGCTACCGTGCACTGTGAGGAGGTCTGTCCCATGATCCTCCTGGGGCTGCAGTGCACTGTGAGGAGGTCTGTCCCGTGATCCTCCTGGGGCTGAAGTGCACTGTGAGGAGGTCTGTCCCGTGATCCTCCTGGGGCTGAAGTGCACTGTGAGGAGGTCTATCCCGTGATCCTCCTGGGGCTGAAGTGCACTGTGAGGAGGTCTGTCCCGTGATCCTCTGGGGCTGAAGTGCACTGTGAGGAGGTCTGTCCCGTGATCCTCTGGGGCTGAAGTGCACTGTGAGGAGGTCTGTCCCATGATCCTCTGGGGCTGAAGTGCACTGTGAGGAGGTCTGTCCCGTGATCCTCTGGGGCTGAAGTGCACTGTGAGGAGGTCTGTCCATGATCCTCCTGGGGCTACAGTGCACTGTGAGGAGGTCTGTCCCATGATCCTCCTGGGGCTGCAGTGCACTGTGAGGAGGTCTGTCCCATGATCCTCCTGGGGATGCAGTGCACTGTGAGGAGGTCTGTCCCATGATCCTCCTGGGGCTGCAGTGCACTGTGAGGAGGTCTGTCCCATGATCCTCCTGGGGCTGCAGTGCACTGTGAGGAGGTCTGTCCCATGATCCTCCTGGGGATGCAGTGCACTGTGAGGAGGTCTGTCCCATGATCCTCCTGGGGCTGCAGTGCACTGTGAGGAGGTCTGTCCCATGATCCTCCTGGGGCTGCAGTGCACTGTGAGGAGATCTATCCCGTGATCCTCCTGGGGCTGCAGTGCACTGTGAGGAGGTCTGCCCATGATCCTCCTGGGGCTTCAGTGCACTGTGGATGGCTCTGCCTATGATTCTCCTTGGGGTGCAGTGTACTATGGGGTCAGCAGAACCTCTGGCCTCCTACCTGATGCCTAGGGGCTCACCATTATAACAGAAATGCCTTTAGCTCTTGTCACAGTCCCTCTGGGCCAGCTCCACCTGGTGAGAACCTCGGGTCACACAAGCTGAGTGGGGCTTCCCTACCTGTCAGTGCAGCTGGCCTGTCCCTGGGATAGACTCCTGGGCTTCTTGGCTAGAGCCTGGGAGGGTTGGGTGTGAGTGCCCACGCCTGGCCTCCATTGCCCATGCTTCCTTGAGGGCAGGGGCTCTGTGGCCAGCATCGGCTGAAGTTGGTGTAACAGGAAGTGGGCGGGCTGACAAGCTCTCTCTCTCCTCTCCACAGGGTCCCCGCTACTCATCTGCATCATCACCATAGCATCCGCCTTGGATAGTTACGGGACCAGTGACAAGTGAGTGAGGTGTCCTGGCAGTGTCTTGTGTTTGGAGGGTCCTCCATGGGAAAGGGCACCAGTAGGCCTTCTGGCCTTGGCCCTCTGTTGTTCTAGCTGCAGGGCTCACTGGTCCCTTGCCCCAGGCCCTGCCAGTGCCACAGTCCTGGGCACACATAATACAGGATGTCACAGTGCCCCCGGGGAGGGATGGGAGTATCACAGTGTCCTAGGAGAGGGATGGGGGTAACACAGCACCCCAAGGGAGGGGTGGGTATGTCACAGCACATCCTGGGGTGGGATGGAGGTGCCACAGGCCCCAGGGGTGGGAATGGGGTGTCACAGTGCCCTAGGGGAGGGATGGAGGTGACACAGCCCCCTGGAGGGTAGGATGGGGGTGACACAGCATCCCAGGGGAGGGGTGGGGATGTCACAGCACCCCTGGGGTAGGATGGGGTGTCACAGTGCCCCAGGGGGTAGGATGGGGGAGTGTCACAGTATCCTTCAGAGGTAGGACGATGGCTGGTGGAAGTTTCTGATGGAATTTTTTCACCCTGTGGTCCCCATGGAGCCCGAGTTTATGCCCCAGGAGCCCTGAGAAAAGGTGGTTAGCAAGTGCACAGTATACAGTGAGTGCCCAATAAGTCATAATGCAGTGAAGAAACGCATGCATAGCCAGTGCCTGCTGATGTGCCCCAGGAGACCTGAGCATGTCCTGCTGGGCAGGAGGGGGACTCTGGGCCAGGCCACTGCTGTGCCAACTGAACCAGGAGGGGAGGGGGAGCCAGCCGGGAGGGGCTCACCTTCCACAACTTGTCCTCAGAGGAGGGCTGCTGCTTGGGGGTTCCAGGAGGCTGAGCCTGTCCTGCCAGGCTGAGGTGCCAGGGGCCCGGCAGCCGGAGGCAGCTGACTGGAGGAGAGAAGGCAGTGGAACACCCCAGGGCCGGGAATCAGTGTGTTGGCAAGTGGGGGAGGGGCAGCCTCTGCTCTGGGCAGCGAGGGCCATGGAGGCCCGGAGGAGGGGCGGAGCCAGAGGACTGAGGAGGAAGCACCTGGGTGCTGTGCCTCTATCCCACTGCCTCTAGAAGCTGAGGCCCTGATGGCACAGAGTGGCCTTCTCCAGCTACCTCGGGGAACTTGCCCTGCTCTGAGCCCCTAGAGCTCATGGGTGCTGGCCACCTCCTCACCCAGCTCTGACATTGGCCTCTCTTGCCCTGAGCTGGGGGGTAGCCTGGCGAGGTTCAGGGGTCCCTGGGCTACAGGGCAGGAAGGGTCAGGAGGGTCCTGAGGTCCTACAAATGCACCATTCTGGGTTAAAATCAGGAAGGGCAGGCTGCCTGGGTGGTGCTGCCACCCCTCAGGAGCCCAGGGAGCTGGTTTTGAGTCCTGGCAGTGCACTTCCTCACCTGGCGCGTCCAGACGAGACGTGTCCTCCACGGGCTATGTCCAGACACACATGGCCTCACACAGAACTCTCAGCTGTTTAGGCATTTGGTGTCCCATGGTCTAGGAGGTCCTGGGGGGTGAATGGCTAGGAACAGGGCACCCCTGCATGTTGAGGGTCACCTGGGCTTTCTGGGCCTCAGTTTCCCCATCTGTGGGATAGGAGTGACCACAGCCTTGCCAAGGGATGCTGTAGGCTTGAATGGGACCTGAATCAGGCTGGGCTTTGTCATGCGTGGGCCAGACCTGCTGTGAACTAAAGGTAGCCCTGAGACATCACACCATGTGCCAGACGGTGCCCCACGCCTGGCAAGGCCCCGTCAATGTGCTCAGTGTCCTGGGAACACTAGCTTCTGGGGGCCAGAAGGGTGACATCTCCTGGGAGCCTGAGGCTCTGGGTAGTTCCATGGGCTCTGCGAAGGTATGGGACTCTAAGGGACCTGGCCTTCTTGCCTGAGCTCTAGGGTCACGTCTTGGAGCAGGGAGGAATTTCACATCCTCAAACTGGACCCTGCCTCCTAGGACATTAGAACAGTGACCCAGAGGTGTAGCTGACTGGCAGCCCCTGGTAAGTGGTCAGGGCAGGGTGCCTCCCATGGTGGCCATCATTCTACCAGGCCTCGGGGAGGGCATGGCCAGGCACGGTCTGAAGTGCTCTGGAGGAGGCCAGTCCTGGCAGAGTTTGTGTGGAAACCCCACTCTGGGCTTTGGCTGGGCTCTTCAGAGGTTGCTGACCCAGTCTGTAGACTTGAAGATCCTCTCCAAGAATGAGACATGAGATTATCGGGGATTGAAAAGTAATTGTGGGATCAGCACTGGGACTGGGGCCCAGGACTGTGACTGAGAGCAGTGGGAATGGAGGAGAAGATGGGGCCACGGGCCAGGTGCCGAGGTGACACTCTGCTTCCCTCCACAGCTGCTGGCTCTCCCTGGGGAGTGGCGCCATCTGGGCCTTCGTGGCCCCTGCTCTGCTGGTCATCGTGGTAGGTGCCCACACAAGGATTTGGAGCAGGGCTGTGGATGGGCTCCCTGAGGATACACCCAAGGGCACAGCATCGCTGTCTCCTGCTCTCCCTGGGGCTCAGCTGCAGTCCCGGGAAGGCCCTGGGCTCCCCCTCAGGCCCACCCAGGTCCTGGTGCTTCCCGCTGGAGCTCGGGGCAGAGGCGTGGGCAGGGTGAGCTCTTGGCTGGGCAGCTGTGTTGCCACATTGCTCTTCTCTGTGCAGCACTGGGTTGGGTGGTGCCTGCTGAGTCCTTCCTTCTCCCTGCCCTTGGGAGACTTCTGTTCTCCTTCCACAGAGGAGAGGATAGTGGGGGGCTGAGCCGCCACATGGAGGTGGCCAGGGAAGACGGGGTGCCCGGCAGAGAGACATGGTTAAGCCTTGCTCACTTCCTACTGTGGGAACAGTGAGAGGCTCGGCGGGTCAGGGACAGGGTCCCATTTTGCCCAGGGACGCTGCACAGACAGAGTCTCTTGCTGTGAAGAGAGCCCTCAGCAAAGGCTCCTGGGAACTGGGAGGAGGTGGGGGCACTGGGAGTGCAAAGGTAGTGGACGCGGAGTTAGAGGGAAAGTACCCCCGGGCCCCAGGATAAGCCCAGGAGAGGGGCTCAGAAAGGCCCAGAATGTGGCCACTGTTGGCGATATATGGCATCATACAGCTAGGTCGCAGGTGACCTGACCACACCCCCAGGGACTCCTGCTGTGTCTGTGTACCAAAGCAGGCACAGGCCAGCATCCTACCTGTGGGCCTGAGGGGGACACTCCAGGTGTCATTGCCACAGGCAGCAGCATGTTCCCACGGAGGATCTGGGCCTGGAGCTGACCTCTCACTGTGTCCAGGATCTCAGACACGTTCAGAGTCAAGGGGTAGAGCCCAACCACCATGCAACCCACAGCCCAGGTGTGCATCCTGTCTCAGACATAAATTGAGGGCCTCTTCCCCTTGCTGTCCCCACCTCGCCCCTCCTGCTCGGGACCCCGAGAACTGCCTGGGTGAGGGGACAGATGTGCTGGGGCCTCTTCCAATGCCTTGAGGGAGCCTCCCGGCAGGTCTGGGGGTGCTGGGCAGATGGACCCCACCACTATAGTGCCCAAGCACCATGAGAGGCAGGAAGTGAGGGCTAGGCCTGGGTGGCTTGCCAGGCGGGGCTTCTCACCCTTGAAGGTCAGTTTGCATTGCAGCATCTTATTCTCTCACCATGTGGGGAGCGAGTCTCTGAGGACCAGGTCTGGGGGCCTGGGCAGGTGGGAGGTGAGCGGGAGCTCAGGTCAGACACCAGAGGTCATTCTAGACTCTAGAGCCTATCTCTGCTCTTCTCCTGGCATTCCTGAGCTCACCTGGGCGGGGCTGTGTGTCGTCTGCTGGGGACACCCAGAGACCTGGGACACGTTTGTCCCAGTGTCAACGCCGGCTGGCCTAGGAGAGCTGGCTGCGGGGTGGACGCCAAGGCCCTGTGCATGCTGTGGCCTGCTCACTGTCCCTCCTGGTGGTCCTCCCATGCAGGTCAACATCGGCATCCTCGTAGCCGTGACCAGGGTCATCTCCCAGATCAGTGCCGACAGCTATAAGATACACGGGGACCCCAGTGCCTCCAAGTAAGTTGACCACGGCTTCTACAGTCCTGCCAAGCTGCCCCCCAGGCTGCTCACAGGCCACAGGGGATGGCCATGCTGCTGCCATGGCCATCACCTAAGTCTTCATCTTGCTCAGGTCCTCAGGACCTCACCAGGCAGCCCTGGCCCTTGTCCTCACAAAGGTTCCTGTTCTCTGCCAGCGACCTGTGGCAAGGTCCTAACCCAGGTTGGCAGCCCCCACGTGAACAGAGAGGGATTGAGTAAATGTCCCCTGGGAATGTCCCACCGGGGTGAGAGGTGGCTGAGCAGGGAGGGGAGTTCTAGAGCAGGTGGCCCACCATTTGCTGACCCTAAAGTCCATTAGCGTCTGGGCCTGGCTTTCCTCACTGTGGAGTGTGGATGACCACAGGACCCCCTCGTGGTCCACTGTGTGGAAGAAGACCCTTGATAGCAGAGCTTCCCCCTGTGCTGGGCTGGCTGTCTGGAGAAGGAGCGGGCTCTCTGGGACGGTCCTGCCCATGCAACCTGCTGCCTCTGGCCTTCTGGCCATATCCTCTAGGGTACTGCTGATGCCCCACACAAGCTGGCCTAGAACTTGTGCACAAGAGAGGGTAAGGTGCAGAGCTCAGCACCCTCCTTTGCCACAGCTGGGTGGCCGCACCGTCTCCAGATCAGCTCCTCCCCCGCAGCTTTCCTCTTCCATTTTGGTGTCCTTCCCAGAGTAACTGTGGCCTCCTGGTGGCAGAATGGCTGCAGCAGTTCAATCCAGGGAAAGATCCCCTCCCTCCTGTTCTGATGCACCCTGTGCCTGAGGGGGAGGACAGGACCTGCTGGGCCTCATGCCCTCCTCGAATCCATCCTGGCAGGGTGGGATGCACCCACAGGACTGGTAGGCCTGGGTCTCCTGGGCCACCCTAATGCCAGGGCTGAAGGTGGGAAGGTAGCTCTCACGGGAGTTTGGAGGCTACTGACTGACTGTAAATGACTAGCTCTAGTGTATCTTTTCTGATCTGAGAGCAAAAACCATAAACAAGCCAGCAAGGAATCCATGAGATAATTATTCTGTAACAAATCCAAACGCTGTAAATTAACCCTCCAGGGGCTCCAGCCCCCGCGAGCATCCAGCCTGTGCCAGGAGGGAAAATGCTCCCGGGGTCAGGAGCTCTTCCTTTCCTCCTGCACCGACAGGCAGAGGGAGAGCTGCCCTGCAGGACCAGGCCCTCCCTGTCCCCAGGACACTCCTGTGCCCTCGACCCTGACCACTTCTCCCTCTTTGCCCTCCTGAGAGCCCACTGGGAGGAGGCCTGCCCCTTCTCATCTCTCTCCATGGGATCCCCAGGGACTGGCAGCTGTCCCTGCTCTCCTAAGGAAGTGCCTAGGCCAGCTGGTCAGTGTCTGCAGAGCCACAGGGTGGCATTGCCCTGGTGCCCTTGAGGCTGCACATGGCAGCCAGGGACGAGGCCTTCCAGGAGACTGTCCAGGCAGGTGGCTGTCTCTGGGGCACAGCCCAGCACAGCCCGCTGACACCAGCTGCCCTTCTCTAAGTGGCCAGGTATGACCGGGGCTGTCCTGACTTTCCTTGTGGCCTGGTCAGCTTCCGAGGCACACCAGCTGTCCCTCCCCCAGGGCTCTGAGGCAGAGGGAAGTAGCAACTGCAGCCACCTTGGAAGCTCCTTCGGCCCCTTCTACGCCTATCAAGGTGCAGCCTGGTGGCTGTCTTTGTCCCAGCTGCGTGTCCAGTGGGTAACAGGATGAGAGGCTTCCTTGGGGGCCTTCACATGGCTGGCTTCTGCTCTTCACAGATCTGTTAACTGACTGCAGTTCCAAACCTGTGGGAAAGCAGCAGAGTGCGGTCAGATTTGCGATGAGACCCAGGCCCTGGAGGTGGGGTGAGGGGCGGGCCCATGGGTGCCTCATGGCAGGGGCCTTGGGAGGGAGACTCACCAGGGCCTGAGCCCCGACGCCAGGCCCGCTGCCCTGGGTAGGCTGTGAGGCATTGGGAGGAGAGCGCCACCCAGCTGCCTCCACTGGCCACGGCCCCTCCCCTGCCAACTGACGGGGTGGCGCTGGCAGCCTGGCCATGCTAGCAGACCCCAGAGAGCCCCCAGCAGGTGCACGTCCCCCAGGTCCTTCTGCTGCTGCTGTACCCTCAGGAGCAAAAGCACTGTCCCTGGAGCAGCAGCCCATCTGATGCCTGCTCCTCAGGCTGCCCCTGTCCCCCAGCTTCCCAGGACGAAGATGTGGCTGGAGCGTGCAGGGCGCTTGTTTCCAGGGACCGGGGTTTATTTTTATTGTACCCACATCATCAGAGCAGGGCCACAGCCTCCCTGAGAGCGGTCGTGTTGGAACAGCCCTTGGTTTACAGGGTCCATTGTCAGGAGCTGTCGGTGTGGGGGTCCTGGGCTAATGACAGGGGCTCATCATGGCCATGCCTTGCTGCCCCTCGGGACGGACACTGCACCCTATTGTGCGCTTCTGCACACTCGTCCGTTTGTTCTTCCTTTCTTGGTTTATGGCTCGTTTCCTGAGGGCTGCATCCTGGCTCAGTGCTGCACTTTCAGGCTGCAGAGTTGAAAGGACAAAATTGGTCTCGGACATCACAGAGTGGAGAAGGAGACCAAGTCAGTCCCTGTGCTGAGCTACAAGGGGTAAACTGAGGCATGTGGCAGTGGCTGCGCTGGGCAGCAGGACCCCATTATTCTCTGGGTTTTCCCCCATGTGTGAAGGCAGAAGGCCCCCACTGTGGAGCGCCCAGCTGTCCTGGAAGTCAGGACAGATGGCATTTGTGTACCTTGAGCTCAGCGCATATCAGAAGTGTCCCTGAGCCAGACAGCCAGTCCCCTGAGTCACGCAGCCCCTGGAGTGTGCTGAGAGCTGACTCCATGCCACCTCCGTCCTAGGCTCTGTAGACACAGTGGGGACCGAGACCCAGTTTCCTGAGGCTCTCATTCTGAGGGTGCCCTGGTGAGGCTGCTCTTCCTGACGTTGCAAGGCCGGTGTGTCTCCCACTGTGGCAGCCGGGACTGGCACTTCTGCCCCAACACTGGCTGGGTCGGATGGTCTGCCTGAGCATGCCCAGGTTGCCCCTGGCTCCTTGCACCCAAGGCCAGCTACTAGGGCACAGTGCTGTGAGCCAGAGCAGAGCTGGCCCTCAGGGCCCTCTGTGCCCAGGTGGTCTGTGCCTTGACCTCTGCCGTCTCTCCCCGCTTTACTTCATGGGGAGGGGCTCCTTTGCAGGACTGCTCTAGGCTACCACAGAAAATCCTGTCTTGAGAGATAGCCAGTGGTTCCCGGAAGAGGCTAAGGGACCAGTTGCAGAAAGGCCACAGACAGGGACAAGTGTCAAGGGCTGAGAGGAAGCAGCTGTGACAGGGTCAGGTGCCGGCCTGTGCAAGATTCCTGTGGTCTTCACCTAGAGACTTGCTTTGGTTGGCTGGCCAGAGTCACATGCTCCTTTCTATGGAGGACAGTGGGCAACACGATTGGCTGTCTTGGTGAGACTTCAGCCAATGAGGAAAGGGCAGAGTTAAGCCCAGGAGGGGTGACGCCCTGCAGGAGAGGTTCTGGGGCTCTACCGCTCAGGGAGGGCAAATCTGAGTCATAGAAAGCTGCCCGGAGGTGTCCTGGGTTGTGGGCAGGGTGGGGGTCAGCACTGGCCAGGAGGGGGGGACATCTGTATGCCCTCTGGTTCTGCCACTGATGAAACCTGTGCCATCTTGGCCGTCACTGGGGGTTGTGGGGCCTCTGGGGTCAGAGTGTCCCCTGCCCGACCTGTACAAGGGACCTGTGGGCCAAGGAGACAGCAATGCCCGCCGTAGACCCTGTGTGGGAGGGGATGGGGCCATCAGCAGTGCGGCTCAGCAAGCTCTCGTCTGGTGCCTCCTCCAACCATGTCTGCGAGCAGTGGAGGTGGCCAGGCTGCCTATCCCCTGCAAGCTCCAGGTCTGTGCTACAGAAGTGCCAGTGACTGAAGCCATGGGGCCTGGAGAGAGGCCAGTGCCGTGGTTTCTCGTCACAGGGACGGGTGCTCTTGGATTGCCAAGAGGCGGGACCTTGCACTTGCTGCCGACCTCTCTGGGCCCCCAGAAGTCGGGGCTGGTTTCTCTCTGACCTTCGCACACTCCGCAAGACTTGGATGGGCCACTGTCTGTGTCCTGGGCCACCCTAGGTGATGCTTGAGCTCCTGCCTGCCCACCAGCTCTCAGGGTACAGTCAGGGTCACGTCCTTCCTGAGCAGGTGAACACAGTTCAGCCCAGGCCCAGGCCTCACTAGGTCCTCTGGTCCCTTCAGTCTCAAGGCTGGTCCTCAGGGCCACCCTACCTGCCCCCAGCTCCCTCACCGCTCTCTTCCAGGTTGACAGCCAAAGCCGTGGCCGTGCTGCTGCCCATCCTGGGCACCTCGTGGGTGTTTGGTGTGCTTGCTGTCAACGACGGGGCCCTGGTCTTCCAGTACCTGTTTGCCATACTCAACTCCCTGCAGGTAAAAGCCCACAAGGACCGCCAGGCAGGCCAGTGGGCTGTGGCCCTGACAAGCTGGTGTGCGGGGGGCGTGGCCTCTGTAGCCTCCACCCACCCTGAGCCCACAGTGTGGGTCTCCCCCAGGCCTGAGGACAGAAGACAGGACTCTGCGAAGGCAGAGCCCCAGGGCTGAGACCCCATTCAGTGTGGGGCGCCTGTGCTCGGGCAGCATCTAGGCAGTACATCCGGCCTGAAAGGGAAGAGGGTCAGTCTGCCAGCAGCTCTGGGGAGGGAGGCAGGCAGGGAGAGGAGGCAACTGGGTTATGTCATCTGTGGGAAGGGGAGGCAGGGGGCCCATACTCAGAAACAGACGTGGGACACCTAGAGTCTAAGCCCTCAGACCCACTCACCCCAGGGAGGGCAGGTGCAGGTTCCCTTCACCAGCATGACCCAGTTCCCACCATGCCCTGAGCAGGTACACATAGTGTGGGGGTGCCCCATGGCCAGCGGCAGCTGGTGTCCAGCTCCTTGTTGCTGTGAGCATTCAGTTTTCCTCACGCGGCTTACAGGGCAGGGTGGCAGGTGGCCCCTCCAGCCCGCGTGCCCTCCAGGGCCTCCTTCACCCTCTGCCATCCTCTCCAGTGTCCTTCCCAAGGAGCAAGGCCACAGCAGGATGCCCTAAGGGGCTCCTGCACCAAGGGGGACCTCTCCGTGAGGGTCTGCTGGTGCTGGATGGCAGGTCTGGGTGCTTGGTGATGTCCTTTACTGTCACTGTCATCGTCCTCCCTGGTCTGCAGGCGAGCACCCGAGGTTCCATTGGGGTGGAAGTCTGTGGTTTCCGGGTGTCAGGCCAATGTCCAGCCCAGGATTGTCACCCCTCCCCGAGTCAAGCCTTTCTGGGCATCCACCTGTCTCTGCACCTTTGGCAAGCAGGACAGCCCCCTCTGGATTCTGTCACAGCAGCTGCTGGGTTCTAGGCAGGGTCACAGGAGGGGTCTAGGAGCCCCTCCCCATGTGGAACAGTGTGGCAGCAAGTCCCCAGGCAGGTGTCAGTGCTACCCCAGGGCTATGTGAGGGAAGAGCCCTTGGAGCTCCTTGTGGGTGACAAATGCAGGTGACTGTAACTCTGCTCCTCCCTCCTCCAGGGCCTCTTCATCTTCCTCTTCCACTGCCTGCTGAACTCAGAGGTACATCTGCCCCACCTCCCCACCTCCCCACCCCCACCCTCCACCTCTCCACCCCGCCACCTCCCCACTGCTGTACCGCCCCACCTCCCCACCCCAACACCCCAACACCCCCCCACCCCAACAGCCTCCCACCTCCCCACCAAAGGGGTCTAGCGTGCGGGACAGCCTTGCCCTGCCGGCTGGAGCCTGGCCATGCCACCCTTAGCCAGCCAGTTGATGACCAGCTCGCAGGTGTCAACACGGATAACAACCGATCCTGCCTATCTGGGTCCTCACTTGCCTTGGGTGTTGCGGGAGCCACCTGGTCACTGTTGATAGCACCTCTGGCTTTGCTTCTCCAGCCTCTGAAGTGTCCTAACTGGCTTCTCCTGTCCATCTCCTCCAAGGTGAGAGCCGCCTTCAAGCACAAAACCAAGGTCTGGTCCCTGGTGAGCAGCTCTGCCCGCAGTGCCAACACGAAGCCCCTTAGCTCAGACCTCGTAAGTGCTGTGTGGTCCCCATTTTGGGTCCCCTCTCCCTGCTGAGCCTGCTGGAATGGCGGCCTTCGCTGACCTGGGCCCTTGCTCTGTGCTTACCTTGCCCATTGGAGACGGCTCTCCTTCCCTGAGCTCTGCCCCACTGGGCAGCTGGAGCAGATGCTGGGCTGGGCTCCTCCCGCCTACCCTATGAGTCCTTGCCGAGGTGACTCCTTCCTGGACTTCACGTGAGGGTGCCCCACCCATCCCCATGCTTCCGCCCTTGCGTGCGATTGCTGGCCATTCTGCCCGTTGTCTGGCCCCTTTGGAACACAACGCTATGGAAGCAAGGAGCCGGCTACCTCTGTTGGCCACTCTGACCCCACAGTCCACACAGGACCTGGCCCTGGGGCTCCGTGAAGAAAGGGAAAATGAGAGCATAGCTGTACAGACACAAGAGCAGAGGGTGGACACACCTGGACTTGGGAGGGGACAGTGCGGCTGCTCTGGTCTGGGTTCTCTTGTTCAGGTCCTTGTTTCTCAGGGGAGCAGGGGGCCCCTGTTCCTCTGCCCCTGCAGTGGACCCCTGTGGCTTCCTGCCTCTGGGCGTCCATGCCCACATGGGGTCTGGGCTTCCTCTAGGGCCCAGCTCCCACTCCTCACCTGCTTGTGGCCTACAGATGAATGGGACCAGGCCTGGCACAGGCTCCACCAAACTCAGCCCCTGGGATAAGAGCAGCCACTCTGCCCCCCGTGTGGACCTGTCCGCCGTGTGAGCAGGAGCTGGTGATGACTGCCTCCCAGAGCAGAGCAGAACGAGTACCCTACCCACGTGGGACCCTCTCCCTGCTGCCTGGACATGAGGTCGCAGCCTCCACCTGTGACCCTACGGAAGAGCACCCACCAGCTCCTGCAGCCTGACACCCAGGGCTGCGTGGCTAGAGACCCCGGGGCCCTCCTGCCCGGCGCACCAGAGGGCTGGCTGCCCCTGAGGACACTGGATCCAGCCCCATGCACCCGAGGGCTGGCTGCCCCCTGAGGACACTGGAGTGCATGGTGGCCCACTGTGACACCCATCATGAGCCTCCCTCCTCACCACTTGCACCCAGTAAAGCCGTGGCACGTGGGGCACAGGCTGTCGCTCAGGAGGGGGTTGCCTCTGCCTTGATAGGGGCCCAGAGGAGTCCTGCGGGGGTAGTTTAGGTCCCTGTGTACCCCTGGAGGATCAGCCAGAATGTCCGAGGACTGTGGGGAACAGGGTGGGGTGTCCCTGGTCTGCTAACTCTACCCACACAGCTCCCAGAGCCAGCCCCAGCTGGGGTGCACGGTCTCCTTCAGGGTCACAGCACTGAGGCCAGCCCTTGCCAAGTGGTCAGCTCTGGGGTCTCCACCCATGCTGGGGACTTGGGCTGGAGTCATGCCGCCCTGGCAGGTATGCCCACACTGGTCCTCCACCCTTAGAAAAGGCACAGCCCAGCTGCCTGGGATTTGGGCTGTCAGAGACATTGCCCACGCCCGAGAGTGCTACCTCTCTGGACCCAGGTTAGCCTGAAGATGCCCTTTCCTGGTGGAAGCCTTCTTTCCTGCCAATCGGCCCCAACAGAGCCAACCGCCTCCTGCTGCATCTCCTGTGTCCTCGTGTAAATTTCTCCTTCATTTCTAGGAAGCAGACTGACACTGGCAGCACAGTGACCCCTGTCCTGCCAAGGTGGCCACGTTGCATGGAGGCTGCCTTCTCCTGAGGGGGGACCCAGCAGGGCCTGGCAGTCCTTTGCCTGGCACTTGTAGGTGGACTCAGCTCGGTCCCTGGGGAGGGGGGACCACTGTGACCACTCCTGGGTACTCAGCCCTGGATCGCAGAGGGGACACCATGGACATCTGACACGGGCTGCGAGCAGCCGCACTGTGACCCAGGCCTGAGCATGGCGTGAAGTGCACAGCCAGGTCCACCTGGTTTTGATACTGGAAGCCTCCACTTTACACTGTGACCCGATGTCATGGCCCTCACCTCGTCTGCCCTGCCCAGCGCTGGACTTGATGTGCTTCTGTGAACTTTTCCACTGTCACCTAGAGCCTTTTTTTTTAACAACAAATTATTTTTTTTTTTGTTGTGCTGGGTTCTGGCCCCGGGCCCTGCGCACCCTGGGAAGTGCCCCAAGTACTCTCCTGAGCTGCAACCCAGCTGCTGGGGCCTCTCCACAGCTGGCCTCTCCACAGCTGGCCTGCTCATGGGGAGGGCACCCGTTCCCATCAGGCAAAGCCGTGTGTCCATAGGACCAGCCTCTGTTATGTCCAGGCTAGTCCCCAGTGCACCAGCCAGCTGAGCCCACTGTGACCACACCTTCTGGCCGGGCCATGGTGTAAACCCAGGTGACACAGGCTGAGGTCACTGTGAGACCCAGTGTGTGGGGCCACCGCTCAAGTCTCTTGTGATTTCTGAAACCAGACCAGTAGTAAGGTCTAGCCAGCCCCTGGCCTGCCACCAGCACCCACAAGTTAGATACCAGGTCCCTCGGCAGACACTGGATCAGATTCGGTGCTAGGAGCTGTGGTTTCCACAGGGGTCCTTGCTCCTCGCTCCTCAGCTTTTGGCGGCTCCCTGGGCCTGTGAGACTTTGTGTCCAGGCAGAGTCTAGGCTTTGCTTATGGGCTGGGCACCTTGACCTCCGCCCACCTTACCATCCGTACTCGGGGTAGTCCTCTTAAAAAATCAGCAAGAACTGTGTGTTTAAAGCAGTTCTCGCAGGAGAGATGATGGTGGCCTCTGAGTACTGAAATATGTTGTGATTTTCATGCAATAAAACCACAGTGTCCTTGAGTGGAGTGTGGCCTTGGAGATCTGTCAGTAGTGGGGTCTCTACTAAGGAAGCACAGGGTGAAGGGCGAGGCTGGGGCTCACATGCACACTCAGCATCTCCTGGGTACCCAGTGCACTCGCAGCCTCCATCCCAGTGCTGGGAGTGGACGAGGGAGGGACACGACAACAGAGGTTCCAGGCTGCACCCACCCAGGCCAAGTGCTGCAGGGCCACAGCCACTGCCCTATATCACACATAGTGCCATCACTGCCCCTAGGCCAAGTGCTCACGGCCATTTCTACCCATCCACACTCCACGCCGTGGGGTGCACATTACAGCTCACCTTACCGTTTGCACCAGGTGGTCTGGGCTCCTTTGTGCATCAGTGTTACACACTTAGGCACGTGTGCAGATACTTTATTTATATGTACATGTATTTTGAGACATATTTATATACTACATATGTACTTTAATATATTTTATACCTTTCTATAATACTTGACAGATAATAGATGTACAAATATCCATGTTTTCAATGTCTCTGTGCTTGTGGCTTTTTTTCTTACTTTTTTTTGTGTATCAATTCTTTTCCAAGTCAAAATATAAAAAGTGAGTTCTAGCATCAGAAAGATCAATCCTTCCGTGAGTCTTGAAGCTGCTTTCATGTTGTTGACCAAGTGGCTCCGGGATCTGTTCTCACTGTCAAGGAGACACTCTTAAAGATTTGACCAGCAAAGAGCATCATCAGTATTTTTGGTAACCAGTGTGACGTGTGTGAGCGGTTCCTGATCTGCAAGCCTCTGACTACAGCAGAGGTTGGTTGTGTCCCATGTCCCTGCGTTCTCTGAGTGGGTGACGATTCTGAAGGTATTGGGGGCTTCCATTTACCCAGGGAGCTCTCTCACTCTGTGCTGAGGCTGCCTGGGTCACCTTCCCCTCAGGTCAGTGTGCAGTGAGCTCTGGTGGGAGTCCCATGGACCACCTGGGTGGTATGCTGGGGTGGGTGAAACCCTGACCTGCAGCCAGTCCCTTGAACACTGCTGCTATCCACTGTCACCTGCAAGGCTGGAGGAGGGTGGCCTAAGTGACCAGGGCAGTGTGCCTGGACTTCCTGCTCTTGCCCTGTCCAGGGCACGCCCTCCTCCTGTCCTACATCCCCCAGGTCCCAGCCTGGGCCCCTCCTTCATGGCCCCTAGGCATGCGTGGGTGGAACAGAGGTGAAGGGGACCCTGGGCTAACCCCCCCAGAATGGGCCGGGTTCCCATTCACCTCCACGCAGTGTCCCACTCCTGTCCTTCAATCCTGGGCCCCAGAGTAGCCCGCGGGGGCTTTGGTTTCTGAGCTCCCCAGGCGTGATGATGCTCCCAGGAGGCTGGTGTGGGCAGATGAGGGGAGGAGGCCTGCCCATCTCTGGCTGCTCCCGGCTTCTGGTGATGGGCCTTTGGCTCCTTCCCACCCACCCTCTGTGTAGCCTCCATGCCAGTCTGTGCCAGTTTCCCTTCTAAAACACGTATCCTCAGGTCACATTCAGATGCCGCCTGAGGCTCTGCTTCTCATTGAGACGCGGAGTCTTTGCGAGGGACCTGCAATGTGTGGCCTTGTCTTCTGTGCTCTCCTGTGAACTCTGGGTCACTGTGTGTTACGGGGTCCCTGGTGCCACCCGAGCCCCACCCCCCCAAGTGCCTCATTTGCGCCGTAGCCTGGGCCACCTGGGGTAGTCTCCCACCTCTGGCTGATGGCAGCTTTCTTTCCATTTGGCAATTCAGACAGGACTTTGGTTACCACTGTTTTCTTGTTTCTCTTTGAAGCTGTCCCCTTGTGGCGCCCCTGTGGCACGTGGAAGTTGTCCCTTTGTGGCAGCCCTATGGCACGTGGTCATGTCTTACGTCCCTCTGGGCCAGGACAGGTCCTGACACTCCTTGTGTTTTTGTTTAGTTCTTGGTGCATTATGACTATGCATGACAGTGGCACTCGTGACACCATGCTTTTAGGCACGTGTCATGATCTAGTGGGTCTCATCACCCTCCCCTTTGGCTCCCCCCCATCTGCTCTGCTGCTGTCCCTCCCATCACCATTATGACTTGAGTTGGTGTAGGATAAATATACAAGTGAAATCATTTTCCTCCTGCTCTGGATGAGCACGGGGACGGCCGAGTGGCTCCCCAGCAGGGGTGTCAGTGTTATCCTCGGGTTGACGGTGAGAAGCCCGGGGAGGGAGAAGTGAGATGAAGGGCCCCCTTGTCACGGCAACTGTGTCTTAGTGGCATTGCGTCTATAGATCCTGGGTCTTCAGAGCTGGGATTCTGGCTTCTGGTCTTTACCACCCTCCCCTCTGCTCAGGAGCCTCCGGCCCCAGCCCAGGCCCTTGACAGTGGAGACGGACACAACTGGGTCTTCAAGTATTGATGGATTCAGACTCTGGTTTTTATTTTAGCGATCGTGTTGAGTTTGCAACACCCACTCTGCCCAGATCTATCTCCATGAAGAGCACGGCGCAGGCACCAAGGTCCTGGGGACAACCCCAGCTCCTCCCTCTCGGCCCTTCTGTTCCTGTCCTTCCTTGCACTTGTCCACAATTCTCAGTGGTCACCTGGTCTCCAGGCCATGCTTCCAAGGCCTCCAGGGGACGCCTGAATCCGTGACCGTATGGGCCCTGATGCCACTTGGTCCCACCTGTGTGTACCTGTGGTAAAGCTCACTTTCTAGATGGGTGAGGTTGACGGAGACAAGGAAACAGCCTCTAGTCACAGTTAACCGAGAGCTGAGATATGTGAGGGAAGGGAGAAGCGTGGCCCCAGGGTGGCTCCAGGGCCAGGCTGTGGACAGCCCTGTGCCCAGGCAGGGCCCTGACTCTCCACTCTGGTGCCATCCCCAGAGGTCAGCAGTGGCCTGACAGCTCTCCTGTGCCACAGCAGGGCTCCCGGGGTCTTGGGTGGGCACCACCTGTGGTGGGAAGGACCCCACCCTGTGTGCTGGAGACCTGCAGCTTGGAGCTGAAGGGGAGCCTGAAGGGCTACCACCTGCTGCTCTCGTGTCTCCATGGACAATTGTGTGATTGCCCTGTCACTCCCCTGGGACACGTGTACTCAGATCTAATCAGGGAGAGCAATGGCCTGATGGCATCTGTCTGGGGATGAGCTAATGGCTTCCCCCTGCATGGGGCAGGCTGCTCCTGTAACTGGGGCTGCTGGAGATGCCTCTGCTCCTTCAGGTTAACAGGCTGTGCTCATCAGCTGCACTGCCAATGCCTGTCACCGCTCTACTCCTGGTTCCCGTAGCTGCACGAAGTGGAGTCTGTCCCTCGCTGTCTGGTGAGGGCTAGAGATGGACACTGGCCAGGATTTCCTTGTGTGTGTGGGAGGCAGGAGCCTGCAGAGTCCTCCCTCTCGCCTGGCCTGCCAGGAGGCTCTGTCCTTCCCATGCTCGTCCCAGGCTGCGGGCTGCTGTGTGGCATGGGATGCTGGTCCCCGGGCTTGGAGGTGGCTGCAGGAGGTCCCCTCCACCTGGAGCTAGTCCTGTGTTCCTCAGCACACAGTGTGCCCACAAGTCCCCTGGCAGCCCTGGTGCAATGGCAGTTGCTGATTCCTGGGCGGGGCTGGGCCTGGGCTCCTGCATGTCTGCCAGGTCCCCGGGCATACCTGGAGGAGCAGGCTGAGCACTCACCTGCCTGCTGGGCTCCCACCTGCCACCCAGGACACGTGTCCAGCCTCTGAGGAAAGCTGTGGGCAATGGGATTTTAAGTGGAGGCCTGGGGGAGCCTGGGCTCTGTGGGACGGGGCACTCTGGAGGGCACTCCAGTGCTCTTCAGCCCGGAGGGACACTAATACATCCCCTGGCCTCTCCTGACTGCCCCGGGAGTGTCCCTCCATAGCAGGGAATTTGGGTGGTTGCGATGATGTCCTGGAAGGACACCGGGGACCGGTTCATAGTTTCTATTCAAACTTGTCTCTCCGTGAAGTCGGTTCCGCCCGCCATGCTGGGTTTTGGGACGACTTCCCTCTGCCTCCAGAAGCTGGGTGGGAAGTGGGGCTGCCAACAGCAACCCTGGTCTCACCTGAAGATGCTCAGCTCCCTGCATGACAGCGGGTTGGAGCAGAAGCAGAGGGTTCTCCCACCGCCACCCCCATGTCTGTCCTGCAGACTTGGCAGGTCCAGGCTGGAGGACCCATTCCTCTGTTGCCCTGGCATCTCTTTGGAATCCAGGGAGCCTCAGCATTCATCCTAGGCAGCTCTGCAAGCAGCCAGCTGGGCATCACCTGGTCACACGGAGAACCTCAGATCTCCCACCTGGTCCAGGAAGACCCCTCTCCTCAGGCCTTCTGCTTCCTGGGTGAAATGTCTCCACTGTCATTCCAGCTTGGTTTTGGACGTGGAGTCAAATTTTAGGAGTGTCCCAGGAGCCTGTCTCTTTATTTTAGTGTGCATTTATTAATTTTTGAAGAGTGGTTTCTTAAGGAAAATACTAGTCAAAATACTAGAACCATAAAAGAGAAAAAAAAATCCAGCGATTGTTGGACTCCAAGGATACCAATTTATTTATGGTCATTTCCGACTCTCAATTTCCAGGTCACTCCCGTGGGTTCTGGAACCTTCCCTGGGTTTGGTTCCTCTAGAGGCATTACCTTCCGTCCACTCCCAAGGACCCAAGTGACAAGAGCTGCACTGGGAAGATTATTCCTTTTATTATAAAAGACACAACTACTGTGGAAAATGTTGATTATCAATAACCAGAAAGAAAGAGGAGTCCCCCGGGGCCATGGCCCTGGAGAGCGGGCAGAGCTTCACGGCCATCCTGGGTGTGTGGGCACATGGACCTGTGGTCCTCCTTCCTGGGCTATACTTCCTCCTGACACAGCTAAGCTGTGGTGCTGAATATGTAGGTGCCCCAGGGAGGTCTGTATGCAGGCTAAGACAATCACAGTCAGGTGCTCCACATACCTGCCACCTGGCATGGTGACATGTTTCTCTCCCTCTCTTCCTTTCTCCTCCCCTCCTCCCTCTCTCCTGTAAGAACCCGTGGGAGCCACCCTCTAGCAAATGTGCAGGATAGTATTGTCAACTGACCACCAGGAGGTTCCGCAAATCATCAGAAGCAGAAGTTCTGTGTGACCTAGCGACTCCCCACCAGCTTTGCATCCATAGGACGTGAGGCCTGGGTGTCGCGGGTGCCTGCGCTGCTGCGAGTGTCACAGCTTTGCTCATGGCAGCCAGGCCTGGTGGCAGCCCCTGCTGACCCCAGAGGCACGTGCACAGAGCAGTGTGTGGGCGTGATCTGGAAACTGAGCCTGGTCAGCCTCCCAGTACCATGTCATGCTAAGAGGGTCACTCACTGTAGGAAGCAGAGGCGGTGCCCACTGCAGGATGGGGAAGGGCAGTGCCCATGTGCCCACAGCTCAGAGGGCACTGGGGGTGGCATTCTCACTGTCTTCAGTGCTGTGGGCTCCCTCACATGTCCACTCACTCATCAGGTCAGCTCTGTTCAACCACCATGGCCAGGCTCCTCCAGGGGTGGGATCCTGAGGTGACGAGAGACAGATAAGTCCTGAGCCCGTGCTGCCTGTGTGGGGGATGTGACAAGAGCCAGGAGGAGACACACACTACTGTGGGGCTGCCGGGGGTCTGTTCTGGGGGAGGAGGAATCCGAGGGCCCCAGGGCTTCAGGAGGGAGAGCGTGGGTAGAGACTGTGCAGGGACCTGGTTCAGCTAATGCACATGCAGAGGGCTGGCCTTGGCTGTGGCTGTGGACAGGTTGGCTGGACACAGCTCAGAGGCACCAGGGCTTTCCTGCCTCTTAGAGTGAAGCCTGCTCCTGGGAATGGCCTGCAGGGCCCAGCAGCACGGCTTCTGTTTCCTGGTGGCCCCATCTCCCTCCCTCTGCATGTACCCTGCTCTGGCCACAAGCTATTTGCATTTGCAGGGCCTTTGCACATACTGTCCCCAACAGCGCCACCCAAAACTGTCACGCTCCTGAGGACAGGGCAGTGTCAGGGGACAGCCCATGCATCCTCTTAGGTCCCTGCACTGGGGGAGAGGCAAGCTAAGCGTGACCCTGTGGCTGTCTGACAGCTTATCTTGAACGAGGGGCCCTGTGTGTCATTCTACAATGGGCCTGTGGTCATTTCCCCAGGAAGGCTTTGGGGCTGGGAGCGGGGATTCTATGTGGAAATAGTAGGAGAATGTCTGAGGCAAGCCATGTATCCAAACCCGTGGTGACCAAAGTGTGTGATGGTGTCTCTGGGGACTGGTGGCTTTCTGCAGATCCATGGTCTTTTCCTCTGGCACTTGCCTGTCTGTCATTTCTGATCATGTCCTCTGCAGGGCTCTTGACTGGCAGCACATGGGATCTGAAGGGTGGCTCCCCACATCTGGGAGGCTGTAGGCAGGACTGGTTGGGGGCTGGGGCTGCCAAGTCCGTTTCCCGGAGTACCCCTTCCACCCCGACAGTCTATGACCTCAGGGCAAACACCAGGCTGTCCTCTGGGTCACTCACCTGCCTGTTCAGAATTCTCAACTCCTCTGCCTCTGCCTGCATTCCCACAGCCTGTGGGACTTTTCCTCCGTGACCCATTGGTTTGACTTCTAGGCAGGTGGGGATTCTCAGTCCCTCTATCCCTCTGTGGATGAATCTATGTGAGGGCGGGGCTGGCTAACCAGATTTACCTCCTCAGTAGCACTGACCCTGGCACGTGGCCGGAACTCAGAAAAATGCTTGCAACAGGTGCCCCGGCTTCCCCCAAGTCCTTGCTGTAATGAGACATGCGGCAGATAAACGGTAACAGCACACAGCTGTCCTCAGAGGGGATCATTGCTGCATTAGGAGCTGGTAATTAAAGCCCAGGCAGACGTCACTCCTCACTAGGATGGTGCATGAGAGGCCAGGCCGTGGAGAGGTGCTGAGGGGGTTGGTGCTGGTGAGGGAGGTAATTGCTGTGCTGTTCCATGACACGCGCTTTGTTCTCCACGGCTGAAATTGACTTTGATGTCTTTGAGAGCCTTAATGCATTTTCATTTCACAGAGTCTTTCCCCTCAGTTCTCTGCGGAGAGCTCTGAGGACAGGTAATAGGCTGGGAGGAGAGCTGAGGATGAGCAGAGCTGCCAGTCAGCTGGGCCAGCTCCCCAACCCATCCCATGCAGGTGGCAATGGGGACACCTGGGGTCCACATGCAGAGGGTGGGGGGTGCCAGTCTTGTGGCTGAGCTGGGACAGTCAGGGTGTTTGCAGGAGGGACTTGCGCTCCCAGGGACCCGAGTCTCAGGCCATCATCTCTGCCAGGGAGCGCCACGGCTCCTGGGTCCAAGCCACAGGCCGACTCTGGCCAACTCAGATAAAAGGCTTTCCCTGCAGGACCCCCTTCCTCGCCACCACTCACCCTCACAGCCAGGGGGCTCGATGCGAGGAGCTTGGCCAGGCCTACGACCTACCAACCAGGCTCTGTCCGCCTCTGCATCAAGCCTAACACCTGACCACCGGGAAGCCCTGAAGTGGAATGGACTCCCACTGACTGCGGTGTCCATCCCTGTTCTCATGCCAGTGTGTGGCTGTGACGGAGGAAGAAGGGGAGCTCAGGCCCGGTGGCCCACAGGCACACCTGTGACAGCACCATCCCTCACCTGGGGGCTGGTCCCCTCGGGGACCTGGGCAAACTCTCCTGGGACAGCGGCTCCCTTGGGCCCCACTCGGTGAGTGCCTGGCTCCCTGAGCACTGGGAGAAAACTTGCCATGTCACCTAACAGGTACAGATCTGAACTGTCCTCAGGAGCAGCATCACCTCCCGCGGTTTTGTTAGGATCCCCCGAGGGACCCCGCCTTGTCCTGCTTCTGTGGTGTTAAACATGGACGCAGGTGGCAGAAGGACCCTCACCAGCCACCAGAGACTCCTGTGGCCTCCTAGGGCCTGGGTCTCACATCTCAGATGTCACCACAGATGTCACAGTGAACCCTCCAGCGAGGGGTGGCCCCGTCTTGCAGCTGTGGCAGAGGGACCCAGGGGGCTGATGGAGCATGTGCAGGAGGGACAGCCACCGCAGAGCGCTCTCTGCACCAGGGACACTGGAAACCTGGGTGCAGTGACCCCTGGATGGTACTGAGAAGTGCTGGACCCCAGGCCCAGGGGTCGATAACACCCATCTCTCTAAGGACCAAGCCCCAGGCCAAGCCCACTGCCCTCTCCACCCACCCTGGCTTCCAGAACTGCTGTGCTCCCCAGAGCACTGACCTTCAGGACAGAGGGAAGATCTGCCCATGGCCGCTCCTCAGATCTGAGCCTGGGATGGGGTCGGCTGTGCCATGTCACCCGTGGGGGCCCTGGTCGGAAATCAAGAGGTGGTGTCCTATGGGTGGTTTCTGGTACTGGTATCAGCAGCTGGGCCTTATTGTGTGGTTCCTGTGTGAACCATTCACAGGGGGACTTGTGGGTTGCCACTGTGTGTCCCACATGGGTAATGCTGTGTTCCCCACACGTGCCTTGTGTGTGCCATGACCTGTGTTCCGTTTTCTACTGTGAACATGTGACCCGTGAGTGCTGCCCGTGTCCTGCTGTCTGCATGTGATCCTCGTCCGTGTGCTGTGCTGATGTTACCGCATGTCCTCTGAGTCACCTGCCCATGTGCTGCCATGTATCACTGAGTCTGTGTCCTGCCCCGTGTTACCTGTGCCTACGTGCGGTCGGCACATGCTGTTTCTGTGCATTTGCTCATTGGGCCTGTGTCTGCTGTGGGCTGTTCGGTTTCCCTGCTCTGATGCTCATGGGGGCAATTAGTGGGTCCCTTACGTGTACCATGTGTGTGCCAACCGTGTGTCTGTGTCACCTGCATGGGGCAGGCTGGCCTCGGTGAGCCTTGGGAATGTCTGAGCCTTGGCCTCCTCAGGACACCCTTCACCTTCACGTCCCACCCCTGGAGTCCTGGTGCTTCCCTCCTCTGCCCCTCGGTAAGGCTGTGGCCCTGGGGACTCGTTTCTGCCCCATGCTGGGGTCAGCCCCTCCACCTAGGGGAAAGCGCTGCCCGATGGAGGCCCCATGGACACTTCCATCCCAGGGCGTCTGACTCACAGGTGAGTCCCTTCAGAGCCTGTCCACCCCGCACAGAGGGGGCAGCAGCAGTGGCAGAGAATCGCTGATGGTGCACGCCAGGCAAAGGGCACAGCTGCCGGCAGACAGGGCCATGACAGGGAGATCAGGACACGGTGTGTCATGGCTGCAGACCTTTGTAATTTGGTAGCATTATCTACAGACAGCTCTTGCAATGGGATAGGAGCCATGGCCATCAGGACTGATCCCCACCTCATGGACATGCTTGGCGACTACCCAGGCTCAGCTGGGACCCCTGGGCTTGCATTCTTGGGCACAGAGCTGCAACCCGCGTGTCTGACACCCACCTCTTCTACAGGGCTCTGGAACGTCTACTTCATCAGATCCAGTGTGTCCACTTCATCAGTTCTAGTGTATTTACTCAAACAACTTCCAGCCACTCTTAATATTTTATGTGTATTCTCTTTGCTTCAGGGCCTGTGGGGAGATCGAGGCAGAGCTGTCCACAAGGGGAGGTTCTCCAGGATGGCGAGGGGCAGGGCACCCAGACCTGGGAACTGGGGGCCAGGCCCAGGAGTGAGAGGGTAAATGGGAACTGCTGGGGAGTCAGGCCCTGTGTGTGTGTGGTGGGACGGGGGGCAGCCGGACAGACTGGAGAGGGCCCAAGAGGGAGCCTTCTGCCCAGGCTGGACCCTCTGGGGGTGAAGTGAGCAGGGACAAGATCAGATTTGACCAGGAAGCCCATCAGGACGCAGGGGGCTGGTGTGGTAAATGGGAAGCTTCCCAGGACAGAGATGCACCCGGGGCCACAGGCCAGGAGGACCCCTCAGGCCTGACCTCACCAGTGCCCAGAGCTTTTGAATCAGAATCCAATGCTTAAAGCTTGAGGCCCTTGCCTGAAATTCTGGCTTCTGGTTTTCTAGGACAGTCAGGACCAACCAGCCCCTTCCCACATGGCAGCCAGTGCCTGGTGCCAAGCTGTGGGCAGCCCTCAAGGGGCAGTGCTGACCAGCCTAGCTAGGGCCCCTGTACTGTGCCTGGAATCCCAGAGGGGGTCCTGAGGACTCCACTTCACATCCGATCATGGTCACTGAATGACCTTGGGAAACTGGGGGACTGTCCTTGACCTTGAGGAGATGTAACCTTCACGTCACAAGAGGGGACAGACAGGACCTGGGCACGTCACAGGACCATGTCTCATGTGGGAGCAAGGCGGGGAGAACCTCAGCTTGAGCCCATGATGATGGGGTTGGCAGAGTGGTGGCCCCCAAGGACGTCAGCCCTAATACCAGGAGCCTGTGACCATGCCCCCTGACCTGGGAAAGGGGTCTGAAGGTGGGAGGGGGCCTGGAGGAGCCAGGTGGGCCCAGGGTCATCGCACAGGTCCTCGGAGTGGAAGGCCCATCCCGGCTGGCCCAGAGGGATGTGCCAGGAGGAGGAGAGGGGGCTGGAGAGTGGGCACACCATTGATGGCCTCGAGGGCAGGGGGCTGAGCCAAGGTGTGCGCGAGGCCTGGAAGTGGGAAAGGCCCTGGGTGATGGCCAGGGGCAAACAGGGACCTCAGTGCTGCAGCCTCAGGGAGCTGCCTCCTGCCAACATGCCCAGTGACAGGGACCCTGTCCTCCCGGGGTCTGCAGGAAGGACACAGCTGGGACAGCTTGATTTCAGCCTGGGAGATGCAGGTCAGACTGACTGCAGAGAGGAGGACTGTCCTGCCGCCCAGGGACACCACCGTGTGGGCAGCACCCAGCAGGGAGAGTGCCCAGCCAGCCCATGCTGCCCGCCCCTGAGCTGCCAGAGGGTGGGGCTGCCCCTGGCCAGCAGAAGGGGTGGGGTAGGGATGCGGGAGGGGGCAGCAGACCCTGGAGTCATCACCACCTGCCCAAGTGTATCTGCTTCCTGCTGAGGGCGTCCTGTTGGTGCTTTCTGTCCTGACTGTGACAATGATACTCTGAAGATGGAGTTGTTGAGAAAACCACTCTTTACATTCCTGCTTTTCACACGTCCAGGGGCTCTGGGTCGGGTTCTCTCCCCTACAGGTCTGAGCCACAGCATCCCTCCTGGAGGGTGGAGGGACTTCCCAGCTCCCCTGTCCTCTCAGGTGTCATCACCTCTGTGTGGGTCCCAGAACGCTGTCTGTGCCCCGTGGTGGGCGGCTTCCTCCAGGGAGCCATGGTGAGTGAGGCCTAAGACCTGGCACCAGAAGACCTGGTGTCAGGTGAGGGCTGCCTCCGTTCCTAGGGGGCACTGTCTCCCTGTGTCCTTCCTCGTGGGAGGGGTGGGAAGCCCTCTGGGTCCCTGCTACAAAGGCGCTGACCCCATCCATAAGGCTCCACTCCACGCTGCCTCCCCTCCAGGGCCCACCCCCAGCACCACCCTGTGGGACTCTGGGGACACGAACCTTCAGGACACAGCACTCATCACAATGACCTTTCAAAACAATTAAAACTAAGGACACGTGTAGCACTTGCCATTGTTCTCTCCCTGTTCCAGGAGGTCCCTCAACGTGACGAGGGCATATGACGAAAGACTCAGCTTTCCTACAAGATCCGGAGCACAGCGGTCAGCTCCCTTCACCACGCCTATTCAACACTGGTGTGATGTTCTGGCCACAGCTGGTGGGCAAGAGGGGAGGTAGAGTCAGGCAGTCAGCAGGACGAAGCCCAGCCAGCGCTGCTCAGAGAGGAGCTGGTGCTGCCTGAAAAATTCACAGAGAACATGCACACACACCTCATGTGTGCACACACACTCACATGAACACACACGCAAACACACCACATGTGTGCACAGACACTCGCATGTACACACATGCATATACCACATTTGCACACACACAGGCCCACACCAATACGTGCACACATACATTCACATGTATACACACCCCACACACCACATGTGCTCACACACACACCACATGTGCATACACACATACCATATATTCACACACCACATAAGTGCACACACACGCACACACACCACATGCGTGCACACACACACTCACATGTACACACATTCATACACACCACATGCGCGCACACACACACACTCACTCTCTCTCTCGCATGTATGCACGCACACACCTGCTGCGACAGTCAATAGTTGTGCCACTGCCCAGAGGGAGCCCAGTGGTGCTGTACAGACCAGCAAGGCCCCAGAAGAAACCTGCAAGGCAGCTCAGAGTGGGAAGGGATGGAACACAAAGGAGTGAGTGCGACCATGGAGGCCACAGACCCGCACTGACACTCAGGCTTCAGGCGCCCTCGCTGAAGGGCAGAACTGTCCTCTTGAAATCCACTCGCTTGATGCTGCTCCACCCAAGAATCAGAGCGAGCAGGAGAGACAGAAGCCCGAGGACGGGGAAGGCGGGCAATTCTGCCAGGTGTGAGTGGAACGTGACCTGGAGTGTACTGATGGAAAACTCAGGGGACCCCCTGAGGGCCAGAAAGACAGACAGGAAATGGACGCCCCAGCAAATGCTGGAGACACACAGGCAAGGCCAGCAGAAGCCGGGACATGGCTGTGACCGTGAAGGTGATGACCAGTGCCAGATCCTGCCGCAGCTCTACACAGCAGGACCCATCTGGAGGAGACACGGGCTGAGGAGTAGACACGCATGTTGGCATTGGTGCCCCTTAGGAGATGCTCCGGGCTCTACAAGGCCTGGGCTTGCCCTGCCCAGAAGCACAGCCTGACCACAGCTGTGTGACCTGCACCATGTGACCTAAACCTGTCCTTGCACACATGGGCAGTTGACCACAGGCAGTTGACCCTGTTCATTAGGCGCCTATCTGTGGCCAGAGTTTTGATGGACTGTGCTTCTGCCCCACCCAGGAGGTGGACACCACGGCCATCTATGTCAGCGGTGACACCAAGGGGAGGCCCTTGGTGCTGGGCTCCACCAGTGTCCACAATGGCCCTGGCCCAGGTCTCTCCTCCTCCCAGTTCCCACCCTTCTCATATCTGGTGCCCTTATCCCAGAAGGAGGCTCCACGTCCCTGATCCCCTCCAGCTTGACCCCAGTGTCCTTCCTGAGACCCTCCAGTTAACGTCCCCAGGTCAGCAGGTTTGTCAGAGGGCTGCCTGTTATACCAAGGAGCACTGGCCATGGACCATGACCAAGGCTACCTGACACCCGGCCACTGCACATGGGCCCACTCCCCACTGGGCGTCTGAGCCATGTTCCCTCCCTGAACTGTTGGGCTCCTTTCTGGAGACTGGGAAATGGAGTGCTGTGAAGACACAGGACAGTGTGTTCCCCACCCCGCGTCAGGCGCAGGCAAATGGTCCCAGTCCTAGGCTTCCTCCCACCCAGGCATTGGCATCCTCTCTAACATCCACGCAGGGTGAGCAAAGGGCCAGGAGGACCAGGCGTGTGAAGGCCCAGCATCACCCCTGGACAGACGTGAGAGGGACAGGCAGGCCTCGGACAACACTGCCCAGCTGGCGGGGGAGGGCCTGGGGCCAGTGTGCTGAAAGAGCCCTCGCATGGCCACAGGACAGAGAGGGCCAGTTCCCCCAATAGGGCTTCTGGGAGCCCCGCACCTGTGATGAGGACGCCTGGGAGCACAGCAAGCTGGACCTGCAGAACCCTGTGCTGGGTCAGCCCATGGAAATACCTGGAGGACCTTCATGGGAGGCCAGGGCAGAGGTGGCCTCTGTCAGGGTCAGCACTCGTGGGCTGCACACTCTGGAGGACTGGGGTGGGAGGGCCACCTCACTGGAGTCAAAGAAAGCCTCTCTGAGGCTGCGGCTCTTGGGCCAGGCCTGGATGGACATGTGGGAGGGAGTTCTAGGAACAAGGTGGGGTGGGACTGGCGTGGACAGAGGCGGCCATGTGGCTGGGGCAGGAGGGAGCAGTGACGAAGTACAGAGCAGGGCCTGCGGGTCCTCTTGGCTATACTCAGGCCATGCAGTCCTTGTGGACACCCATCTGGTCAGCACACTTCCCTCCTGTGCACTTCGCTGCTCAGAGGAGGAGGCCAGGCCTCCATTTCCCAGCTTTCCTCACAGCTGTGTCCTCATAGTGAGCCTGGTCATGGGACCCAGGGCACCAGTCGGAAGCCCCATGAGACCCCACTCAAGGACAGGGCCCAGAAAAAACGGTGATGGCACTGAAGGAGACCTGGGCATCCAGGGAGCCAGTATGGAGCGTGGATGTCCAGCTCCCAGGGCTAGCAGGGCAGCTGTGAGTCGGGCTGAGGGACCTTGCAGTGGATGCTTCCTGGTGTCCACACTGATCACCACAGATCAGCGCACTGGGGGTCCTGTGGGACATGCACAGCCTGAGAGCCCTGTCCAGCAGTGTGACCTCCTGGGGCTGAGGGGCAGCACCATCAGGAGTGAGTTGCACGTGACCAGACCCGGTGACCAGTGCTCACATGACGGTTGAGAAGTGGCTGGACGGGCCTTCACTTCAATAATCCAGCTGGGGTGCCCAGATGGCCCTGCAGGAGGGTGTGACCAGGGAGCTACTCGGCCTGGTTTACCCGTCAATATCTGTCCTGCCACAGGACTAGGGTGGACGGGCGGGGTCAGGGCAGGTGCACAGAAACATGCACACCCAAGGAAACCAGGTGCAGAGCTTGGGAGGACCGGGACACACGTGCACACACTCCCCCAGAGAAACCCAGAGGTGCTCCAAGGACCCAGAGCATGGCCACCAAGACCAGTAGAGGGGTGGACATGGCACCCAGAGCTCCCCTTTTCTCCTATCCTGAGAGGTGCAGGACAGAGCCCTGGGACAGTCCCTCAGCTCCACGAGACCACGCTGCTGACACTGGACAGCCACCAGCATGACTGTGTTCAGGAGAACGAATCCGATAATGACAGTCAGGGCCCCAGGCCAGATGACAAGTGTGTGTCCCAGCCTCTACTGAGAGGGTCGCTGGGCTCAGCAGCCCACGGCTATAGGTCAATATGGATAGATGGCTGATGGCTTTTAGCTGGGCAGCTAGTGACCAGCATGGGCCCTGGGCAGTGTGTTCCTGGCAGTGGGCACCTGTGCCCTCCGAGGACACTTGGCAGACCTCATGTTCTGACTCTGGGTTGGTGCCATTTGTTCCCACAAGAGAGACTGGACATGGACCAGAGAGACTGGGCAGGGAATCAGTGGGGACATTGGCGTCTGCCAGGGGCCGCTGCAAATGCTGATTGTGTTCAGGCCAGACCACGGTACTAATCCAATCCAGGGAAAAAAATCACATTTGAGAGACAGTGGGATCGGTAATTGCACTTGAAATCATACTACCATGGGACGCTATTACTTACGTCCCGGCTGACGACGCCAGCTTGACTACTTAGCTGCCTCTCCTGTGGCTCTCACCAAGATGGCTGCTTTTCTCCAGGCTGATGCCCACTCAGTGTGAGGGGCGTTCAGAGCTGCTCACGTGAGGCTTCTGGGGTCCTAGACTCCAGGGCTTGTCCTGGGGGTCAGGCAGGAAGACAGCTGCTTGTCCCCGCTCTTGTCCCCAGGCCCCTCTTTCCCCTTCCTGTGTGTCCCTGAGCCCAGGATGGCTGCACTTCACAGGCTCTGACTGGGCTGGTCTCTGCCTAAACTAGCTGGGGTGGCCACAGGGAGGTGGGGGGAGAAGCTGGCTCTGTGTGGTTGCGTGTCCTGCAGAGACTGCTTTGTGCCTCAAGCTCAGGCCCCTGCCTGGGTCTTTCACGCAGGGTCAGTGGCAGGTGGCTGTGCAGGTCCTGGTTTCCTCACAAGCCCTCTTTGCCCTCTCAGCTTTTGCATGAGGACCCCTGTGCTGCCGCTTCCTGGAGGAAGCCCTGTGGGGATCCCTAGCCTGGTGGACACTGATGGAGCTGCTCCTTATCCTGACTCTCAGGCTGCTGGCTCTGCCCCTCACCCACCTCTCGTCCTGGGGGTCCTCTGCCCCAGCACCCAGAGTCCCTCCCATTCTCTGCTCCAGCCCTGGGGCCTTGGATTGCCTGCTGCATGGGGTCCCTACCGCACACCATACCCTCCATGAAGCCCCGGCTCACCCATGCCCTCTGTAGTCTCCCCGCAGATGGGATCTGCTGGGCCTTCCCAGAGCCCTCATCTGTCCCCCTCCCAGGAGCTAAGCAAGAGGGCATGATGGGGTGTCACCCATGTTTATTTCCAATCATCCCTTTATTCACCAGCAATGGCCGCCCTTCACCAGGCTCAACTGGGTGTGGTTAGCATCCACTGAGATACAGATGGATGCTCATGACTTTCTTTTTAGCTGACAGAAACCCCAACTCAAACTGGCCTAAGAAGGAAAGTTTGTAGATTCAGTATGACAATCCTAGGTCTGTTAGCCTCAGGCATGGCTGGATCTAGGAGATAAACTGAGATTATCCGAATGCTGTCTCTTTTCCCCTCTTGGCTCTACTCTCCTCCATGTGGGTGCTGTAGATATTACGGTATAATGAGAATTCTATTTCAGTTGTGAGTGACAGATACACACTAGAGCTGGCTTAAACACAGAAGTGTTCATTGATGAGTGTAACTTAACCATCCAGGGGTAGTTAACTTCAGGCAGGGCTAAATCCAGGAGAGCTCTCTTTCCACCTCCCACTGTGCTTTCCTGTATGTCAGCTGCATTCTGAGACATGTGCCCCTTGTCAAGGGGCCCAGACATCTTCCAGAAGTTGCAAGACTTGCCTCAGCCTCTCAGGAACCCTGTTGGAAGGGGAAGAGTTTGGCTTTTCCAGACCTTCCCACTGAAGTTCCCAGACTGGGTTTCCTTTTGTCCTGGTGTCTTGGGCCACATGTTCATCTTTGTCCTTATAGTTGCTCCTGAGGATGGCTATTCTCTGACTGCCTGAGAAAGCACCCACGGGCTAGGCATGCTCCTGAGGCAGGACAGTGTGCACGATGGTCGGGGCCTGCAGCGTTACCTGCATGGATCCACTATTGTCTCCACAAATCTATGCCCTCACAGATTAATTAAGTGAACTTGATTAGACTTTTTGGTTGAGCTACCTGAAGGTTCACGTGGACAGCTGCCAGGTCCTGAGCTATTGTAAGGGTCTTGTGCACCTGACCCTGTCTCCCCGGCTGTGACACCTGGTGACACCAAGGCACAGAATCAGAGCAGAGAACTGATGCTGAGCCTCATCCAGGAACGTGGCCTGACTGCAAAGTCCCGCCTGTGACTCTCATGGTGCTTTGCCATGTGCCACGTCCCAAGCTGCTCTGCACATGTGAGAAGCCACACAGGCCAGCGAAGGTTCCCCACGGGCATTACAGGTGACAAGGTCACCCCAGGTGCTGATACACGGGGATGTGCTCTACCCTCTGTCCACTCTTCAGCTGTGTGAGGGGAATGCTTGCAGGGGCAATTGGCTGAATTAACCCCCCACAATGGTGGACCAGGTCTGGGTTCATGCATCACAGTGTAATTTAAAATAATTTTAAAGATGAAATAGATAAATAAATAATGTCCGTTCATCTGAAGGAATGGTGTCCCTTATCTATTGTGCTGTTTGCTGTATGATTTTATCTGATGTCTTCAAGTCACCACTGGGAAAACTACTCCATGCAATGAGGTCAAGAGCCTCCTTATTATTCAGCTTTGTGTGATTGCAGCCAATTACTGATGAGATGATCTGCGGGTACTTGCAGTCTATAAATAGATCCTCTCCTGCTGGGGGTTGTGGGGGCACGTCCTTGGCTGCAGAGGGAGGAACTGTCCTCAGAGGGTGGTCATTTCTCCAGATCCTGGGTGCTCCTGCCTGTCCCTGGGGTGTGGAAATTGAGGACACTCTTCCACGAGCAGAGGGAGAAGGGAATAGACACACATAGGGCCCCTGCTAGAGGATGGTACTCCTTCCTTGTCATGTATTAATGACAGCAGCATTGCAGGCAGAGGGGAGGGAAGCATGCAGCATTTATTCAGCACTTACTGTATGCTGATACTGGCTAGGAATGCTGTCATGCCTCCTGAGACAATGGTCACTTCACCCCAGGGCACAGACAACAGGACTGACCCCATTCCTCAGCAGCCTCTGTGGTTAAGGCTGAATCCCCGCCCATGTGCCCATGCCCCTGCCAACCCACACAGCCACATCAGCTCAGCCCGGTAAGCACTTTTTCTGAGTTCATGGGTAGGGTGTGGTGGCCAAGCCCATGTCCTGGCTTTCTGTCATCTCAGAGAAATGAAAAACTATGTTGGTAATGTGGGAACTGGAATTTCTGGGGGAAAAAAGGAAAAGGTGACCATTCTAAACTCCTGGTCACACACCACTACCTGTCGCATTCCACAACTAAAATACTCAGGGTCACTCCAGAGGAACTGGGCTGCACAAAATAACCACACAGAGACAAAAATACCTTTTTCTTTGGGTCCTGTGACGGCTCCTCTGACCTTAAGTGTCCCCAGAAAAAGAGAGCAAGAGAGATCATGTGCTGACCCCTTTTATTGAGGAGAAGCCATTCAAATGAGGCAAGGGGTCAGGTTTCAGGGGGTTGAGTCTAGCTTCATGATGTCTACTGTCACCAGGTTGACTGACATCTAGGAAGGCCACACCCAAAGGCAGAGCAAGAGAAGGGGACACACAAAGGGAGTTTCCACGGAACATTCTGTCCCAAACAGGGCAACGGGGTAAGATTACAATGGAACAGGTGAGCGTAGCTCAACCTCACGGTGACATGCCTACACTTGAAGACACGTCTTCAACTTCCTGAACCAGGACAACATCCAGGTCACTACGAAATGTGGTGACCAGTCAAAGCCTCTCGCTTTAGGATGGAAGGCATGAATTATTCAGAGTGGCTCCCCATAACTACTATCATCACCATTATCATCATCACCATCATCATCATTACCACCAATATCACCATCACCACCATCACCACCATCATCATCACCATCACTATCACCATCATCATCATTATAACCACCACCATCACCATCACCACTACTATCACCATGATCATCACCATCATCATCACCACCATCAACATAATCACCAATATCACCATCACCACCATCACCACCATCATCATCACCATCACTATCACCATCATCATCATTATAACCACCACCATCACCATCATCACTACTATCACCATCATCATCACCATCATCACTATCACCATCATAACCACCATCACCATCACCATCACCATCACCATCATCACCATCACCATCACCACCATCACCATCATCACCATCACCATCACCATCACCACCATCACCATCATAACCATCACCATCACCATTACCATCATCACCATCACCATCACCATCACCATCATCACCATCACCATCACCATCACCATCACCATCACCATCACCATCACCAACATATTCACCTCATTCTCCTTTCTTCCCTTATTAAGAATGTCCTTTTAATGTCATTGATTTCCTTGAGAAACTGGAGTACATTTTCTTTCTGCTTTTGCTTAATTTGTTTGACTATGAATAAAAACCCCAAATTCAAGAGCTATTCATGTACTTACAGAGACAGTGTGTTTAGCGTTGTTCAGTTGGGAAGGAATAATGTGTGGGGGAGATGACAGATGCGGGTTGTTATGGGCACCAGTGATATTCTGACTCTTTCCAGGCTTCAAGTGTCCTCCACCAAACACTGAGTGATGCATACGTGGTCCTTCACACCAGCTCTGTGAACACGAGTGCCTTCCACTCCTGCAGACACCACCCTTCCCTGGAGGATGGGTCCTGACCCTGAATGCCCACTCTGCCCCTCCTGCTGTGTTAGCATCCGCACCCCAGCCCGATGCCAGCTCGGCCCCTCCTGCCAGGCTCATGGCTGCTCAGAGCACAGGCCTGTCCCCAGGGCCCCTTCCCCTCCTCATCCTACACGTCTGGACCATCATCCCAGACCTGCCTGCCTCAGGGGTTCCCCTTGCTCCCTGTGCTTTGGGGTCCCCTCACGTGGGTCACAGCCTGGAAATGACCTGCTCACCCCCTGTCACACAGTTCCCCAGGGCCTACCCCTGCAGATCCTGAGATGAGTACTGCCTTCCCCTAGCAGGGAGCTTGGGGGTCTGCTGGCTGCATTGAGGGTGTTGACCCTGATGGTGGGGGAGGAGGGTGGGCTCACCAGAGGGCTGGGAGGAGTCAGCTTGGTAGGAGGATGAAGTCTATCAGCAGGTTACCATCACAGTGAACATCCCTGCCCTAGTCCCCTGCTGTCACAGGAGGGTGCTCTGTGGTTCCCTGGTCCACACTCCTCGCACCCAATACGTACGCTCCTCCTGTGTCCCAGGCATGACCTGATTCACTCTGCCTGGACCCCCTGGGCACCTGGGCAGGGCCTCTGAGCCACATCTCAGTGTGTCTGCCCCCATGTCTGTGTTTCCATGCTGTCAGAGCCCAGGGCTCCTGGACCCTTCCTCCCTTCCCGCGGGAGACTTTAAAGAATATCAACATAAAGGGGGTGCTGATGACCCAAGTGGCCCCAGCTGCACACGCTGGCCCTGTGTCCTGCCTCCTCCCTCCCTCCAAACCCTGCCTCTCTAGTGCCCTCCTTGTCTGTGCTCCTGGACCCAGACCCAGGTGGTGCCCACCCAGAAGGAGACCTCGGCCCCAGCCCATCCTCTCCCCAAGTGTCCTTCCTTCCTCCTCCAGTTCACAGCTAGGATGGACTCTTCCATGGCCTTAGAGTTGGTGCATCTTCACGGGGCAGGACGTGCTCTAACTCTAACACCTGTCACTTCCCTAGGCTGTCCATCACCATGGAGGTGAATCCCCAGTGCCCTCCATGGGACCCAGCTCTGTGAGACCCTCCAGAGGTACTTTAAGACCACCCAGGGCAGGTGTGTGGGGCCCTTCAGAGTAGGTGCACTCTGGCTTCCGGAGCCTTCCTCGCCCCTCCCTGCCCGGCTGGCTCCTGAGGCACCTGGGCCTGTCTGCTGGGTTCACCCTCAACACCCCTCAGCCTGTGGCTCAGTTAGCATCTCCCCCTCCCTCAGAATTTCAGTGACTGGTTTCAGTGGTCGTCCTGGGACTGAGAGGCTGTTGGTCTATCACCCTCATTTTCTCTGTGTCCATAGACCCTCTTCAGCCACACTGAGCTGAACACATGGTAGACCTGTGTCCTCCTTAGAGGGCCAGGTGTGGTCACCTAGAGCTCATGTCCTCTCCTGTGTTCCTGGCGAGTCCTGGCCCTGCCTCATCATGGGTCATGTGACCAGGAAGGCCTGTGTGGACCCAGCTCTGGTGTCCCTGTGGTCCCCACCCTCTGCCTTGGAGTTGGGTATAGCCTGAGTGGCACTGGTCAGCAGGATGGGGTGGTTCTGAGCCACAGTGTTCTGGCACACAGGTCCCTATTCCTGGCTGCACGATGGTGGGTCCTGGAGCCGGAGGAGACTGTCCTCCGCTGAGCTGGAGCAGCTGAGCTCCCTGGGCTGCAGCCTGAGGCACTCAGCGGGTAATTCACACTCCTAACAAACAGCATCAATGCAGAGGGTGTCTCGTGACCACAGTGTGGGGAAAAATCCTTCACTAGAAGATGGTGAGGAAGGAGACTGTCCACCCATTCGTCCTGCCAGTGACGCATGCTGCAGTCATTGAGGGTGGGCAGCCAGACCTGAGCTCTTGTGCTGTGAACTCAGTGCACATCTGGAGCCCTGAGCTCTTGTGCTCAGCACTCAGTATGCATCTGGATCCCTGAGCTCTTGTGCTCAGCACTCAGTGCACATCTGGAGCCCTAAGCTCTTGTGCTCAGCACTCAGTGTGCATCTGGACCCCTGAGCTCTTGGGCTCATCACTCAGTGCACATCTGGAGCCCTGAGACCTCATGCTGTGAACTCAGTGCACATCTGGACCCCTGAGCTCTCGTGCCCTAATCTCAGTGCACATCTGGAGCTCTGAGCTCTCGTCTTCAGCTCTCAGTGCACATCTGGAGCACATCCTGGAGGAAGGGCCTGCCTGGGCCAGCAGGACCTCCAGTGTGGGTTGGTCGCCCTCCAGTGACGAGATTCTAAGGCTCCCAGCAGCACCAGACTCAGAGGCCTTGCCTCAGGGATAGACCACAGCGTGACTGGAGGGTTGACAGACCCCTGCTCACCTTGGCCACCAAGGGTGGCCTTGGCATTGGACCCAAGGCCAGTCATCGTCTCCTGCCTGCACTAGCTGCCAGCCTGGCAGGCACCACCCTGGTGGGAGCTCTGCAGATGGGCTCACCTTGCCAAGCCGTGGTTGCCCTGTCCAGGCCTCTCCCTGCCCAGGGGCACTTGGGAAAAAACATGCAATTTTAACAGTTGGATTTGAGAGGGACGGTTTCTGCTGGTGCTGTTTCCAGGGCCGTGGGCATTTCTGTCTGGCCTCCCCTCATGTCTGAGCAGAAACCTCTCTGCACCTGGGATTGTGTTTCCCTGAGCAGATTCAAGCCCTTGGATCTCTGTGCCACAAAGTGCCCTCTGCTCCTGTGACTCGAATGTCGAGGAAAACCCCAGGCCTCCTGTCCACCCCCACTCAGGAGCCTGGCTCATGCCCAGCAACTTCATGGCCTTCTCAGCTGGAAGTCAGCACTGAGCTGGTACAGAGGCTGCAGCACATGGCCTGGGCACTTGGCCCCTGGCCAGCAGCTCCCTGAATGCTGCTCTATTGCCAGAGGCAAGAACACAGGACTCATGGCCCAGGGGATGCGTGGGCTCCCAGGAAGCCAGCAGGGACACCTGGGAGGTCTGAGGCTCCTGATGAGGGACACTCAGCAGAGTCTGAGCAGAGCTGGGGCTTGGCCAATGCTGCCCCTGTCCATCCTCCTACAGGGCACAGGGCTGGACTCCATCTCTCAGGCTGCCTTGTAGCTGACCAAGCTTGTGACCTTGAGTGTCCCTTGGAGGTCACAGAAGGGACGAGGGCCATGCCCGAGGCTGGACCCTGAGCTCTCCAGGGTGACCCCAACATGCCCTCCCTGTGCCTCTACTGACTGGGGTGATGGCCACAGCTGACCCTAGAAAGGACGCCTGGCTGGTGGACCAGTTACCTCAGCCTGGTCCCGAGTGACCGTGGGACAGGGCCTTCCTGTGGGCTTGAACAGGCTCTGGAATTCCTGAGGGCAGCCTGTGTCCTCTTCACCTTTAGTCCCTGGAACCCTGATGTGCAGGTGCACTACAGCTTCACCTAGCCGAGCACATGGCAGGCCACTGTCCCCAGCAGAGAGAGGCAGGAGCCTGTGTGTGGGGTGGGGACCTTGGGGACATAGGCACCGACCAGGCAGCTCTGGAAAGCCAGTCGAGTCCTCAGAGCAGGGGTTTCTGTGTCCAGCAGGATGGGTTAGCCCTGTCCTCTCACAGAGGAGTTGCCACACCTGCTATGACTCCCTCCTTTGAGGCTCCTGGGGCTACATGATGGCCGCAGCCCCTTCAGTTCTGTCAGCATCTTCCTTGAGCACTGGAGCAGGAGGTTGGCAGCCTGGGGGACAGAGAGTGTGGTGGGTCACTGGGGAGCTGAGTCCATGGGCATGTGCAGTGGACAGTGAGAGGCATCCTCACCTGGCTCCCACCCAGACCCTCCCGGTGGTCTCAGCTCCAGGAACAGGCCCTCCTGGGCAGAGGTCCCTCCCCTCAGCCTGGGTGGAGTCCCTGTCCCTGGGCCTGGGTGGGGTCAGGGTGAAGCAGCCTGCTTGTTGGTGGTTCCTGTTCTGCAGGCTCTTCTGGCTGTGGAGGCCTCCTTTCAGATCCTGAGTCAGTTGGGCCAAATGCAATTACTCTCCTAAACTTGATGTTCCTCCCTGTCTCGCCCCGATATTCTGACAGAGGCAGAAAACATGATTTAGGCAATTCTAGGAGGACTCACAAGGTTCAACATACAGGGTAGAAGGCGTGAGTGCGGGGGCTCTGCAGGAAGGGGCAGGATCAAGCACCCCAAGGCAGATGGGTGCCCTTGCCTCCCTGTAGAGGGCAGGGTCCCTCACCTCCCTTGGGGTGTGGAGGGCAGGGTCCCTGTGCCTGAGCCAGGCCTCCTCTGGTGGGGGGTGCAGACGCAGGGGAGCTAGGAAACCTTCCCCCTCATCCTGTCTCCCTAGGCAGTCATACCTGGATCCAGCCTGAGTCCGGCCACCCAGGGTAGTGGGAAGCCCAGCTCCAGGGCCCTGCTCCCACCCTGTGAACAAAGAGCAGGGGACATGGGCAGTGTGCCCTTGAGGGCCTCAGGGACAGGCTTCACAGGGTGGAGGCTGCTCTGAGGGCCTTGCTGATGGCGAAGGAGGCTGTGGGCACACATCGCAGGCCCACCAGAGCTCGCTGGGCCTCCATCCTCTGTGAGCATGAGGCTGGCCATCTTGGAAAGCTCCTGTGACTGGGAAAGGATGGAGATCCCAGCACAGGGGTCGGGGAGACCTCCACCTTCTGCACCTCGGAGTCTGGGAACATGCACCCCCCATGGCACCTTCTCATCTGCAGACCCTCCTGCCTCTTTCTGGAGCCCCAGGCCAGCCCCACTGACCTGGCTCCCCCCTGAGTCCTTCAGACATCCTGGTGGTGGCTCTGCTGTCCTTTCCTGCCAGTCTCGCTTGTCCAGAGAGCAGTGGGACCTTTTGTGCACCATTCCTGTCTTCAGAACCTGCCAAGGCCCATGCCACTCCTTAGCCTGACGGGCCTGGAGACCTGGGCCTGGCCAGCTGTCCAGCCCCATCTAGAGCTGTCCCGCCCTGTCCTGGTATCTGCCAAGCTCCTTCCTGTCCAGAATGCTGAGTGTGTGGACTTTGCTTCCCTGGACACCTTCCGCCAGCCTTTACCAGTCAAATTCTACTGATTTCTAAGGCCTCTTCTTGAATGTTCTGTCCTCAGGGGATCTTGCTGTCCCCACCTTGAATGTTCTGTCCTCAGGGGATCTTGCTGTCCCTACCACCTGACATTCAGGGCGGGAGCTCAGATGTGTGAGCAGCAGCTATAGAGGCGCGAGAGGGAAAAGGGTGCAGGAGGGGCAGGCAGGGGCTGTGTGGCCTTGATCCAGAAGCAAGGAGCAGCCATCATGGCCTGAGGTAGACTCCAGGGGACCTCCCATCTCCCTCACCTCCTTGGTGCCTAGGCCTCCAGCAGAGCTCCAGGGGCCTGATAAATGTTGTCGGTGATGATGTGCCCCCTAGCTCTTCACCCACAATCACAAATACAAGGCTTCCTGCTGGATTATAAATGGTGCGGCGGGTTTAGATGGGCGCAGAGGAGAGGTTGGCACGCACCGCCCCTGCTCACGGCTTGGGTACATTATTGCAGGAACTAATTAGGCTCATATTTCAAGCAGAGGCCTCATTTCAGAAAGTAACATGAAGAGCAGTTTTCCAGGGGAGGAAGTGATCGGTCTCCCATACAGGTCCCCATGCTGTGCCTGGAGGCTTGCTGGGCTCCGCATCCTAACTGAAGAGGCCTAGGAATGAGAGTGGTTAAGGGAAGTGAGTTTTCCTTGCAGTCACTCATAAGAGGTTCCATCCCTCCCTGCTGATGTGGGCCTCTGAGCATCCTAGCCTGCAAGTTCTGATTAGAGGGGCTGGCAGGGGATGGGGTCTCAGGCAAGTGCCCACATGGCCAGGGGGCTGGATCAACCTGGTGGGAGCCTGGCAGGTGTGGGCAGCTCAGACGCTCTGTCCCCACACCCAGAGGAGAGCAGCAGGCCCCAGGGCTGGCTCCTCCCCGCCCTTACAGTGGAGGCAGAGGTCACAGGCCCTGGAGCGCTCTCCCCTCCTGTCTGAGGTCTGGATTCCACTGCCAGCTGCACCCCTCTGAGGTCTGTGCCTGAAGAGAAGGTACAGGAGAAATGCTCAGCCCCAGAAACTGGGCTTGTTTATTTCTGTTGATGAGTTTAACTGCAGACCTGATTTATTTTCCTGGGGCGGGAATTGAGTTGCGCTATTGATGGTTTATCAGGGTGATTAGCAACCTTTCATTCCTGCTGTGCTTTTGGAACTGGATTTATTTTTACAACACAAGAAACAGCATTTGTTTTTCCAAGGGACTGGATGAGCCAGGTAGTTGATTACCATAATTACGCCCCCTAGCTCCCAGGTTGGTTAAGAAAAGCATCTCATCTAATTTGGGCACAAAACTAGCATTTCTTTACTTTCTTGTTGATTTGTCATTTTTTTGAACGTAAGGACATGTTTTCACAGGTGTTTGGCCTACGACCTCTTTCATAGCAAACCACACAGAACATCAATCTGCTCTTGAACTTGCAGCCAGAAGAAAGGGGATCCTGGCTGCTCACCTCAGCGTGGGCTCTGAGGTCCCCCAGAGAGCCGGGTCCATTTGGACAAGGGAAGGACACTCCTTCATCTCCCACGTCTGAGGCCTCCAGGTGTTCACCAGATTAGTACTAGGTCCCCCAGAGGCACTGAGATCCAAGGGCTTCTGGGCCTAGGACCAGGGCCTGGCCATCCAAATCCCTGCAGGCCTGTTGGGGAGCCCCAGCCGTGGCAGCAGGGGCCCAGCATCCTGGGTCCTGGTCTGTGTGGAAACTGGACCTGAATGGCCGTGACATCTGAGAGAGGCTGGGGCCTACCAGGCTGTTCATGGACCTGGGGGGCAGCATGTCCGTCAGGGTCCCAGCCAGGCTGGCAGTCTCTGCCCACAGCAGGCTGGGCCTGAGTCCTCCCACAGCCTGTCACCGTGGACAGACTCCTAGTGTCTCTGTTTCCCCATTGGTGAAGTGATGTTGGTCACAAAGCTTCCTCAAGGGCCTCAGGGCAAGGCCTGAGATGAGGAAGAGCTCAGGCAGGTCCTGCACAGGGAGGCGCCCAGCCCTGGCCTTCCCGGGGACCAGATAGCCTGCGCTCAATTGCCTGATTGACCTGTGTAGTGGGCACTGCAGGGCGGAGGGCCCCGGGCCATCCCTGGAGCCGGGGGCTGTCAGGGCCCTTCTGTGACATGGCACACCTGGACCTTCCCCATGCCCATCTGAGGGAGTAGGTGTCCAACAGGCGTTTGTCGGGAATGGGAGGAAGGGTTCAGATGGCTGGCACATTAGGCGTGGCACCTGGGCGCTCACTCTACCCTCAGCGTTACTGCCTTGGCCTGCTGAGGGCATTCGGGTCTGTCCCCACACACGTGGCAGGCCCTTGGGGAGCAGGTCCCTGGGTTTTGAGGGGTTGGTACAGGCTGTGGCCAGGAGCAGTTGCACCCTGAGCCTTGGTCAAGGCCCGGCCCACATGAGGCAGGAGGTTCAGCCCCATGATGAGGCTCTACCCTGACTACACATGGACACAGGCATCCACAGGGCTCCTGGACAGCTGCCCCTCACCCTGCAGGGCGGGGCTCCATGCAGATCTTCCCACCAGACCTGCAAAGCCCCTTGTACTTCCAAGTGCCTCGGGAGAGTCAGGAAGTTTATACACAGGCTGGCCACAGCCTTTGTCCCCAGTGGCAGGGGACAGAGTGGCACCTGGCCCAGAGCAGTCCCAGGACCATGGCCAGGGGACCCCAGAGCGCAGCTGGGCAGACATGGTACACAAAGGTTAGGAAGGACAGCCTGGAGCCTGGGGCCAGGAGCCTCTCATTTGTGACACAGGGACACCCACACCAAGAGACTCATTCACCCTCAGCCTCTACGCCCCTGGTGACAGAGGGTGGCCTCAATCCACTGACTAAAATCTGCACCTTCCACCCACCAGCCTTTCCCAAGGCCACCTCCACAGATGCTGCCCACGGTTTCCCGCATCTAAAACCTCCCGATTGAGGTGAAATTGAAACAAAATGAGAAATGCAGAAAAATTGCTGACGCCAGTGGCCGTTTCCAGCGCCATCCGTCATTCTCCTGTTCCTGGAGTGACTCTGCAGATTGTGAGCGTCTTGACGCCCAGGGCCAGGGGAAGGGCTCCCAGGGACGAGCCCCACAGCCTCCTCCCCTGGGGCACAGGCCGGGTGGGCTCCTCCTTGTGTCTGCCTCAGGCAGTGGGGTAAGACAGCAGGGAACAGCGGGAGTAGACAGCAGTGCTGGCCAGGGCCAGCATAGCCTTCCCAGGCCAGGGGACACGTCAGGACAGCAGCTAGAGCCCAGCCACGAGACTGGAGACAGGGCAGCATGGAGTGGTGACATGGGGTGGGGTGCCCAGAGGGAGGGCCCTGAGAAGGGACAGGAGGAACAGCCTGCTGCGCAGAGGAGAGACCTGGGGTCTCAGAGCCCTGTTCAGGCTCCTACCTGCCCACCAGCTCTGTCCATGCACCTGTCCTTCCCGTGTCCTGCCAGTGACTGGCTTTGTGAGCTATCCCTTCCTGCACCTGCCTCTTCCTCGTCCCTCCACCTCCAGGGATCCTGAAAGGCTGGGTAATGACACCTTCCTTATTTCTGCTGAAATTTACCTACCAGGGGACCTGCCCTAAGATTTCCTCCTAGCAGGCCATTGAATGGCTCTAGCGACAGTCCTCGTGGTTTGGTTGGGTCATTGGACTGGCGACTGAACCTGGCCCTGTCCCACTGAGCCACAGCCCAGCCCTTTTTAGTTTCTATTTTGAGATAGTGTCCTGCTGACTGGCCCAGGCTGGGCTGGAACTTGTGGTCCCCCTGCCTGGGCCTCCAGGGACACTGGGAGGACAGGTGTGCTCCACCTGGCCGTGGACTGCCTGTCCTGTGGATGTGCCCCTGCATATCTCCTGGCTGGGGTCAGCGGAGGTTGGTCTCATGGGTCAGTGGGATCATGCCCTTTACCCCCTGAGCTCACTGTCCTTTTGCCTTTATAGGTTCTTTTGTCCTGAAGAAGGGCTTATTGGTGAGCAGACACCAGCGCTCGGGCTCCTCTGCTGGGTGACTCTCCACGTGCACCCCACATGCTTCCCCCCCCCCAGGGTGCCACCCACAGGGTCCTCCTGGGCCAGCGCAGCCACACTGAGGGCAGTGTGACCTTGTCCCTTGTCAGCGTCTCCCTGGGAGCCTCAGGTGGGAACCGTTGCTCCCATTCACCTCCACCCTGCAGCCCCCATATCCCCATGTCCCCATATCCCTGTGTCCCCATGTTCCCGTGTCCCCATCCCCTGCACACATGTGACAGCAACATGCTGAGGAACCACTGCCAGGAGTAAAGGGACTCGGCACAGTTGTCTGGCTCCTCATGACCTTCTCACCAGCCCTGTTGAGGGGCCAGGTGTTGGCTCTGTCGGGCTCCAGGTCTCTGGGCTCATGCTCCCTCCATGGCCAGGCTCCTGGTGTCCTGTCCCTGGTGCTGACCCATACTCTGACACCACGTGTCCCAGACATGGATCGCCCTCTAGGTGACCTGGCAACTTCACCTCCTTCCCCAGGTGGATGATCCCTTGGTCCAGGGCCCTGTTCCCACATGGACCTCCCACCCTGTGTCACAGAATCCGTGGTTTCCCAGGTGACGTTTCCCCAGCTTCTAACGGGATCCCAGGTATGAGTCCCAGGGGTCTGCATGTCCTTCTCTCTCTTCCCTCAGAGCCAGGTCTCGGCCACCCTGGACCTTTGCTCCTGGTCCCGGGCATCGTAGGCTGAGTCCTCCAGCAGCCTCAGGAGCCCACACCAGGGTGACGTGCCCCACCTCCACCTCTGCCTGAGGCATTGACCCCCTGGCCTAGTGCACATCTGGGATGGCCTTGGCTCCCTCCCTGCTGGCTCTGAGGCTCTCCCAGCTCTCTGCCACGGGGCCAGGCCAGCTCAGGAGCAGATGACAGATGTCCAAGGAGGAGTCTCAGGGATGGCCATATGGAGAGAGACACAGGTGTCCAGAAAGGGGTCAAGGGAATGGCCAGAAAGCGCCAGGGGCCTGGAGCAGAGCATCCAGGGCCTCACTTCTGCTGGACCTGGAATGAGGCCCTCCTCCCACCTGTGAAGGTGGCCAGACTCTGGGGCTGCTCACACCAGATGTTCATGGAAATGCATCCCAGCCTGCTGGGGTCACTTCCTGCCCTTGGCTACCACTGAGCACAGGGTCAGAGCCTCAGGAGACACCTGGTCCCTGGATGGCAGAGCCAGTCCACACAGGTGCTCTCAAAGGATCCAGATGGTGAGGCTGGCCACTCTGGGGGCCACGCTCAGATGGGAAACTTCCTGAGAGCTGCCCTATTCCACACGTGGCTCACGTTGCTCTGGGTAACAGTGTCTGCCCTCCTTGGCAGGAGTCGTCCCTTGGAATACCTTCTGCCTTTGGGCACTGCTGCTGTCCTGGTCAAGTGAGGAAGACAGAGAGCTGGGCACCTGCCTTTCCAGTCTGAGTGGCCAGCACAGAAGACAAGTGCCCACCCCACCCTTCTGGGCTCCCTGGGGACATGTAAGTAAACTAAATAGGTGACTTCCCAGCGGTCACTGAAGTCTCTGCAGGAGGGGATACAGTTATCCCCTAGTCTGCTCCTCTTCTGCAGTACCAAGCTGAGGCTCCAGGGCTATCTGCAGGCTTAGGGCCACTGGTCACCAGCCCCAGGGCTCTTTCCAGCCTGAGCCACAGGCTCTGTTCATGTTCTGGAGAGTGCAGGAGGCTGGAGTGAGTGGCCTGCTGAGTTACTTCCACCCACACGCAGCATATCCTAGCCACACAGGGTCCACTTTTCCCAGGGCAGTGGCCATGAGCAAACTCGAGTGGACAGAGGCCTCTGTGGCCCTGTGTGGAGGCTGTGCAGGGGCCTCACCAGGCAGTGTGGCCTCTCCTGTGACAAACTCCACCCTTGCTGGCCGGTGCTGCCTCCCAAGGGACCCTGGGCAGATCCCTGACCCCAGCACGTCAGGGTCTGATGGATGTGCCCACAGCGTGGGTGCCACTAAGCACACTTCCCTCTGGGTGGACGTCCTCCCCTGTGTAGCACTGGGTAGGGACAGGAGGTCTTTGTCTCTTATTTATTCAAGTGCTATTAAAATCCGTCCTTGAGGCCAGAGTACAGGGCTGGCCAGAGTGGCAGGAGGGTACTGAAGGTGGCCTGAGCCCCCCTGTGCCCCAGGGCTACCCACAGAGAGGCATTTTCCATTTGGCCCAATGTCACCCAGGTGCTAGGGCTTGGCTGCCACTCCGTGGGCTGTGGGTCCTGGGGACCTCTGGAGGGGAACTAGCAGGAAGACCTTAAGCATTTGGGGTGCCCTGAAGGGATGTTGAGATGCTGGCCTTGTCCTCTCTCCTTGCTCCCTGGAACCAGGAAGTGAGCTCCCACCTCCATGCACCCCACCATGATGGACTAGATCGCCACAGGCCCAGGGCAACAGGGTCAACCCATCATGGTCTGCAACATGAGCCATGAGCAAGCCTTCCCCATTTTCAGCTGATCACCTCAGGCATTTTGTTACAGTAACTGACAGCTGACCAGCCCAGGGAGGATGCAGAAATTGGGTTGAGGGATGGGACGGGACACCCCCAGCTTCCCCAGAGTGAGCAGGTGCCCTGCCATGAGATACATTCAGCTGCAGTGACAGGGAGCAGAGTCAGAGTGGCCTGAACAGACCAGGTTTCCGTCTGTCCTGACACTGCAGGCAGAAGCTGCCCAGGGCCACGTGGTAACCCAGGAGATCAAGGCTGCAGGCTTTCCACATAGTTGCTGGACCAGGGCTGGTGAGCCCTTCTTCCTTCCCAGGCTCCCAGGTGTTCATGGCATCCTCCTCACCAGGGTGAGAGCAGGGAGGGCAGTGCAAGTGGGAGGGTGACCTGCTAGTGGGACCTGCCTTTCCTGGCCATTGGCAGTGGTGACATAAGACAGTGCCTTGCTGCAAGGGAAGCAGGTTTGTCTTTATCCTAGGGGATCACGTGTCCAGCTACATCCAGTGTCTCTCTTGCTACAGTACAAAAACAGCAGTGTGGACACTTGGGCAGCAGCCACTTCCCCAGGGCTGGCCCAGTGTGGTCCTGCAGCCTTGAGCACCTTTCCCTTAGAAGTGGCAATCATATTGTCCTAGTGGGGTGGTTGGGTTGCCACCAGGATAGACGGTAGCCAGGCCAGGTGGCCGCTGATAACCTGGGAAGAGACGTCAGGCAGGCAAGTGCTTCCCTCCCTGGGCCCTGGCAGTACCTGGGAAGCTCCCCGCAGGAGGACAGAGGCTGTGACCATCCACCCAGGAGGACCTGAGGGGCCAGGTGGGGACAGCTCCTCAGTGCCCCACATAGACGCCAGGCAGGAAGTCGCTAAGGGGAGGCAGAACTGAAGGAGTCCCTGCACCCTGCTCTGCTGAGGCCGAGGGAATGCGCATCCCGTCTGCAGGCAGGACCTCAGCACCAACAGCTGCACAGACGGCCTCCTCCTTCTCGACCAACGGCTCTCTCTGCACAATAGCCACTAATTTGCCTTCCCATGCAGGATCCATGGCCCACGTAGGTCAGATGGGACAGTTCTCTCCAAGGCCCAGAAAGGAACATGATCATGTCTCTAGCTCTGTGGAAAATTCTCATTTCCTGAGTCTGTGCCACCTGGCTCTGTCCTCGGGAGGCAGCACTGTGTGGCTGGGTGGTCACCAGCAGGAGTCCCTCAACTGGAGCCCAGTGCAGGCCTCTGACTCTTGAGGCTAGCCCTCCTTGCTCACCAGACCTCACCCATGCATCTGCCTGAGTACCCCGTATCTGCCCTTCTACCACAAGGTCAAAGTCCAGGGCTGAGGACCAGTCCCTCTGGGTGGGACATCTTTCCTGTACAGTAGCCCATGTCTCATCCCTCACGACCAGGGGCAGTTGTCCATCTGTTGGTCAGCTGAGTGCCTAGGGCACCAGGGTGGGTGCCAGGGACACTGACCTTCGAGGGCAGCTCGGAGGCCTGCCTCCTTCCTAGAGCTCCAAGGACTCTGGGAAGCGTGAACCAGGGCCAGGCGATGACATCACTCAGGTCACAGCCACAGAGTGGCAGGTCCCTTCCTAGGGGTGATCCTGAGCCCACCTGCAGTGAATGAGGGTGATAGCCCTAAACCTGTCACCATGGCCACCCCAGGTGAGACAGAGCCAGGCACCTGCGGGGTCATATCCTGCCAGGGAGAGTCTGTCCCTAGGTCACAGCAGTGTTTGCAGCAGGCCACAGTAGGAGGCCACAGGGAATAACCCTCACACAGGGCACAGGCTCAGTTAGCATAGATGAACTGCCAGAGGTTCCACAGATCTCAAGACGTCTTTGGACCCCACGGCCCCTAGCTAGGTGGGCCTGAGCAGGCTCTCGGCTTGTGCCCTGCCTTCCAGTCATGCCTTTGTCCTTAGGGGGCACTCACTACAGCTGATTCATGACCAGGGGCAGCCCTTCTGGCCTATGGGCACCAAGTGCTGGAGGACCAGGGGCAGCCCTTGTGGCCACAGGGCACCCGTTGCTGGAGTGGACCAAGGCCACCCGTGCTACAGGACCAGGTTCAGCCCTCCTGTTGTAGACCAAGGCCACCCACTGCTGGAGGACCTTTCTCCTGGTTTACATTTACAGAGTACCCTCCATCTGTGGTTCTGGAAACTGCCACATTAGCGTCACCTGAGAGCTTTAACTACATCCCACAAGGCTCCTAATTTCTGAGTTGAGGTTACTGTGGGTCTCAGTGCACTACAGGTATCAACCCTGATCCTTGAGGCTTAGGTACATGTGAGCCACCTGGGCTTGTGGGACGCAGGTTCTGATGGGAGGGTCTTCACAGGGCTTGTGAGAGTGTATCCCTAACAAGCTCCAGGGGATGCCCACGTGGCTGGTGTGTGGACTCAGACGGAGAATGAGGCCTGAGCACACTGAATGGACATCCATTTTTGATACAACATTTATTTTGAATGATTCTCATTTGGATATTTGGGATCAGGTTGTGAACAACGAGTGAGCTCTAAAGAACAGCCACACTCCCACTGCTGAACCCCATGCACACTGTTAGCCCTGCGATCCTGTTGGGAGGAAGGTGAAGGGGTGCTGGTGGCCATCACTAACACAGACAGGCACCGTGAGCAGGGACCACAGGCAGAGGGGCTGGGTCTGGCAGCAGTGCAGCTCTCCCTGGGGGACCTCACTGTTGTCCCCCAAGAGGCTCCTGGCCATCTCAGGGGGGACGTCCTGTTGGACCCCAGTGGGGTGGTTCTGGATGTTCCTTGAGCCCACGCTCTGTTTAGAGAGGAGACGAGACGAGACTGAGGCTTCTCAGAGCTGACCACACCTTGGCGTTTCTGAAACAGGACCCTTAGGAGACCGCACAGCTCCAAGGACTCTGAGAAGCGTGAGCCATCAGGGCCAGGCGATGACATCACTCAGGTCACAGCCACAGAGTGGCAGGTCCCAGGCAGACCTGCTCCCGGGATGAACACGTGACCATCCTCTGTGCACATCAGCATTGCTGACCCTCTTCTGCAGCAGACAGGGCAGCTTAGAGAGGTGCTCTGCCCCAGAGACCAGCACGGCTGGCTCATGTCCTCGTCCTTCGCCTGCTCACTCTGGACACAGCAGTCCTGCCATTCTCCAGGCCTCGGTTTCCCAGCTGCGGAGCTGGTGCTTCTCTGAGACTCTGCCCCCAGGGTCAGCCCCAGAGGGTGGCTGGTGGTAAGGACACAGAGGGAAGACTGGGCTGGGAGCCGACATCGCGTGGGTTCTCCCTGGGGCAGAGACCTGAAGGAGGAGGGCGGATAGAGGAGGTCACACAGAAGGTGGGGGCTGTGCCCAGACAGAGGGACCCCTGGCATCAAGGCCTAGGGCACAGTCCAGATGGAGAGGCCGGGGCAGTGCAGGGGGCACCTGGGTAGCACTGCACTATGTAGCTGAAGCTCTGCTGAGTGGCAGAGTTTATGGCAGGGGTGACCCCAGCAGCACCCACAGTGGGAAGGGACCTGCAGAGGTGATGGCAGGTCTGTGTCCTGATGGGTAGTGGCTTCCAGAGTCCACTCTCAACTTGTCCAGTTTCCACGTTAATTATGCACAGCTGCCCACATGTCAATCACAGCACTGCAGAGTGATCAGGAACAGAGAAGACGGCAGATTTGAAGCTAGGTGTCTTTTACCAGAGGAAGGAAGTTTAAGAAGAAAAAACTGTGCTATCGTCACTTCTAAGGAACTGTCATTTTATTGTACTTATGTAGGTATCGGTTTCAATTCTATTTCCTCTACACTTTATTCTATTTTCAAGTAACGTACAATGAACACCCAGGTGAGAATATAAAATGTTGGCAACATTGTCTGGAGACCCCTGGGACCTCCTCTGTGTCCTTGATTAGTCTGTGAATGTCCTCAGACATTGGGTGGTGTGCTCAGGACAGCCATGAACTAATCCACTCTATGGGGCAAGTGCAGGATAAAAGCCTACTGAGGGCCCAGGGCAGCCTCATGTGACATGCAGAGGCTCCCATGAGCCCTGTAGCTGGCCAGCAGGGGGAAGGAGAAGATGACCAGAACAGGTAGGCAGCGTGGGTCCTTGCATGCAAGGACAGCCACTGTGAGCTGTTGAGAAGGGTCTGATGCATAATAAGTGCTGCTTGAGTTTCATTCATATTTCTGCTCCAGCTGCCACTTCCCTTGAGTGACTCTTATCACCACCATCCCCATCACATCACTATGACCACATCATCACCATCATCACCATCACCATCATCACCATCATCACCATCAACACCATCAATACCATCACTACCATCATCACCATCAAATGCCATCACCATCACCACCATCACTATCACCACCATGAACATCACCATGATCTTACCAATCATCACCATCACTATCCTCATTGACATCAACCATCAACATGAAATTATCACCTTGGTCACATCACCATCATCATCATCACCATCACCACCATTATCACCACCATCACTATCACTATCATCATCACCATCCCACCATCACCATCACCACCATGCTAAAAATCACCATGATCTTACCAATCATCACCATCACCATTGACATCAACCATCAACCTCAAATTATCACCTTGGTTACATCACCATCATTACCATCACCATCCAATCACCATCACCATCATCATCACCATCACCATCATAACCATGAACATCACCATCACCATCATCACCATTATTATAACCATCACCATCACATCATCACCATCGTCACCATCATCATCACCATCCACCATCACCATCATATCATAGCATCATCACTACCATCTTTCATCATTTGTGTCAGTCTGCTCAATCTTCTATGACAATGAGCACAAACCAGGGGACTTAGATTACTTCTCACAGTGCTGGAGGCTGGGAGGTCCAAGGCCAAGCTGTTGGCAGCTCCAGGTCTTGATGAAGGCTCTCTGTGCTTGTGGAGGGGCTACCTCCTTGCCGTGTCCTCACGTGATCTTCTGCTTGTGTGTGTGAGGAGAGGGCCAGCCCTATGGTCCATCCACTTCTTACCCCGCCACCCTCCTAGTTGGACCTGGGTCTGCTTTCTGAGCACATTGGGCCCAGGTTGCTTCCCCAGCAGCCCTCTCTCCACTGACAGTTGTATCCAACACCTGAGTTCTGGGGTCCACACATATTCAGTCCACACCACCAGCACCATCATCATGACATCACCTCCTCATCTTCATCATCATGGCTATCGTGATTGTCATCAGAGTCACTATGACCACCTCATCATCCATCACAGATGACAAGCTCAGTGTGAGCAAAGACCTGAGCGTTGGTCCCCCTACCCAGCATCTAGAGTTCGGCCCACCCACAGCATCCTGGTGGTGGCTGAGTGACAGAGGTACTTGCTGCATGGACACAGGGCCAAGGTGTTCCCTGGGCTGCAGTGGAATTCTGGGGCGACACAGGTGACACAGATAGACAGCTCCCTGCTGCAGCACAGATGTTTCAGGGTCCAAATAGAAACCACCTGCTGCCCACTCTGGACACTCTGCCCTCCTGCCTCCACACCCGGTGCCCCCTTGATCCCCGGCTCCAGGCAGCCCCATTGATTAAATGCCCAGGCTCAGGAAATGATGGATTTAGCATCAATACGTCCTGCCCTGGGAGCAGACTGGGCACGAGAGCTCTCTAAATAAAGACATCTAATGACGGGTGTGTGCCCTGGGAGATGGAGGCAGGGGAGGGCACTTCTGCTTCATTAGCCAGGCCAGAGGGCCTGAGCGGGAGGAGGCCTGAGGGCTGGAGCCAGTGCTGGGCCCTGAGTCAGAGAAGCCTGGCTGGATGGGCTGCCTGCCCAGCTCTGGTCAGGGGCTGAGAGCTGCCCGGGGTGAGTAGCCCTCAGGCCACGGGAACATCAGAGGAGTCTCGGAACCCCCTCCTGCACTTTCCAGCCTGTCTGCCTGGGAATTCCCAGGAGAAGGGGTGGGCAGCAGCCTGGGACAGCATTGGACAGGCCTGGGGAGGAAGTCAGGCTGTTTCATCCTGCAGCTCCGCAGACTGGCCGAGAAGGAGCTGGCCTTATGCAGTGGGAATGTACTGACCCAGATTAAGGAGATAAAAGAAGGATCCACAGCTCACTCAGGCGTGCAACCAAAACCTGCCCCTTGAAAGTCCCCCTGGGCTCCCCCCACATGCTTCCTCGTTGAATTGCTGCTGACACGCACAGGCTCACGTGGAACCTGAGTCCCCAGTGCCACCACGTCAACACACCCAGCTTCCTCCTGCCCCTGCTTGGACAGGTGTTGGACGGAGAGAGGGTAAGTGTGAGGCAGGCTGAGGACCTGGCTGGCTCTGTCATGGGCCGGGGCATGCTCTGACCCCTCCAGGGTGGCTAAACCAATACTTCAGTGACAGCTTTGGTCACTGCATAGACAGCAGCCTGAGATGCCGAGAGGGCAGGGGTTGCCCAAGGTCCCTGGGCATATTCCTGCATCCCAGGACTCCTGGCCTGGCCCTGGCTCCCCACCAGATGCCCCTTCCCATCTCTCTGACCCTAGTCAGCCTGGCAGTTCCCAGAAGTGACCCCACAGGAAGACACATGAACCAGTCCAGGGCCATCCTTCCCTGGCTCCACAGCTCTGTCCTCTTCCATCAATCTGGGTCTTTCAGACCTGCTGCCCTGAAAAGGCTGACAGTGTGGAGTAGCTGAGTTGAGTATCTCACTTCCACCTGAAAGATCCCTGGTATCCCCTTTGGGGACAACTGATGAGCAGGTTCTCCGTGTCCAAATGAGATGAAACCGGCCAGTCTGCACACTGGGAAGAGCAGGCTGGAGGGGATGCTGGAGAGAGGGCCCCGTAAGCTCCCGTGTAGGTATAGAACAGGTGGAAGATCCCAGAGTCCAGGGGATCCAGCCCTCCACAGGGGGAGCCCCAGAGATCAGACCCCACCCACACACCCCACCCTCTGTGCCCCCAATTTGTGGATGGACCTGGCTGACTCCTTACCCAAGGTGTAGCTCGCTCTCCAATGCAGGACACCCTCCATGCTTGCTGCCCCTCTGTACTGCTCTGTGGCCCAGGAAACTGACCCTTGGGGCTGCCTCCACAGATGGCATGAGCAGCCTCCCTTGTTTGGCCAACAGAGGCCCAAGTAGGAGGTCAGGGGATGAGGGTGGAGGCTTCAGAGTCCTCATGCCCTGAGGGCCCTGGGGTCCACTGACCTTGGTGGGCTCCGTGATCCTGCCTACAGCCCTGGAACAATTTCCATTTCAACCGTCTCCGTGAGACCCTGAGCTGGTTCCTGTTGCCTGCAGGCCCCTGGCTGGTGACCTCAGCAGCTCTGAACCAGGGGACTGAGCACACAGGGTGGGCTCCCCACCCAGGGGTTTGGAGACTGGGTAGGCATTGACTGTGGCTAGGCTGCCCAGCACTGAGACATGAGAATGGAAGAAATCGATAGGGGTGAGCTCCCTGACACTGGGACATGGAGACTGGACAGAAATACACTGACTGCAGACTCAGAGGCCACTTGTTCAGGTGGTTGAATGGCCTGGCCACACCTGCCCCCACCCAAGGCCTTCTCCTCCCAGGATCTCCACTTCTCCTCCCTCTAGAAGTGTGGTCAGGGTGGCCTGGTCTGCAGACACAGGAGGCCCAGAGACAGACGAGAACACCAGGCACTCCCAGGCGATGGTAGCCCAACCTGTGAGGAGACACCCTAGGACACCTGCAGAGACAGTGCCGGGCACCCTGGGTCCTCCCGCTGTCCACCCTGGGTCAGAGAACTCAGACCAGCAGAACTCGGACACTGGGTGGCACGAGGTCCATGGGGATCTCTTAGCCAGTCTCTGGACAGAATCTGGGAACAGGACTGTGTCCTTCTTCCTCCTTGGGCCAGGCTGATCCTGACATAGTGGTCTGTAAGCCACACCGGGAACACACATGTCCTGGACCGAGACAAAGCTGTCACCTGGATACCCCCTGAGTGTCTCCTTCCCAGAACAAGGGGGAGATCCTCAGGCTGCTATGGCCGAGGGCCCCCAGCAGGAGTGGTCACCTTGGGTCCTTGTGAGGAGAAGGTGGCACCTTGGTGATGTTTGTTGCTGACCACTCTGGGAATTTATAGGTGGCAGGGCAGCTCTCAGCTCAGAGGGTTAAATAGCCTCGTAAAAGTCACCACTATCCTCAGGAAGGACAGCATCCTCCTCTGGAAGTGTGTTTCAGTAGTCACAGCAGAATATGATCCGTTGGCTGGAGGTGGCCGCTGCCTACTGTTCCTAAATTACCTGGCCTGGCAGCCTGTCCAAGCACTGAATCATCTTATAGAGACACCGGCTCCATTTACACGCCCTTCCTGCCAACTCTGGTGGGAAGAGGTCACTAAGGAAACTGGGCAGAGGCAAAGGAACTCAAGAGCAGTTCTCAGGCTGCGCCTATGCCCAAGTTACTCCATTTTTTAAACAAAATTTGCCGCAAGCCACGCGATTTTGAGGCCAAGTGCTGAGGTGGGACGTGGTCCCTCTCGTCTGAACAAGTAGACACCCACCATCTGCATAGCACACCACAGGGTGCAAACCAATAACGTATTCATGTCCAGGAGCACCTGGACACAAAGGCACCCCAAATCATATCGGAGGTACCACAGGAGCTTCTCAACCTCCCCTGATGTTGTCCCCTCACCCAAGATCTCTAAAAGGAGGAGTCCCCCAAAGACTGGGCACACTGACCTTGACTGACCTGTCACTCCTCATGACCCTGCCCAGGAAACCGCCAAAGTAACAACCCAGTGGCCAATTCCCTCCCCCAGTTTCAGGTCAGCAAGGCTTCTCCTGCTCATGGTAACGATGACTGTCCATCTCAAGCTGACACTCTGAAACTGCTGTCCTTCCAGAGCCTGTCCTGGGCAACTCTGCAGAACTGGCTCTTTAATACCTTCTCTGACACCAAAATGACCGCCCTGGGTTCTGTCTCCGCCCGAGCTCTGGCACAACATCCCACAGCCCTGTGGCCCCTTAATCCTCCCTGGTCTCTGTGACCTAGTGTGTTGTGTGGCTTGATACATGACTTAAGTGCTATAGATATTAGAAATTAAGACTGAAATGGAATAAAGGAATTTGTAACTGCCCGGCCTATGGCCATCAGGTGGCCCAAAAATACCCTGCTAATGACAGTTTATGAATATGTTGTGAAATTAGTGTTACTCATAAATTCTGACATTGTGGAAAGATGAACATGTCTGGTTTGGGCTAATGGAATGGCAGGAAAGACCCTCACTCACCAACAAAGGGATCCTCGCTCATCAGCAAGAGCTACAAGTGGACATGTCCATGGGGTCCACAGGGGCTGCTCCAGGGGACTGGAGGCCTCCAGAAATGGAGGGCATCCCTCTTGCTGGTGTGGAGGGCACCCCAGGGCCACAGGATCTCAGACTCTCCTCCATCCCCGCCACAGCCTGGGTACCCAGGCAGGGGACAGAGACTGGTCAGGTCCCCAAGAGGTGTCCTTTTTCTGCCTTAACTTCGCACTGCCCCCAGGCCCTGCCCCAGGGACTCACGTTCCACAGTGTTGGGGGTACCCATTCCAATGACTCAACCCGCAGCCCTTCAACTGTTCTCAACCCTGTCCTCAAAGCCCTCCTCCATGACTCCAGGCCAGCCCAGAGCCCCATGCTGGGTGGGAGGCAGGACTTAACCAGGAGCCCGGCAGGCTGTGTGCGTGCGTGGGCCAACTTTGGGGCTTCACTCAGTCACATCAGGCCACCTTGCGTATTCTTGCGGGTGTCTTCTTTGAGCTGCTGGGTAGGTTCTTCTGACGGCTCCTTGTGGGCGAACTTGCCTCCTATTTGAGTTCCGGAGAGAGGAAGCTGCTGCCCTAGGAGCTGCTGGTCCAAGAGCTGTGACCCTGGAGGACACCTGGCAGGCTGGGGTGGTGGGGAGTTGAGAGCTGTGGATGCCTTGCAGAGGAGCAGCCGGCTGCCAGGCCCTGGGAGAGCTGCTGGCCTCAGGGCCTCAGGGCACAGGCACGTGCTGGGAATGAGGGCCCCAGCTCTGAAGTCCAGTCACCAGCCCTGAGCTGAACGTTGATAACTTGTGATTTTTGTCCAAACTGGGCGAAAGCAAGCTCCAGCATCTGCTCCTGGCTGCTAGAGGGTAAGCACCTCCACAACAGCTCCCACTGGCCAGAGCAGCATGTGACCCAAACTTGGATTCAATTAAATCCTTTTGAAATCCTCTGATCTAGAGACCCAAGAGTGGCAACCTTCTGGGGTGTGGATGCCTAGAAAGGGAGGCTTGCACTCCTGCAAGGTTCTTGAGGCCATCTGCAGTGAGCCGGGCCTGCTTTAGGTGCACCCAGGGGCTGCTACTGGTGCTGCAGACGCCTGTCCCATGCACCCTGTGTACTGGGGCTGCCTGCCAGGAGGTCTGCATCATTGCTCACCCATGGGCAGGTTTTGAGTGCCCATCCAGGCGTGGCCTGGCTGCTCACAGAGAGGTCACCTCTAGCTCCTCTCAAGGTCAGGATGTGCCTCTGCTCTGCTGTAATTGTAGGTTTGAGATGCAGGAGGAGGAGGAGGCGGCAGTTGGACCATCAGGCAGGAATAATTGGCTCCTTTGTAGGGAGGCTGAGCTGCAGAATGCAGAGCTGCCTGGGCACACCCTGGGCTGGAATGAGGAAGGCTTTGCTTCTGGGGCGCTAGTCCCAGGGTCTTCTGTTAGGACCAGTGAGTTCCAGCCCTTCCCCTGCATTACCAGTGTTGATGAGGAATCCACAGCGGGAAGTAAACACACCTGGCAGAATTGTTCACCTCTCATGTGTCCTCTGGGCTGTCAGAACGATTTCCTGATGGAGGGTGGGGGTCTGCTCTGTCCCCAAGGACACAGTAGGACGTGGGGCATTTGGAGTGGTTGCAGAGAATTCAGGTCTGGCTCATCAGGGCTGAGGTCCCCACTGTCCCTATCTTGTGCCCATGGGTCTTGAGCTGGCACAGCCCATGCTGTTGCTCAAGAGAGGAGTAGGCCACATCTGGGCAGGAAGTGGCAGTCGGCTTGCACGGCTCCCAGGCAGCCATGTCAAGGTCACCTGCATGTGAGGCTGCTTGTGTGGCCACCAAGGAGGTCACACAAGGGAGTGTCCACACACACACCCAAGGAACCCTACTGCTGTGGCGAGGTGGGGGAGGTTCATGCACAATGAGAGGGCACAGCATGGGACCAACACTGGTTGACATGGCTGGCCCTTTGGGTTGACAATGGGGTCAAGCTGCGAGAGTCTCTGGCTCAATCTGTCTTCATCCCCCTACCAAGTTTCCCTTTGTGTAGCAGGCCGGAGGCTACAGGGACAGCATGAAGGTCTTGCCCAAATGATGGAGCCCAAAGCACAGGCGAGTCCTGACAGAGCAACTCGGTCGTCACCAAGATCCCCTGGACAGGGTGAGCCATGGTGGGGGGGGGGGGAGTCTGCAGTGAAGATTTGAGCCCCTAAGAGGATGGACCTGCTTTCCCAGTGCCCACTGTGTGGCCTCTTTGCGACCTGAGCTCTGTTCACTCCCAGTCCTGATCCCCTGATGTGTGCAGGCCTGTATCAAGAACACAGTGGTGTCACCAGGACTTCAGCCTCATGCATGAGGCCCTCAGAGAGGCAAATGGAAGACACTTCCCTGCAGCCCACGGAGGCGGGGGGTGAGGTCCAGGACACTCAGGTGGTGAGTCAGAGGAGAGGTGGTCTTCTGTGTGGTTGGCCAGTGACATATGGTCCTCCATCCTCCAGGTGTCTGATAAACAAGGACAGAAGGGACCTGAGAGCCCTCAGGAGTGCTCATGCCTGGGGGTTAGCTCTCCTGAGGACCCCTCTCCCCCCACTGCCTGCCCAGGGCTCCCCTAGGAGCCGCTGCCCAGGGTGGTGGCAGACAGCACCTGCAGCCCCCTCCAGGGCAGCTGCTCTGACCCCATTAGGAACCCAGGATTTGTTCCCCAAACTCCCCTCCTGACACTTTAGTGAACACCCCAAAGTGCTCCAAGCCGCTAGACCTGGGGACCTGGGCACAAACCCAGAGACCCCACCCACCCATGCTGGGACCTTTTGAGCTGGGCAAGGACAGAACAGTCCCCTAAGAGCCTTGGGATCTAAGTCAGAGCCACTGAATCTCCCTGAGATGTGCTTTAAAATGCTCCCAGGAGTTCACTAAGCCCCATCAGAGCAGAGAATCCAGGTGCTTTGCATAAAAATTTGGCTTTAATAAAAAATGTGAGTGTTGGAGATGGTGCCGTTTGACTACTTCCTGACATCAGAGTTTACCTGACTTAAATAATTCAGTAAGTGGCATAGAAAAAGGCTGGCGACGGCCTGCCTGAGGACAACTCAGAGACTGAGGGCTTATTTATTCCTTTAATTTGCTTCTGAAATGCAGCCATAAATCCATATTATATGATTTTAATGAATATTCATCTCTAAAATGAAATACACAGTTCAAGTTTTCTAATGAAAACCAGGCCTGGGGCGAGGAGGCTGAGGTTTGCAGGTGCTGCAGTCACTGAAACAAGGTGGCCCGAGGCAGTCACGGGGCTCTAGGGTGAGTGACCTGACCACCAGGCATCTGTAGGGCTATGGAAGGAGGACAGGGAGGGCCTGTGCTACTGCAGAGCTCCACGTACTGCCCGCCAGAGTCAGGCACAAGGGGTCAGCTCTCTGTCTCCCTGTCAGATTCTTTTCTCGCACCTATTTATCTAGACAGGGGCCCAGGGTCATGGGACCAGCCCTGACAATAGGAGTGTCCCACCATAGCCCAGGGCAAGGGCATGGCCCTGTCAGGAACATGGACTTTGCTCAGATCTGCAGGCCACATGGGTCAAGGACCCCAAAGCATCAGCTCCACCATGAGATTGCAGAGAGCAGCTTAGGATTGGGCCCCCCGTGTCCTCCTCCCTCCCCGTTTCTGTCCCTCAGTTCTGGCTTAAAGGTCTCTGTGCTGCCTCCCTCCCCAGTCTGCACCCTCCCCTTTCCCGGCCACAGGTTCCCAAGGTGACGTCATGCAGCTGCACATTGGTTTGGGGTCAGAGTTCCTCTGTGTTCTCAGCCTGGCTGTGGCACCAACGCTGCATAGACATGGTGGTCACCTAAGAGGAGATGCTTGCCTGGTGACTCCAGGTGCTGACATGGCCCGTCCCCTAGCCAGGGCTGCAGCCCAGGGTGACACCCAGGCACCACTGAGTTCCCATGGCACTTGTGGGGGCAGCAGGAACGTGCAGGGGTATGCAGAAGCTGACAGCAGCACATGAAAGTCTCTGGCCCTGAGATCTGAACCCACATCCAGTGGTCAACACACTGACTCAGAGTCAGTCAAACCTGGCTGGCCTTGGGCATCTGTGGTGTCCCACGTGGCTCAGTGACCCCTGGAGGGATTATCCAATGGAATGAGGTATGGCCGGATATGTCCAGGACCAGCTGCTTCTACGTGGGAACATATGACAGATGTCCTTGGGAGAGACACAGGGACCAGCCCCACTTCATGGTGTGGGGACACTTGGAGCCTCTGAAGCCCCAGGGCTCATGCCACTACCAGCCTCCTGGTGCCATGCCCCAGACCCCTGCTGGGATGGAGGGTGGGACGTGGCCTCCCCCAGTATGGTCTGGTCACTGCATGGGTGGAATTAGAGGCTGGCAGGGCCAGCCCTAGGGCCCAGTGTCCAGGGGTGGGGACAGGGAGCCTGCAGGGGGAGGGCAGTGGGCAGGGGGCACAAGTTGCATCAACTTAACTTGCAAAACAGATTTAAAGGTGAAATTGTTGACGATTTCAAGAAGTCAACCACAGATCACAACACCCAGATGCAGGGGAGCCACTGGCTGACGAGACAAGGGCCCTGGACTCCCCAGGGACCATGCCAACCCTGGGATTGTGGCAGTCAGCACCATCATCCTAACTGGTACAGAACAGCTGCTCCCATGTTACAGAGGGGACACTGAAGCACAGGGGGCGGGAACGTCCTTGGGGCTCCAGGAGGTGGATGGACAGTGGGGCTCACACCGGCAGCCCTGCTCTGCCGAGCTCACTCGGCCACTTGCGATGAACCCAGTGACTGTGGGTGTCATCATCATTCCTCTGGACGTCACCAATAGCCCTGAGCCACCCCACACCTGCTCTGGGAGAGATGCATGTGAACAGGTTGCCGTCTGCAGCCCCCCCTCTCCTCCCTGGGGAGCAATCTGACAGTGGCTCTTGGGGAGTCTGCAGTGTGGGGAGCAGTCGCTGCTGTTGTCATTGTTTACAGATTAGGGCGGCACAAGGGCAGGCTCCTTGGCACCCAGCGCCTGTGTTTCTAGGGCCATCCTGTGGCTGAGGACTGCCAGGCGAGAGCTGCCCAGGCTGCAGGCAGAGCTGGGTGTGACGGGCTTGGCCAGTTCCTTTGGGAGGTCCAGACATCCCTGGGGTGCTGAGGGTCGGTCCAGGCCCTGCTGCGCCTCCCCAGCTCTGGGATGACTGCCCTGGTGAGTGCTGGAATCAGGCAACACCCCATGGTGGAAGGGCACACACCAGGCAGACGGCTGGCCTGGTTTCAGCTCTATTTGGAGACAGGCTTAACGCGATCTGACACCAATGGCTTTCTCTCCCACACGTCCAACAGGCGGGCATTGATTTTTCTGCCCAGGGTGGAAGGCCTGCATTCTGGAACACAGTGCAGGAGTCCAGGAGGTGCCCACCTGTCCAGAGAGGGAGGGGGTCAGCACCTGCAGGTCCCCACCCTGTTCACATGCTGACAATGAACACGTACCTGTCCAGGAACCTGCAGAGGCAGGGGTCTCCATCAGGGAGTGCAGGGTACCCCTGCAGGTGGCCCCTGCCAAGGACTGGACACAGGTGCATACTCTGTCCCTGTCTCAGCTGACCCTGGACTGTCCACAGGGCAGAGAGGCCATTAGCACATCAGAAACCAGGGCTACGCACAGTCCTCAAGGGCTGGTGAGAGCTGTGGACAGATGACTAATGACAGGAGGATGCCCTCCCCAGTGCCTATGCCAAGTGAGACCCTGAGGTGCTGGTCAGCCAGTGACACCCAGGGTGGCGTCACAACAACCTGTGGCACTGCACAGTGCCCATGCCCTGCTGCCCTCATGGAGCTAGAAGGCCCCCAGAAGGTGCCCCTCGTCCCTCCTACTCCCCTGCCCAGCGGGGAGAGGTCCCCAACATCCCTGCCGCCACTACAGGTGCCTCAGCCTGGAGGCCAGTGGATGCCTGTGCCTCCCCGGCAGGTGATGGCCCAGACGTACAGGCCAAGATCCTGGAGAAGCACCCCTCCTCCTGGCTGGCCCTCTGCGCCTTTGGTGATACAGGAGGCTGGGTGCAGTCAGCCGTCCAGGGAATGGGAGTTCCCGGGAGGGCTTTGCGGTGGTCCCTCCAGGTGAGGACCAGAGGTGACGTTTCCCCTCTTGGTGTCATGGCCAAGGGGGAGGTGCCATCTACCTTGGGCAGGGTATAAACTGCAGTCCAGGAGTGGGCTCCCATCTGGGCCCGTTCCCAGGACAGGGCCATTAGGTCAACAATGAGGAGGTTCATGGGGCATTTCCCTGGTCAGGAGTTAGCACCTCCCATACCTGGCACAGGCAAGCTCTATGCGAAACGCAGCCAGGGCAGCGCAGCCTCCCTGGGCACAGAGCTACTGAGGGGCCACCGCCCTGAGGGATAGCAGGCTCCTTCCAGGGAGGACAAGCCCCCTCTATGGGACCCTCTTTAAATGGCGTCTCTCAGGTTTGCTGCAGCACTGATTGACCACTTCTGCCCTGGACAGCCTCAGACTGTCCCCAACACACCTGCTGTCATTGCAGATGCCTCAGCCTGGTGGCCCGTGGACACCTGTGCCTCCCCTGCAGGTGATGGCCCAGGCGTGCAGGCCAGGGTCCTAAGGATGCACTGGACACTGACCTGGCTGATAGAAGCAGAGGTTCCGACAGGCAGGAGGTCGAAGGCACATTGTCCAGGATCCAGATACTTCCTGTGGCCGTCCCCACCCATGCCATGGTGGCCCCTCACCACCCGCGGAGTCCCGAAGGGTCCCCAGGTGTTTAGGTTATAGCTCGCAGGACAGAGGAGGCAGCAAAGGGTCCTCCCTTAGGAATACTTCCCGATGACCCCTCTCCCATCAAGTTGCTTCCCAGCCCAGCTCACCCCCAGGACTTGTGTCCAGCCACGTCGACTGCCAGGAAGGTGGTCACTGGGACGTGGCCAGGATGCTGTGCTCTTGGCTCTGACCTCCTGTGAGTGGCTCAGTCTGCGCCCCACACAGGGCCCAGGCAGCTCCAGGCCGCTCTGGCTGAGACTCCTCAGTGCAGCAGCAGCTCCCCTCCCCTGCTCTCCAGAAGAAGTACAGGACTTCTCCAGTGGCCACTGCCCCTACCTGATACTTATTGGACAGTCCAGATGAAGTCGGTGCCTTACCCCAGTGTGCTGTGGCTGGAGGTGGGCTCTGGTCTCAGGATTCACTGACAAGAGAACACGAGGCCCAGGCAGGGAAGGGGCTGAGAGTGGAGAGGGGTCACCACACATGGAGGTAGAGGGCACCAGGGGAGGGGCGTGCGGTGGGAGGGCAGGCCTGGCTGTGCTGAGTGTCCTTCACGCCTTGTGTTCAGCAGTGCTGTGGCCATTTGCTCCCTGCAGAGCCTCTCTGGGTCTGTAGATTCAGACACACCCCAGGAGGGCGTCCACCGCACATCTGGACACCATCCATCACGCGCAGGCTGTGGAAAGAAGGCTGGGAGCCTACGTCTGTTTCCACCTGAGTGACAGATGAAGCCTTGTCCCCAGGACCCAGGGCTGTGGAGTAATGACTCAGGAAGCGGCTGGATCCTGATAAAGCTACCGCATGGGCTCCTCACTCAGGAGGCCCCCGGAGTCAGGCATGGCAGGCCCCCATTTCTCTGATGCTTGCTGCCGTCTGTCACCAGGATTGATGCTGCTGTCCCTCTGTGATTCAGAGCACGCTGAGGGAGAGGGGAGGGAGGCACATGGGGCCTGTCCCTGTGGCTTTGCTCCCAGCACCATGGCTGCTGCATGAGGTCTGGGCCTGGGTCTGGGGAGTGGAAGGAAGGACCCAGGGTGGGGCCTGGGGACCTCAGCAAGGCCTGGGGACCTTGGGCCACATCATTGGCAGGCTGAAGTGCACAGGAGAGGGCTAGAGGGGGCGCCTCTGGGCAGCTGGGAAGGACACAGCTCTGAGGTGCCCAGGCTACAGCTGTGTGGCCCTGACTCAGCTGATCATGAAGGGCCCACAGTGACTGGTTTTCCCCAGCGCAGCTCAAGGTGTGAGGAAGGACTCTGCAGGTGGGCGCAGGGACGACCTCACCCTGGACACAGTTGGGCTGCTCATGCTGATGACCTTTCTGGGTTTCACTGGAGGCCGCCTGGGAATCCACACTCCCTCTTGTCCCGGCGGTGGACCCCACTCCAGGTTCCCCCAGACACAGACTTGGGATGAAAGGGCTGGGGGAAAGGAGGGGACATTAAGGCTCTGTTCCTTGGCCAGCTCGAAGGCCCACAGGGCTGCCACCCTCCCTGCTCCCCGGGTACTTCCCTCCAGGCTCTGCTCAGTCACCATCCTCAATGCCGCAGGCAGCATTCAGGGTACAACAGACAGGGCAGAAGCCCATCAGCGTCCTCCTCAGAGAGAGGATGTCCTGTGTGGGTCACTGAGCCCCAGGGGCAGCTGGCCTAGGTGTGAGCGGCAACACTATCCACACATCCATCCACGGGAGGTGGGCTAGCCACTGCAGCTGGGTTACATCCTAGGGGCTGTCCCTCCTGCTGGACGCAGAGCCTCCTGTGACATGAGTTTCTGCAGACATCCCAGGACAGTGTGATCCCTCCCATGGGGCCATGTGTCCAGATCTCAGCCAGAGAGTATGGCCAAGGTCTCCTGCACCCGCCTACCTCGCCCTGACCGCAGGTGGGGTAGGACATCTGAGCCCTGTGAGCCAGAGGGAGGCAGGAGTGTTCTTCCAGAATACCAGGGCAGGGGCGCTGGGCAGGGCATGGGACAGATGTCCCCTGAGACTGGAACCCAGCCTGAAAGGGTGTGGGGGGCGGGGATGGCCAAGGAGTTGGGAAGGGGCAGAAGCTCTAGGCTGGGGCACCCACAGTAGCCAGGGGTGGCCTTGGAGCCCAGGACCCCCCACAAGCAGGCAGCAACCTCCATGAGCCTGGGCAAGGGCTCAGAGCTGCAGGGCCACCTGCAGAGCTGTCCTGGACCCCACAGAGCTCACAGGACTCCTGGGAGGAGACGGGAGAGGACAGTGTGCAGTAGGTCTGTTCCGTCTTCCATGGAGCTGCTCTGCCTTAGATGGGGAGGGTGGCTGTGATACCCACATGATTGCAGGCAGAAAGGGCAAGCTGTGGCCATTCTGTCCAGTGCTCTCTGACAGTCTTGTCCATCTATCCCTCTGTCCTTCCTGCTGCCCTCCTTGGTGTTTTGCGGTCACAGGCTCTGAGGTCTTCCATTTTCCTCTGTGTGTCCTCTGCAGCCTTTGTCTCCTGGTTGCTATGGAGACCACACAGTTAGAACATCACGGCTGTGACAGTCTCTGCTAAATAGTAACAACCAAACTCCAATCTCCGTGAGAACCATCCCTGTACATCCCAGGTGCTTTGTCACAAGTGATGGATTCTTTTCTGCTTTATGTCCAGTGGCACAGTGTCCCAGGCGCCACCAAAGACCTTTGGGGGGTGCTGGTCAGTCAGTGTCTGGGGAGTGGGTGGGCTCTGGTTCCACCTTCTTGCTCTTCTCAGCCGGGGTCTCCTCAGGTGACACCCGAGCGTGCCCTGGACTCCCATCCTGCACCTAGTCAAGCCCATGAGGAGGTCCCAGGGCAGAGCCACCGGGAGGCCTGACACTTCCGTCCTCAGTGAGGTCAGAGGCCAGTGGCCAAATGCCCTTGGCTGGAGCCTGGGCAGTGGCCACATAGCTTCCTGCAGGAACAGGTGCTTCCCCTCCCTGGTTAGGGGAACTGTTGTACCTGGGCTGCTGGTGGGAGCCGTGAGCCTGGCGCTGGGCACCTGCCTCCTCCTGGTGGGTGCTGGACCCAGGTCTGATTGGATCCAGGGAGGCTCAGCTAGTCCCCTGGGGCTCCCCACCACTATGATGGCACTAGGAGGCCACGCTGCCATGGGGTATCTCCTGGGAAGTGCACCTGGTGACCTCAACCTCATGATCTGTACACCTGGAAAGATCCCCTGCTGCTGCCCGGTGAGGGACCCAGGCACAGGGCACTGGGGGAGAAATGGAGCCATCAAGCTCAGCCCTGGGAGGTGAAATCCGGAGTGAACTCCTCCTCCTAATTGAGAGACAGCCTCGTGCTCCTGACCACCCCACCTGCTCCCAAATCTAATATTCAACTGAGATGTTTAATTTTACAGAAGTTGAAAGCTGTTTTCAGAGCTTGAATTGAAATTCGCAGCTAGCGGCACCTGTGCGCTCTTCAAATATTTACGTTACGACCTCACTCTGGGCTCTGGGCTGAGCCTGGCAGAGCAATTGTGCACTGGCTGCTGTGCCCAGAGGCAGCTTCCCACAAGGGGAAGTGTATGCCGGGGGCCTGGCCTGCGGCCTCCATCTGGACCCGCCCGAGACATGTTATGGGCAGGACATGAATCAGTGACCACTGCCCCAGGGCTCTCCTGGTGACGGGAGGAGCACAGAGGGGACACTGGAGGGACAGTGGCCCTCCATTCCTCAGCCCAGCCCCTCACCAGGGAGGACTCTCCAGGGCAGTTGTGGGATGAATCAGAGGCGACCAGCGCTTGTGACAAGAGGGGCAGGTTCAAAGGAGAACGGATTGAGGTGGTTCTAGGTGACATAGGGGTCCCCCAGAGAAGACAGATGGTGGAGACAATGACATGGAGCAGTGCTCACAAGGGGCCCAGAAATGGGGCTCATGTCTCAGCAAGCTGGCCTCTCTCCTGGGTAGCTGGGAGCTGTGCCCAGGAATCCGCATAGTTAGAACCCAGGACGCAGAAGAGGAGGCAACACTGCCCTGGACCCGGACAAGGGCTCACAGTTGACCCCTCTGAATAGCTTGAAAAGGCAGGTTTCGTGGCCAGGTGGCCAGGAGAGGTTCCTCGCTTTGCCTGATGGTAAATCAGCCGGACACACCTTGAAATTACTCTCCCTGCTCTTCTGCAAAAGTCCACTGGAATCATTTCCCTGAATTCGCTGGGCAAATGGACTGCCCAGCCTCCCTCTGCTCTCCTCTTGCTGGTTCCGAATTAGGTGCTGTCTTCCTGGGCTCAGTCCTCCCCACAGAGCAAGATGGCTTTCAGTGTGTGGACCCACCATTCACCCATCCTCATCCATCCATTCATTCATCTACCCATTCATCATTCCATTCATCCATCAGTTCACTCATCCATTCATCCATCCATCCATTCATACATCCATCCATCCCTCCAGTTACACAACCATTCATCCTTTCAACCATTCATCCATCCATTCCCCATTCATCCTTCCCTCTATCAGTCCATTCACTCCTCCATCCATCAACTCATTCACCAACAGGGGGCACAGAAGCTCCTACCTGCTGGGTGCTTCGCAGGCTCTGTGGCTCCATCAGCAACCTGAAAAGAGCCTGCCCTCCTGGAGCTCCTTCCTGGGAGGGTGGAGGGAAAGTTAATAAGTGGAAATAGAGAAGGGAGGTCAGGCCACAGCGAGCTGGGCTACAGCCCTGCAGGGTGGGAGGAGCCCTGGGAACAGGCAGCAAGTGCCAGGAGGGAGGAGCAGGGGACCCAGGGCTTGCAGGAGCAGGGGAGGCTGGGGGATGGCTGCAGAGGAGAGTCGGCAGGGGAGGGGTCCCGACTTCATCCCAGGAGGTCTGACATACTTAGAAGCTCTGGACCCAGGATGAGGACTGGAGGCTACTCCTCTGGAGGGGAGGGGTCGGGCCTGCTGCCCTTGGTGGGTTCCAGCACACCCCCTTGTCCCTGCCAGTGCCCTGGTGGCCGTGGGGACCCTCCATCTTCAGATGAAGCTCCCTGGGTGTCCCCGGGGCAGGGCAGGCTTTCACTGAGTATGGGGACAGTGAAAGTGGTTTCACAGCTACAAGAACAGAGGGCATTTCTGAAGCTTGCTGTCTTTTATAGCAAAACTTCCTTTATGCAAATTTATGAGCCTGGACAATAAGTCCATTTTCTGCAGGATGAAATAGGCCTGGATTTCTCAGGTTCCTTTTGAATTCATCAAGCATCACAGGCATCACTCCTCCGCCTGTCAACATGTTTCAATTCATGAATTTATTTTGAAAACAAGTATGATTGGCAGGAAAGGGGGGAGGGGGCCCTGCTGAGATAATGGCTACTGTTCCACTGTGTCCTCAGCCTGCACCCTGCAGGCAGGAGACCCCGCCCAGCACAGGACAGCCCAGAGGGAGGCGCCAGCTCCCCTCTCATCTGGCCCCAGACCCAGCTCAGCCCTGCCCTGACTCAAAGGCCCCCTGGAACAGGTGGGCTTGACAGAGGAGGGGCAGCCTCTCAGGGGCCCTGGGGGCCTCTGCAACCTCTCATGGTGACCCCCTGACCTGGGCCTGCAGCCCTGGGCCCCTGGAGGCCTCCACAGGGCTGGGGGCTGAAGGGTCTGAGATGCCCCATCCCCAGGTTCCAAAACTCTGTCACCCGTATCCCTAGACACTCTGGCCTCCCTGAGGGTCACTCCCAGCCCCACACAGAGAACCTTCTTGCAGCAACCTAGAAGAGGCCCTGCCCCTGTCCACAGAGCAGGCCCCAGAGAAGCAGGACCCCAGGGACAGAGCTCAAGGACCATCCTGCAGAGCCCCCGGGAGTCCTGACAGGCCTGGCTGAGGGTGTGCCCAGCCATGCACAAGTCACCCTCAGGGACTCTGGGGCTGGGGACAGGGCCCAGCCCAATATGGAAGTGCCAGCCCAGTCCCCAATCAGGAAAGGGAGGTTTGAGCTGCTGGAACATGAAGCGGCTTCTGTCTGCTGTGGTCTCTCTCCTCTTCAGGCATATTTTGGTTTTGTTTTTAATTTTCTTTTTTGCCATTTAATATTGTTGTAAGGAGTACAAATCAAACCTTAACACTATGAGCATGCATTTATCGTGCTCTTTTATATCCGAGTGGAACATGAGCGCGTTTAACTTGCAGGGCAAACCACCAAAGTGACCAGCTCACATTTCCTTGTTCAGCTGGATGTGGCTGGAGGTAGCCTAGAGGGACCTGGCCCAATGGGAGCTCTCGGGTACGGGGTGCTGCTGGGGTGAGCACGGCCTCCCTGGGAGGGGGCTGCACAGGCTCAGTGGCTATGAGCTTCCTGCCTCCTCTGCCTGAACTCCTGGAGGCCCTCATTGGCCCACCTCCTGGGTGCACAGGGAGCCCATGGACAGCTATCAGGGCTGCTAGGGGCAGGTGGGTGGTAAACCCCAGGGCAGATCCTTGGGACACTGCCTTCCTACATCCCAGGCTCTAGAGGGACGTCTCACTCATCTGAGGAAGACGTGGCCCAGGAGGGGACTCAGGGTGAGCTGCCTCAATCTAGAGCAAGCCAAGGAGACCTCCATGGATGCAGGCATCCACCAGCCCTTGCCCTGCCGCGTGGGCTCCGTGGGGGACAGCTCTGAGCAGTGAACCCTGCAGGGAGGTGGCTGTGCTCCTGGGGTCCCCTAATGTCAGCTCCTCAGAGCAGCCTCCTGGGCCCTTGGACTCCTCAGTGCATTCCCCAGGTGCCTGCCTCCCTGGCGTGGATCCACACTGAGCAGAGCTTCTGGGCCCCAGCAGGACCATTCCTCCCTACCTCTGGGCACAGAGCAGCAGGGTTAAAACGCCTGCCTAGATCAACCACAGGAATGTGTGCAGTGGAGCCTCTCCCAGGAAAATCCTTTTACTTAGACCCTCTGTCGGGGTTCTGCTTTCACAAACTCACGCCTTGAACTCATTTAGTGCAGGAATCTCCGAGGGTTGCGGGGCAGGACAGTGTGGAGATTTAGGTGAGGAAACCAATTTCAAGACACTTAGGGGAGAACAGCTTTTCCTCCACCCTCATGCATTCAGTGGCTGGGGATCTGTGAATTAAACTGACAAAAGACAGATTAACACGAAACAAAGCATACAACTCTATGCATGGGAGCCTCACATACATAGTAAATGCCTGAAGGCCCGAGAGACTTGAGAGCTTCATGCCATCTTAATGGGGCAGGAGGGCTGGGGGCACTTGTGGAATCACAATGGACAGTGTTGAAAGACCAGGGGGCCCTCAGCACAGCAGATGGCAGGCGGTTTGTGACAGTGGGAGGCTGGAGCTGCTCCTGTGCAGAGTTGAGGCACTGGAGTTATTTCAGGAGGCCCTGCTTTAGGCAGACGAGGGATTTCAGGAGCTCAAAAGCCTTTATCTCAAAGTGATGCTTGTGCCCAGTGGCCCAGGTCGTTGGCACAGCCTGCCCCCGGAGCTTTTCCCTTGAGTGCAGGTTTGGTACAGGCCACTTCTACAGAGCTGCCTGATCAGCAACAAGCAGAGAGGACTCGATACAGAAAGTGGACAACATTCTGAGCAGGACGTGTGTGGAAAAAGGAGCCTGAAGCCAGGGGGACATCACCCCTCGTGGACTCCTGCCAGGCGCTGGGCACAGTCTGTGACACTTCTGCACACCATCATGCCAACGTACTAGGACTGCAGATGCCAGCCTGGGACACCAGCCACTTCCCTGGTGGTCGCGGCTCTGAGCCCTGCCCTGGGAGCCTCCCGTGGGAACCCTGGACAGCGACCTCATGAACAAGGTAACCCAGCACTTGCCATCCACAGTCATCCCACCTCCCTCAGCCTGGCACAACGCAAAGGCCACTGATCCCGGACCTCTGGCAGGAAAACAGGTTCATGTCGTCAATGATCCTTCCCAGGTTGCCTGGTGCAGGGTCAGGGGCCACTGTCACCTGTCTTTCCAGGGGGAGGTTCATGTCACTCGTGCAGGGCCTGCTGCTGAGCAGAGCCCAGCAGGGAGGTTTGGTAAAGGGGACTGGGCTCCTGTCCAATAAAGAGGGAGCCCAGGGGAGGCGAGCTGTCCACTGGGAGGGGTTAGCAACGTCCACCCAGGAATGTGAGATGATGGTGAGAACAGCAAGAGGTTCATTCATACAGCATCTCTCATTGTCTGGACCTGCTCTGAGCCTGGCCATGGGCTCATGTCTCCTGTCCCCGGGATGAGGCTCCATCACCATCACCATCACCATCAGCATCACCATTGCCATCATCATCATCACCATCACCACCAAATTCACCATCATCACCATCATTACTATCACCTTCACTACCATCACCACTGTCACCTCCATCATCACTTCCATCATCTCTGTCACCTCCATCATCACCATCACCATAACCCTCACCATCACCTCCATCATCACCACCACCACCACCATAGTCATTGTTATTGTTCCTCCGTCACAGCTGAGGAGGCCAAGCCTCTGAAGCTAAGGGACGTCTTACCCACTCGTCACACGCACCTCAGCAATGTGGGGACAGCGCACAAGGCTGTGCTTTCTGGTCTGAATACTGCAGCATTTCCTGTGGTGGCCGGGCCCCAGAGCACATGGCCAGGCCACCCCACGCCTTGTGCGCTGTCCCCATGTTGCTGAGGTGCATGTGACGAGGGGCTGCTCTGGCTCAGGGAGAAGGCCGGTTCCTGTGGACACCACACAGCCCTCGAGCTCCACAGAGCTGCTCATCAGAACCGCAGATGAGGGCAGGGGAGCGGAGCAGTGTGGCCTCCCACGTCTCCTGTCTCCACCTCCTGTGTGCGGAATCCGAGTCCCAGGAAGGACACGGGAGGACACCAAGTCCAAGATGAGGGCAGTGGACCCTTGTGGCAGCACAGGTCTTCACTTACAGGTGATGGGGCCCAACTCCTGGACACCTGGGCCACAACACCTGTGGAGTGGACTTGAGGTCCAGTGCCAAGGGCAAGAGCCCATAGCTGGACTGCACTGGACCCTGAGAGCTCTGCCCACTCTGAGGTGCAGGTTGCTGCCCACTGCACCCTCGAGCGGCACCAAGGAGGGTAGGGAGTCTCTCCTGAGCTGGCCTGTCCACAATGCAGGCAGCACTGTGCAGCAGGATGGCCTCCCTGAGCCCATGGTAGCACAGGGAGCATGGGCAGCCCCTTCCTGCCTTGCCCTGGTGACCCAAACCCCAGCTCAGGCAAAGGGTCAGCAGGGCCCAGCTGGTGACCGTCTCTGCCTAGCCTCCTCCTGGTGTTACCCAGGATTCTTGGCCCACATCTATTTCATTTATCCTGCCACGCTGCATTCCATGCTGCCCTGGGCATCCTAACCCTGGTTCCTGTTGCCCAGTGAGCTTTCCTCCTGGGGCCTCCAGAGCTGGAGCCCAGGAGCCGAGGTGGTTTTGGTTTGTTCCGACAGGTCTGACCCATCACTCTCCAGCAGCATGGGCAGCCCCGCTGTGGTCTCCTGGCTCCTGTGGGTCAGGGTCAGAAGCCCATTTTTTTTCTCCCACAGACCCCAGATCAGTGGAAGGTGCTAAGCAGGACCAATGACTCTAGCTGTTGGCAGTCAGCTGACTCAGGCCTTTGCCTCATGCCAAAGCCCACGGTGGCCCTGGGTGGTCAGCTTCATGGTCCCCAGTCAGAGGACCAGGGAGAGAACATGTCCACAGGACTCCCTGTTTCCTGGCTGGTGGGAGGTATTGATGCCCAGGCAGTGGTATGACCGAAGCCCTTCCTCCCAGGCTCTGGGGATGGTGGCCACTGAGATGAGGGAGGAGAGCGGGAAGCATCTGGGAGGCCTGGGGGCTGGTGGCTAGAGTGAAGGCAGAGGCCGCTGCAGGTTGTGGACCTGAGTCTGAGACCTGGGCACAGCCTGATCCGAGCAGCGGCCAGTGGGATGATACTCGGTCACCTCCACTTAATAGATGGGTCCTGAGAAGAGGCTTCCTGGAGGGGGAGCCACGGTGACCACAGCAAGAAACAGGAAGGAGGGGGCCCAGTGATCAGGGCAGGCAGAGGGCCCTCAGGTACAATGGGAAGACATGGTGTCCCCTCCCTCTGCCCTGGCTCTTTCTCCCAGACTCAAACCCCAGGAGGAAGGGCCTGGCACGGTTGGCTGGTCCTCGACCTGCCCCGTGGGTGGGAAGGGAGTCTGTCCAGGTCTGAGGGCACTTTAGAGAGGGCTGGCAGCTCTCCAAGAGTGAAAGGGAGGTGGGGGCACTGCCGCCTCCTGGAAAGCCCCTCCAGAGTCCACAGAGACCTGAGATCCTGCTGGTCCAGCAGTCTGGGTGAGACCTGGCCCCAACATGCCGTGAAGCTGCTGGACCCTGGCCAGACGGCACCATGAGGGTCAGCTGCACACTGGACGCCCTGGGCCATCAGAGCTCAGGGAGCCGGGCCTGCCCCTGAGGCTCTGCTGTAAGTTGTCAGGGTATAATCCAAGTTCTGGAGGATCCACAGCACTCCCAGGTGTCCCCAGGCTTCCTGATGGGAGAGACTCTCCTGCGTCCCTCAGCTCACGCAGAGGTTGCCAACGGGTCCACTCTGTACAGAGCAAGGACAATACCAATAATAAACTCAGCCACCAAGCCAGCAAGGCCTGGTCCCTGGCCACACTGGGCTTGCTGGTGGACCCTAGAGGATCCCACAGACCCCTGAGCTCATCAAGGGTTACTTTGAGGGTGGATTCAGGCCCAGGGGGGCTACCAGCCCCTCCCAGATGCCACACTTTCTGGGGACCCACTTGTGTTTGTGACGGTGCCTGTGCCACATGGCAGGGATGATGTGAGGACTAGACCCTTTTTCAGCCAGGCCCAGGGAAGGCAGGCGGGGGAGACAGGAGCACAGGAGGGCCATGCAAATGGTATGCAGATGAGCAGCACTGTGGGGTCTGATGGTGGTTTGCGCCTGGCCTGGCTCCCACAGGCCCCTGAACCTAATTCTCAGCTCTCATTAGAGGACTCTGGGAAAATGGGCTGCCAGCTCTGTATCAGGTCCAATGAAGCAAGGCTGTGAGACCCACCCGCCTCCCAGGGACGGACAGTAACCTCCACGCCCTGATCTGCAGGTTGTTTCCCACCCACGCTCTCACCTCCACCAGGAAGCCCTCCCTGACCAGTGCAGCCCCTAGGGCCCTCCTGAGCTGTGGGGCCTCCAGACTGCACACTGGGCAGGTGACCAGGGCTGCCAAGTGAGGGGAGGATTCAGAAAGTCGTCAGAGGGAGAACATGAGCCCTGCAGGTCATAGGCAGCGCCCTCCATGTGGCCTTTCCAGGAGAGGCACCGCTGAGCACAGGATAAAGTTCCCTCCATGAGCTTCCTGTGCTGCAGCATGGAGCAGCCAAACAGCCAGGTGGAACTGGCAGATGGTGATGAGGGAATAGAGAGGCAATGGTGGCAATGCTGTGACGGGATGTTTGGCTGGAGTGTTGGAATGTGGTCAGCGATGTCTAGAAGGTGCTTGGATGAGAAACTGACCCTGAGGGAGTGATAGCCATGGGAGAAGTGGCCCAGGGACGAGCCTGGTCCCCACCTATAGGGAAGAAGTGGGGCAGCGAACAGAGAAGGGGTGTCCTTGCTGAGGACCAGGGCCAGGCTGCAGTGTGGGGCAAAGCCACGGTGACTACAGTGATATGGTGTCAGTGATGCAGTGTCTGTGACAACAAGGTGGTGACAGTGGTGAAGTGACAATGACAGCAATGCGGTGAGTGACAGTGGTGCAGTGTAGTGACAATGTTCAGGTGACAGTGACAGTGATGGTGATGCATTTCAGTGACACTGACCCCTTGACAATGAGAGTGAGGCAGTGACAAGGATAGCCCCCATGTGATGACAGTGGCATCTTGACAATGACAGTGGCACAGTGATGATAGCTATGCAGTGACAGCCATGCAGTCAGTGACAATGACAGCCATGTGATGACAGTAACAGTCATGTGATGACAGTGGCACAGGGATGATAGCTATGCAGTGACAGCCATGTGATGACAGTAACAGCACTGCAGTGAGAATGACAGCAGTACGGTCACAACAGCAGTGCAGTGACACAGCAGCACTCATGACAAGGACACTATCACAAAGGGACATATCCTTTAATGAGTGCTGCACGTCTCAAAGCCCCTGGGTCTACCTGCTCCACAGAAGCAGGTGGCACCGTGACCCCAGCAGCAACCTTCACATAACAGTCACTGAGAGCCGCGCTGAGCATCCTCTTGTGCTCAGTGGGCCTGTCCCATCACTCCCACATCATCCTCTGAAATGTGCACCATTTATCCCCAGAGTGTTAGTGACAGAAGCCCAGCCTGCCCTGGCTTAGACCCCATAGGGGAAGGACAGGCTCCTCTCACGGATAGGGACTTCAGGTCCGTGCATTTGGGCTGGGACTCACCCCCAGGGCATTGGTCGAGCCCTGGGCCCTGGCTTCCTCTGGACTCCAGGCTCAGGCTGGCCTCCTCCATCCCAGGTGGTGGTCCTGTGTCCACACCCTCTCAGGTCACACCCAGTAGGTGTGGCTAGAGTCGCTCCTAAGATCTCCCTGCATCTGATTGGCCCTGGTGGAATCCTACCCCTGTATCTGAGCCAATCATGTGTCAGGGGAGGGGAAAGTGTGCTAATTGGCTGTGGCATGGTCATGTGACCTTCCCTGGCCTAGGGTGGGTCTCCAAACCTCCTGGACTGAGTCCCCAAACCCTGAGGATTCCCAGGGGCTGCTACTGGGCACTGGCATGAAGGGCTGTTGAGTGGTGCCCTTCCAAATGGCCAGTTCTCCTGCTATTCAGAGGAAGGACAGAGCTGAGCAGCCAGGATACCTCCCAGGGCTACACGACTGTCAGAGGCAGCACTGGGATTTGGACCCACCTGTTAGGTCTGTGATCTGACCACCAGCTGGAATGTCCCTGTCTGAACCACCACCCCCACATCCTTCCCTGAGCTTCAGGTCGGCTTAGGAAACTCCTGGAGCATGAAGGACGCTGCCCATGGGCCTTCCCCTTCTTACCAGAGCCTGACATGTGGATGAGGACAGCACTGTAAATGTGTCCCCAGATGATAAACGGGAAAACAGAGCCATAAAGCCTCCAGGAAACACACATTGCCTTGAATTAAAGTGTTGTCCTCCTGTCCATCTCAAGGATGAGATAGATCAGGACCAGCAGAGAGGACTCATCTTTTACAATAAGTGTCAACTGACTATTAAAAATTAATTCACCCTAAGTAACAGTGTCAGCTCCTGGGGACATGTCTAAATCATCTCTGTGTCTGTAAGAAACAGCTGTTGGAAGAGTCCACCCCAGATCCCTGGAGGATGGGATTGATGCCTGTGGCTGCCTGAGGCTTCCTGAGGGCTCTGGGTTCTGGCACTGACAGACAGACAGACAGAGGGTGGCCCAGAGCCCCTTCCCCTCTGCCCAACACAGCAGCCTCTCCTGGGGTGGGTGTCCCTCCTGCAGGCAGAAGTGGGGCTGAGTGTTGGCTCCTCTGGGTGCCTTGATATTTCAAGACCCCTTGTTTAGAGATGGTGGGACAAGAAGGTGACTTTGGAAGTGTGGCACCAGCACAAAGCCTGGGGTGAATGTGCTGCCCACCAACACTAGGTCTTTGGCAGGTGTCCATTCTGATTGCCTCACGCACCATCCTGATTGGCCCATGCTCCATCTGGATTGTCCCATTCTCCAGCCTTTTAGGCACACTCTCCAACTTGATTGTCCCATGCTGCATCCGGATTGGTCCATGCTCTGTTCTGATTGGTCAGTGTCACTATTAGATGGTTCAGTGTCCTGCTGAAAGTTATTCAATTGAAACATGTCATGAGGCATGGAGGAGCTGGGATTTTCCCACTGCCCCCCACCTCTCTGTAGCTCCTTCCTGATAGGAGATCCAGGAGAAGGCTCTGCATCCTTAAGCCCCTCTGTGGTCTCCAGTGGGAGGGTCCAAAAGGAGAGGATGGGGAACATGAAGGGGGAACAAGTCTCCATTTCTCTCAAACATGAGGCTTCCCTCAACCAACACACTCCACACAGCACATGCTAGGCCTCCCATGAGCAGTGTGACCTGGGGATGAATCCCCCACCTCCCAAATGGCCCATGCTCTGGTTCAGTGAGCCAGGTTGCTGCTCAGGACTGGTCTCTCTGATGTTGACGTGCAGGGAGGGAGGGCCAGGCCTGCATCCATCGAAGCTTCCACTGTGCACCCCTCTGTGGTGCACACAGCTTCTCAGATCTCACCTGAGACCAGAGAGATCCTCCCCATCTCCCCTCAAGGCAAGCCAGCCCAGGACTTAGTGTATTTTACTTAGAAGTATGTTCCTGTCTGTACCCCTCCCAAATGGCAGGGATGGATGCAGCAGCAGCAATAATGGGCACATGGCCTGGGCAGGGCTTGTGGGCTAGACACCCGCAGGCCCAGGCCAGCTCCCAGATGGTCTAGACCCTGGCTCCTTCAGCATCAGATGCCGCAGCCCCCTTAGCCCTGGTCTGTCTTAACACAGGCCCTTTCTGGGGCAGAGGTGAGCATCATGCACCCAACCTGCTGGCTGCTGGTCAGCCTGTCCCTTGTAGGGCCAGAGCGCATGTTGTCGACTGTTTCTTAGCACACCTGTGTTTCTCCAGATGGATTCTTGGAGGGGTGATGCTTGGGCTGAACCCCACAAACACCGCCTCCTTCCTGGGTCTGCAGGCTGGGGCACAGCTCAGAGGAGAGTCTCTGTACATCATGCTCTGTGTTCCCCTCCCCTGGGTCCTTGCCAGCACCTGCTGTCACCTGTGTCCTCACACTGCCAACCCACCTGGACCTCTCCTCAGGACTTCCTGCTCCTCCCACTCCCTTCCCACGTTGCCCACCTGTATCTTGAAAGACATGCAGTGCATCTGACCTGAGATGCCTCCTCCACTTTGCAAGGGGGAAACTCTCTGCCCACGTTAGATCCATGGTTCATGTTCAAACTACCTCTTCCTTTAGGATTGACCGCCCTGGGATTCATATAATATCGTACCTCTTCCTGGAAGAGACAGCAACAGGATCCTGCCAGCTCCCTGCAGGATACTCTATGTAGCAGGACCCCTCTCACCAGAAGCCTCATTCTTCACCACAGGGACCAGTATTGAATGAATGGAAGCTGAGGAACTCTATGGCAAGTGGATAGAAGGCTGGGTATACTGAATTAGGGATATTTGGACAGATGAGTGATTGGGCCATCTATCTATCCATCTATACATACATCCATCACTCCTATCATACATCCTGTAAAGAAGTGTACAATTACTGAATGTTCAATAACCCTTTGGGGGTGGAATTTGTCTCCCATATTTTCAGCATTTGTTAAATGTGGGCTGAATTAGGCTTTCAAAATGCATAATTTAATGTCAGGTTTCATCACATCTGCTGTGCAAATAATTTCACATTTCATCACCTTTAAAATCTTCGACATCACAAATCTAATTCATGTAATTTTCCCTCTGCATAGTCTCGCAAAGGCTCTGAAACCATCATGCAGAGGATGTTTTATATTTGTTGGTGTTTTTAGAGCAGCTTTATTGAGGGGAAATCTGTTTACAGGAACTGCACATTTAACATGTGTAAACTGATGAACGTGGATATTGCACACACCTGTGAAGCCATCGTCCCGTCCAGGCACAGGCAGGTCCCTCGCCTCCTGCTTCCCTCTCTCCTCTCTCACAGTAGGAACGGTGGCCCTGAGATGTGGCCTCTCAGTGCGTTTCCGGATGTGCAGTGAGGTCTGAGGCTGTGGTGCTGGGCTGCAGGGCAGATCTCCAGAGCTATTCACCTGCATGATGAGAGCATCTTTATCATTTTAGCTGTCAGTGTCTGGGAAATGCCAGCCTGCCCCACACCAGGAGGTCAACAACATGGCCATAAGCATCCTAGGCCAAAGGAAAGGAGGCAAGCCCTGGAGACACAGGCAGCCTGATGTCTTCTGTGCAATGGTGTCCAGGAAAGTGTGGTGTAGGCTGCAGGGTGGAGGACCCGCATGTGGTTGCTCCATTCCTAGTGCAAGTGGAGCAGATGGGACACGTGGCACCCGCTGTCCCTGGAAGGATGTTTGACATGAACTTGGCAAAACTGAGTAGCCCCCATAGAAGACCCTGACCACTGCATGTGGTGGCCCTATGAACCGCATCTTACCCACTGGGTCCCCATCAGTGAGTCCCAGCCATGAGCCCCCGTATGTGCACGGAGCTTCCCTCTGCACAGCCAGGCACAACCAAGCGTGTGAGGGCCAAGACCCTCAAAGAGCCAGGCACAATGGCCCACCTATAGTCCCAGCAGCTTGGGAGGCTGAGGCAGGAGCATTGCAAGTTTGATGCTAGCCTCAGCAACTTAGAGAGGCCCTAAGCAATTCAGCAAGATCGAGTCTCAAAAAATTAAACCAAGTCTGGGGATGTGGCTCAGGGTTAAGCGGCCCTGGGTTCAATCTCTGGGGGGGAAAAAAAAAAAGACCCTCAGAGACAGAGGACAAACAACATCCAGGAGGAGGAAGGCAGGGAAGGGACAGGAGACAGCAGGCCACCACCTAGAACTACACTCCCCACTGAGCCCCGCTGTGGCAGTGGTGTGACCCCTTCCTGTATGACCTGGTGTTTTTTGGGTGGACAATTGCCTTCTTGTTTGTTGTGTTAGCTATTTTTGTTGCTGTTTTCCTGGGTTTTCTGCTTTGTCCTCTGCAGTTTTCTCAGAGCCTCCTGAGAAGACATTTAAGCCCAACAGTACACGAAGGGGGTGCTCCCCTGGCAACGCCGCCCATCCTCCTCCCCTGGAGCCCGGGGCCCACTTGCTCTCCAGGCTGCTCCCCAGTCCAAGAACCCCTGCTGTGCTCCCTGACGTGGGATCCTAATTTCCTGGGCTCCATGTTGCCTGGTCATATTCCTGGCCAGGAACAGTGGTGGTCAAGCGCACAAGTGCTGACCTGTCTCCCCATGTAGCTGAGTGGTGTCTGGAGTGTTGTAAGATCATTTCTCCTCAGAGTCTGAAGTTGTGGTCCCTGCCTCTGGTTTCCAGGGCGGCTGAAGGGAGCCTCATGCTGTCCTCTGTCTCTTTCTTGAGGGGCAGCTTCCCTCTGGACACTCCTGGGGTCTTTTCTCAGTCCCCCATCTGAAGTTTCACAGTCCATGCCACCTCAGGCTCCACTACAGGTCCACCTGCAAGTTCACAGTTTGGGGGTCAGGAAGCCCCGGGGAGCTCCTCCACGCCTCCTCCGCCCGGCTGTCCAGCCTGCCGCCCGCCATCCCACATGGTGTCCTGTCCTCTCGCCTCCCCTCTTGCCCCCCTGTCTTCCTGGTCCACTCTCCCCCTGCCCTTCCTGGATGTCTGCTGGATTGGTTTGCCCTTCATAGCTTTCACTTCCAGAGCTCAGGCGGATCCGCCCCAGGGCTGGGAATCAATGCCAGTCAGCCAGGTGGCCAGTGGAGGAGTACCCTAGGCAGCCCTCACGTAGGTGATGGCCTCCATCCTGCACAGGCCAAGAGGGGAGGAGACAAGGAGGTCACATGGACAGTTGAGTGCAACTGCCCAGAGGGCTCAGTCAGAGCGCTGGCTCTAGGCTCTGCAGCCCCTTACCTGCAGAGGGCACTGCTTAGCTTGGCCCTCCTGGGGCAGGTCTGAGTAGGCCTCTGCCCCAGGCGGTAGCCCTGACCCTCCTAACTCTCAGACCTGTTCTACCCTGGTCACACTCAGCCAAGCCACTTTCCATTGATTTCACATTTGCATCTTAAATGAACTAAGTGGCTGTGCAGAGAAGGCAGCAGCTCATTAGTCAGTGAAAGGCCACTCTCATCAATTCCCTGTGTGGGACCCAATTACTGCTCCCCAGGGAGCCCTGGGGAGACTCAGGCCACCAGCTGGAGCTTGGGCTCCAGAGCAGAAAGAGCTGGGCACAGCCATGGGGCCTCACTGCCTGGGGAAGGAGGGGATGCTCCTCAAACTCAGAGGCCCCAGACCCCACCTGGGCCAGGCAGCCTGGCCAGGACCTGGGTCAGCAAGTGGCCTCAGGGGCCATGGCTCTCCATCCAGAGCTCTCTGGAGCCCCAGGAGTGTGGACAATGCTGTGCTGAATGCCAGCCCTGAGGAGCAGGGCTTCGGGGACTGTGCCAGGTGTCAGGTGATAGCGAGGTGCAGCAGGGTGAGGACCACCTTCCTGGGCCTTCCTTTCCTGGCCACCTTCTGGATACATAGGTGTGGACGCCCACATCAGCCAGGGAGGTCCCTGGCTGTGAGTGGCCACACAGCCCAGCCCGTCCCCAGCCTGCCTCTGTTGCTTCATGCCTTCAACCCCTGGTACCCACTGGAGGGCCGTCTGTGTGTCTGCTAACATTGAAAATGCATCTGCCTCTGGAGCACTTCAGAGAGAAGAGTCTCCACAAAACAGCCTTTTAGCAACTGGACATCCACATACAAAGTGCCCTCCATTTGTACCTCAGAACTTGTACAAAAACTGCCTCAAAATGCATTAAGGACGTTATGTAAATTGTAAAATTACAAGGTTTTAGAAGAAAATGAGAGAAGGCTGTGGGATCTTGGGGTAGGAAATGTCAAAAGCAAGATTCACAAGAGAGAATATTGATGCATTTCATCAAAATTAAAATGTCTTGCTCTGCAAAAGCCTCTCTTCAGAAATTGATAAGACCAGCCATGGACTGGAAGCAACTGTTTGCAATTCAGGTGTCTGACAGTGAGCTTGTAGCCAGAACAAATAAGCAATTGTAACATTCAATAACAAAGTAAAAAAGTCAATTTGTAACAACTGGTGAAGGCTTTTCACAACTTCTCAGAGTAGAGGTGGGAGACATGAAGCAGCACAGGGAAATGCCTAGGTCCTGAGCATGAGGAAAACGGCCGCTAAGGCCTCAACGAGAGGCCAGTTCCTGTGGGTAGAGCTTCCTAAAGAGGAAATAAACAGGGACAGGGGGCAGGCAGGAGACAGCAGGGACAGGGTGCTTGCAGCTGCCCAACAGGAACTCTGCAGTCCTCAGCAGTGCAGCCCCAGGGTAGCAGGGGCCTGCAGCCCCCAGTGCTGCCCCCTGCAGGAAATGCGCGACATACAGACCCTCGCACAGAGGCACTCAGCTGCCCCAGCAGGGTCAAAAGCTCTGTTCAGCCCATGTTCCCCGCAGCCCAGGGAGGTGAGCACAGGGCCAGCACCTGGTGGGACGGTCCTGAGCACCTGGTGGGACGGTCCTGGGGCTGTGCCTGCAGTGGTCTCTGGGCTCCTCCAGGCCCATAGCACTGCAGCTCACCTGAGTGGGTTGATTACAGACAGAGGCTACACACACTTGCTGTCCACCAAGTGGGCTCCAGGGGTTCCCACAGAGGAACTGTGTGTGTCCCCAAGGATCTGAGACCTGTGAAGTATGGACCAGTAGGGAGGGTGAGTGACGCTGGGACATCCAGCCCCAGAGCAGACCATGGGCAGGGCGAAGACCAGGGTGAGCCCTCTGCTGAGAGGGGACGCTGGCCCACACGCTCTGTCTCCTGAGAGCAAGGTGTGGACAGGTGAGAAGCTGCCTGTGGGTGAGGGGCTGGGCACCCCCTGGCCCCCCACAGGAAGCCTGGGAAGCTGGGGAGGGGAGCCGGGCCGAGGGTCATACAGAGGGACCTGCTCTCCTGCCAGTGTCCTGTGTACTGGTGGCGCCTGCTCTGTCTGTCCCAGCAGGAGAATGGCCTCACAATGACGTTCTCCAGTCCTGAGCTCTGGGGCTGAGAGTGGACTCCTGCCACTCCTGTGGGATGCCCAGGGAAGCTCTGGGTTCAGTGGGGCCTGTGAGCGTCGTGGTCCCAAGGGGCTGCAGAAGCCACGTCGAAGTGCAGGTCCTGTGGAGGAGTGAGCAGGTCCAGTGTGGGCAGAGGGCTGGGCAGAGGTGGACGGCGTGGGCAGGGGCGCTGACACTGTGAGGGAGGCAGTGGGAGGTCAGCAGGTAGGGGCCAGTTTCAGTCCCAGGAATCCCATTTCCTGCAAGCCCCTGCCATTCCTCTTCCCTACACCGGGGGCAGCGCTGTGCAGGCCGGGGCTGTGTTCAGCTCACCTGAGGCCTTCAGCCCAGCTCCACAGGGCAGGTGCCAGAACCACCCGCTTCTGCTTCTAGATAATTCTACTGTGCCTCTTGGGGTGGCAGCTCATGTGTGTAGCTCAGGCATCCCCTTCCATCCCTTTAACAGCAGTGAGAGCAGTGGGCCAGGAAGGCAGAGGCCTGGGCCTAGGAGCCCCTCCTTTCCCCTCACTTGCAGCCTAAGGTCCCCAGTCTGTGGGCAGCTGCTTCTGCCCTGGGCAGTGGGCAGAGCAGGGTGCTGGGCTGGAGCCCTGGGCTGCCCTCCTGCCTCCTGCCTGTTGATGGAGACCTGTGGCCTCCCAGGCCCTGTGCCCTCATCTACAAGATGTAGGGGCAATAACATCTGTTCCTTCGGGGTGGGGAGTGAGAGTCCCCAGAACAGTGACTAGCAGGGACCAGGCTGCAGGAACAAGTCAGGACCTGAGGGACCTGGACAGAGCCTCCTGGACAGAAGAGAGGCCTGAGGACTGGAGTCCTGTCCTCCAGCCTCCTGGGTCTCTCTGACCACACTGGGTCCAGGCTCTGGGGCAGCATGGCCTGGCTCTCAGTCGCTCCCAACAGCATGAGTAGGGAAGGGATTCAAGCTGCCTGCTGTCCCCTCCCCCACCAGGGGGTCCTGATGCTGAGGACTCAGGTGGCCAGAGCAGGTGAGCTGAGGGACTGTTCTTCTGCGTAACGCAGAGGGAGAGGCCGAGTACTTGCTCAGGGCAGATGCCAGGGCAGGGTCAGCAGGACAGGGCAGGAGCTGCCCCACCAAGTAGAGCTGAGGACAGATGAAGGCCGGCAGCCCTGCAGGACAGCCCTGGGCAAGAGAGGAGCTCCTGCCTGCTGAGTCCCCAGGTGTGTGGTCCTGGGTTGGGGGTGAGAAGTCCCTGGGTGACAGGAGCTGCTCCTGGTGGGAAAGTGCCCAGGCCATGTCCTTAGGGACGCACTTGTCCTCTGTAATACTGAGTACAGGAAGGCAGGGCTCACATTCCCCAGCGCATATCACAGGAAATGCAGAGCATATGATTCACAATCAAAGGTCCTGCATAATCACAGGCACCTATAGTTAGGATATTTATGTTGTCTTCATGAAGTATCTGCTGCCAATAATGCAACAATAACTCAATTTAGAAGAATATTTTAACATTAGGAGCTTTTTTAGATACAAGAATTACCTTGCTGGTAGAATTTCAATCATATACGTGTGGAGAGACGCAAGGAGACAGAGGGAGGTTTCCTGAGGCAGGATGTGAACTGTTAGGCTCACTCGCATGATTCCAGCACCCAAGCGGTCCTGGAGAAGGGGAAGCTACGGAGGCCAGGGGGAGAGAGGGTCCTGTGTATTCCCTGATATCCTTTTAAATGGGGGACAGTGGGAATGACGTCACTATGGCATCGGTGGCTCACTGAACACACTGAAGAGAGATGTGGCAGATGAGGAAATCAAGGCCAGAGGGGCCGCAAGTGGAGGGAGACTGCACTTGGGCCACTGGGGCCGAATCTGCTACCCGCCTGGATGTGCCGCCCTCAGGCCAGCTGGTGTCCCCTGTGTCCCAGGTCCCAGGAACCTGGAGCAGCACTTTCCAGGCTGGATGGTGTAGGTGCTCACAGCAGGCTGAGGCAGGTGTCCTGGTCATGGTCACCCTGAGCACTCACAGTGTCTGTCTTTGCTGAGGGTGGAAACTGCCCTGTGTGTTCCAGGCACCAACATTCAGAGGACAGCATCCTGCCCTGTCCTGGAGGCTGCTGGTCTTCCAGGAGGCTGAAGGCTGGACGGGAGGAAGATGGGTGGGATTGACAGGGGTGAGTCCTGGGTGAGGAGGGGTGTGGTCACACCTGCACAGCAGTGGGGAGCCGTGGAAGGTTGTGAAGGAAGGTCATTATACTCCCAGGGCCCCTTGGGGAGCCCCTTGGCTAGCACTGAAGCCCCAGCCATGTGCCCCCACAGCTGGGTCCCCTCCCACACCGAGAAGGGTGACTTTTGCCCTCAGTGAGGTCACCGCTGCAGGGGGTGGACACTCCATGCTGCCAACAGCCTCATTCAGTGGCCCCAGCTGCCTGTGAGGCCAGAGGCCAGAGCTAGAAATAGATGTTCAGTGACCCAGCCACACAATGCAGCCATCTGACCGTGGCCTGCCCACCCCTTCTTCTGTGTGTGGGGGGAGCGCCAGCCCAGGGGAGACCAGTTCCCACACAAGGCTGCCTTGTGTGGATCTCTGAGGGCCTTTCACAGTCGCCCCACCCTCCCCAGGACGGCCCAGCTGCAGCCCTCTGCTTACTACTGACCCTGGTCCCTTCACCTTGGGTCAGGCGGGTTGGGGAGTAGGGGCCATGGGGGGCAGCACCGCAGGAAGCCAGTCACCCACCAGCCCCACCCCAAGCCTTTTGGGAGGGTGATATTTTGTAATGTTTATTAAAATCAGTTGTGCACTGGATTCACATTGGGGATACTGATGTTAACTGCTGTCCCCACCATTGCTGCGCAGTTGGTGCTTAGTGTTAGTGATGTCCAAGTAGCCGCTGGACATTTATCTTAAGGCTGTACATCACTTGCTAACATTAGCGCATTTCCTGGCTCCCACTTCCTTAAAGAGGACCTGGGAAATAATTGGGACACCTCACGTTCACAGAGTAGAGATCCTGCCGCTGAACCGTCATCACCATTCAGTGAAGTAAGAGCAAGTCTCACTTCCTACACGATCTAGCCCCAGTTAAGCCTCAACAATACTTCAACACACAGAATAGGGGAGATAAAAATAAGGGAGATAAAAACCTCGCCCCCAAGGAGTAGGACCCATAGGGAACCTCTGGTCCCCTTCCTGGACACCTATGGTACATCACAAACAGAGCAGCCTGGGAACAAAAAAGATAACTACACACAAAAGGAGATGTGTTTAAAAGACAAAGAGGAAGCCATCTCAACTGATGTGTAAGTCCAAGCCCCTGAATTCATGAGGAAACAAGCTAGCAAATCCCCTCCCAAAACTCAACCTAGGATCAACACCCCAACCTAGGATCCCACAGATATGCAAGTGGATGAAATTCCAGAGAAAGTTAATGAAATACTGATTATTAAAATGTTCAATGAAGAAAAAGAAGATCTAAGGAATGAAACAAGAGTCAAATATAAGAGATGAAAGACCATTGCAATAAAGACACAGACATAATGAAAGAAACCCATCAGAACTCCTGGAAATGAAAGAAAATGAATCAAAGTGAAAATTCACTTGAAAGCATCACCCACAGTTAAGGTTGTGCAGAGAACAGAATGTGGGACCTCTAAGGCTTGTCATATGACCCTAAATACTCGGTGCACAATAAATGGAAAAATAAAAGACCATGATGAAAATACACATGAACCATGGGACAGCATCAAGAGAACAACCCTGAGTCACATTAGGATAGAACATGGAAAGGCATTAGGAACAGTTTCAATGTGATAGTAACAGAAAAATGTCCTCATATCAGAAATTAGAGACCTCTACATACATACAGGACCCCAATTAGACAAGATCAGAACAGAAGCTTTCCAAGACACATTATAATCAAAATGCCCAACCTAGAGAATAAGGAAAGAATATTAAAAAGCTGCAAAAGAAAAATATCAGGTCATTTTTACAGGCAAACTAATAAGACTCACTTCTGACTTCTTATCTCAGATCCTAAAGTCAAGGAGGTCACGGAATGATATACTCCAAGATATAAAAGAAAACAGTGTCTTCCAAGGTTACTATATCCAGCAAAGTCATCTTTCAAAGTTGATGAAGAAATAAAAATGGGCCATGACAAAGATAATCTAAAAGAATTCATGACCGCTAAGCTAGCACTACAAAGAGTACTCAAAGAAAAACTGCACACAGAGGAACTTCAAAAGAATCCCCAAAGTCCCCAAATGGATGGAGATCAATAGAAGAGAACTAAATGAATTCCATGAAGACCAAGATAGAATTAAATATAGCAACAAGTCAAAATGGCAAGAAACTACAAACACATATCCACAATAACACTGAATGTAAATGGTCTCCATTCCCCAATTAAAAGACACAGATTAGCAGAATGGATCCAAAAACAAGATCCAACTATGCTGTTTGCAAGAGGCTCATCTTATTGGCAAACACATTCACAGGATCAAAGTAAAAGGATGGAAAAAATATTCCATACACATGGAGTCTGAAAACGAGCAGGAGAAACTGTTCTCACATCTGGCAAAGCAAATTTCAAGTACAGAATACTGAGAAGAGACAAAGAAGACCATTACATACTGGTAAAGGGAACAACTCAACAAGAAGGTGTAACAACAGTAAATAATTATGCTCCAAATGTCAGCATACCTAATTACATCAAAAATACTTCATGAAATCCCAGATAGACCCCAGTATAATAATAGTGGGTGATTTCAACACACCAATAGATAGGTCATTAAAGCATAAAATCAATAAAGACATTTCTGACCTAAATAATACTATAGATCAAATAGACCTAATAGACATCCTCAGAATATTTCACCCCCATACAACTGAATTTACCTTCTTCTCAGCAGCTCATGGAAACTTTTCCAAAATAGGCCACCTATTTGGTGGGTCACAAAGTGAGTCTTAGCAATTCAAAAAGTATGTGATCCTGCATATCTTATCAGACTCTAATGGAATGAATCTAGAAACCAACAGCAAAAAATAAATTTTAAAAATAGAAATTACATAAACACATAGAGGTTGAACAATCCACTTTTAAAGGAAGAATGATTCACAGAAGAAATGATAAAAGGGATCAAGAAAATCTGGTAAACAGATGAGGACAGTGATACAACATATCAAAATCTCCAGGGCAGTATGAAGTAGTTCTAAGAGGAAAAATTAAACCATTGGGCGCATACATTAATAAAATAAATCCCAAATAAATAAGCTTATGCTCCACCTCAAGACTTTAGGAAAGGAAGGACAAAGTAATTCCAAAATCAGCAGAAGACAGGAAATAATTAAGATCAGAATTGAAATTAATGAAACTGAGAATTAAAAAATATACAGGATCAATGCAACTAAGAGTTGGTTTTTCAAAAACATTAATAAGATTGATAAACCTTTAGCCAAACTAATTGAAAGAAATAAAGAGAAGACTCTCTGGAGATGAAAAAAAAGAGATATTATCACAGACATTTCTGAAATCCAGAAGATTATTTGAAATTCTTTTGAAAATTTGTACTCCAATAAACTGGAAAAATCAGAAGACAGTGAAACATTTCTAGGTACATTTGACCTGCCCAAATTGAACAAGGAAGGTGTCGAAAACCTAAATAGACCAATATCAAGTAAAGAAATTGAAGCAGCTACTAAAAGCCTTCTGACAAAGAAAAGCACAGGACCAGCTGGATTCTCAGCTGAGTTCTATCAGATCATCAAAGAAGCACTGACAGCAGCATTTCTCAAATTATTCCATGGAATTGAAAGGAAAGAACACTCCAAATACATTCTATGAAGCCAGTATCCCCCTGACACCAAAACCAGTCAAAAATGCATCAAGGAAAGAAAACTATAGACCGACATCCCTGGTGAACATCCAGGCAAGAATCCTGAGTAAAATCTCAGCAAACCACCCTCGACAACACATCCAGAAGATAATACACCATGAACAAACAAGGGATTCAAGGTTTGTTCTACAGACACAAATCAGTAAGTGTGTTTACCAGTTAAACAGAATTAAGGACAAAAATCACAAGGTCATCTCAATAAATATAAAAAAGGCCTTTGATCAGATCCAGGACCCATTCATATTTAAAATGCCAGAGAAGCTAGGAGTCAAAGGAACTCACTCAACAGCATAAGTTTATAAATGACAAACCTAAAGCCAACATCACACTGAATGGAGAAAAACTGAAGTATTTCTTCTAAAATCAGGAGCACTGCAAGGATGTCCACTCTTACCACTTCTATATATAGTTCTCAAAACACTAGCCAGAGCAATCAAGTAAGAGAAGGAAATTAAAGGGATAAAAATAGGAAAAGAAGTCAAATTAGCTGTGTTTGCTGATGACATGATTCTATATCTAGAAGACCGAAAAAAGAAAAGAAAAATCCTCAAGACTTCTAGAGCTGATAAATGAAATCAGCACAGTAGCAGGATACAGGATCAACACTCCTCGATTAATAGCTTTCCAATGCTCCATCGGTGATTCAGCCAAGGAAGAAATCAGGAAAGTGATTCCATGCACAATAACCTCAAAAAATTGGAAATTTATTTAACCCAGGAGGTAAAAGAGCTCTACAATAAAAATGATACAGCACTGAAGAAAAAAATTCTAGAACATCTTAGAAGATGGAAAGCCTTCCCATGTTCTTGATAGGCAGAGCCATATTGTCAGAATGGTCACACTACAAAAAGCAGTATACAGATTCAATGCAATCGTCCTCCAAACACCCATGACATTCTCCACAGAATAGAAAAAAACACTCCTTAAACCAGGCTCAGTGGCACATGTCTGTAATCCCAGCAGCTCGAGAAGCTGAGGCAGGAAGATCACAAGTTCAAGGCCAGCCTCAGCAACGGTGAGGCCCTAAGCAACTTAGTGAGACCCTGTCTCTAAATAAAATACAAAATAGGGCTGGGGATGTGGCTCAGTGGTCAAGTGCCCCTGGGTTCAATCCTCAGGACCCTTTACCCTCTCCCCACACCACAAAATAACACTCCTGAAATTTATTTGGAAGAATAAGAGACTCAGAATAGCCAAAGCAATTCTAAGCAGGCATCACAATACCTCATCTCAAAATATACTACAGAGTTATAGTGACTCAACAGCATGGTATTGGCATAAAAACAGTCATGAAGACAAAGAGAATAGAATAGAAGACTCTGAGACCAACCCATATACTTACACTCATCTGATACTTGGTGAAGTTGACAAAATATATGTAGGATAAAAGATAGCCTTTTTAACAACTGGTGCTGGGAAAAGTGGAAATCCACAGGTAGAAGTATGAAACTAGATCTCTTTCACCCTGCACAAAACTCAAATAAAGATGGATCCAAACTTAGGAATTAGACTGAAACCTTGCAACTTCTAGAAGAAAACACAGGCTCAACACTTCATTATATAGATGCAGGCATCAACTTCCTTAACAAGACCCCTAAAGCTCAAAATAAAAAAAAAGACTCAATGAAGAGGATGCTGTCAAATTAGAAAGTTTCTGCCCAGCAAAGGAAATGGTTAAGAGCACAGAGAGAGAGCCTACCAAATGGGAGGAGACCTTGGCCAGCTGTTCCTCGGACAGGAAATTCATATCCAGGGTATATCAAGAACTTGAAAAGTTTAACACATCCCCCCTCAAAAAAAAAAAAGACTCAATCAATAAATGGTCAAAAGAATTAAACAGACATTTCTCAAAAGAATCAGAAATGGTCAACAAATACATGAAAAAATGTTCAACCTCCCTAGCAATAAGGGGATGCCAATGAAAACCCCACTGAGATTTCACCTCACTCCAGTCAGAAGGGAAATTGTCAAGAACACAATAAGAAATGCTGGTGAAGATTTCAGGAAAAGGTGCGCTCATACACTGTTGGTGGGAATGCAGATTAGTGCAACCACTCTGGAGAGCATTAGGGAGATTCCTCAAAAGATTAGGAATGGAACCACCACATGCCTCAGCTATCCTACTCCCCAATATATAACCAAAAGACCGGAAATCAGCACACTATAGGGATGCAGCCACTTCAATCTTCATATCAGAACAATCCACAGTAGCCAAGCTATGGAGCCAGCCCAGGGGCCCATCAATGGATGAATGGATTAAGAAAATGGGGTAGATATGCACAGTGGACTTACACTCAGCCATAAGAAGAATGGAAATACAGCATTTGCTGGTAAATGGATGGAAGTGGAGAACATCATGCTAAATGAAATTATCCAGACACATAATGAAATGGTTGAGTGTCTTCTCTCCTATGTAAAAGCTAGAGCAAATGAGGGGGAAAGGGAGGGTCGAAGTCATACACAAAGAGAAGATCAGCGAAGTACATGATCAGGACGGGAAGAGGCAGGCAGGTAAGTGTAGGAGAGGCAGGCAGGGAAGTGTAGGAGACGCAGAATAGATGTAACAATATCACATTATGGGCATGAATAAATATACCACAGTGAGCTCCACCTTTATGTGTTTCTGTAAATCACCAATCAAAAACAAGTACCAAGAGAAAGAAAGACCAGTTGGTAGAGTAAGGAGACCAGGGGAGGAGGGAGAGAGCAAGGGAACCAGTGGGTAGAGGAAGGAGAACAGGGGAGGAAGGGCACCAGTGGGTAGAGGAAGGAGAACAGAGGGAGGAGGGAGAGGGAGAGGGGACCAGTGAGTAGAGGAAGAAGAGTAGGGGGGGAGGGAAAGGGCAGGGGACCAGAGGGTAAATGAAGGAGAACAGGGGAGGAGAGAGAGAGACCAGGGGAACAGAGGGCAGAGGTAGGAGAACAGGGGAGGAGGGACAGGGACCAGGGCAGCAGTGGGTTGAGGTAGGAGAACAGAGGAGGAGGGTGAGGGACAGGGTACCAGTGGGTAGAGGAAGGAGGACAGGGGAGGAGGGAGTGGGACCAGGGCACCAGTGGGTAGAGGAAGGAGAGCAGGGGAGGAGGAGAGGGGTCAGGGATCAGTGGGTAGGCAAATGAGACCAGGGGAGGATGGAGAGGGAGAGGGGATCATTGGGTAGAGGAAGGAGAACAGGGGACTAGGGAGAGGGACAGGGGACCAATGGGTATAGGAAGGAGAAAAGAGGGAGGAGGGAGAGGGGCAGGGGACCAGTGGGTAGAGGAAGGAGAACAGGGGAGGAGTGTAGGGACCATGGCACCAGTGGGTAGAGGAAGGAGAGCAGGGGAGGATGGAGAGGGAGAGGGGACCAGTGGGTAGAGGAAGAGAACAGGGGAGGAGGGAGAGGGACCAGGGACCAGTGGGTAGAGGATGGAGAAGAGGGGAGGAGGGAGAGGGGCAGGGGACCAGTGGGCAGAGGAAGGAGAACAGGGGAGCAGGGTGAGGGACCATGGCACCCCTGGGTGGAGGAATGAGAATAGGGGAGGCTGGAGAGGGAGAGGGGACCTGAGGGTAGAGGAAGGAGAACAGGGGAGGAGCGAGAGGGACCAGAGGACCAGTGGGTAGAGGAAGGAGAACAGGGGAGGATGGAGAGGGACCAAGGACCAGTGGGTAGAGGATGGAGAAGAGGGAAGGAGGGAGAAGGACAGGGGACCATTGGGTAGAGGAAGGAGAACAGGGGAGGATGGAGAGGGACGGGGGACCAGTGGGTAGAGGAATGAGCACAGAGGAGGAGGGTGATGGACCAGGGCACCAGTGGGTAGAGGTAGGAGAACAGGGGAGGATGGAGTGGGAGAGGGGACCAGTAAGTAGAGGAAGGAGAACAGGGGAGGAGGGAAAGGGACAGGGGTCCAGTGGGTGTGGAAAGGAGAGCTGAGGGAAGAGGGAGAGGGACAGGGACCAGTAGGTAGAGGAAGGAGAACAGGGGAGGAGGGAAAGGAACAGGGGTCCAGTGGGTGTGGAAAGGAGAGCTGAGGGAAGAGGGAGAGGGACAGGGGACAAGTGGGTAGAGGAAGGAGAACAGGGGAGGAGGGAGAGGGGACAGGGGACCAATGGGTAGAGGAAGGAGAACAGAGGGAGGAGGGATAGTGACAGGTGACCAGTGGGTAGAGGTAGGAGTGCAGAGGAGGAGGGAGAGGGACAGGGGACCAGTGGGTAGAAGAAGGAGAGCAGGGAGGAGGGAGAGGGGACCAGGGACCTGTGGGTAGAGAAAGGAGAGAGGGGGAGGAAGGAGAGGGACCAGGGGACCATAACAGACTAAATCAAATTCCATGCATGATGATTTTGTCAAAACAAATCTGACCGTTATGCATAACTGTAATGCTTTAATGCTGTCAGGTGTGCACCTGACATCACTCCTCAGCTGACATCCCACCTCTCGGCCTGGGTTCCCACTGGCAATCAATATGTCAGCTCTTTGATGGACTGAGTGACCCACTGACTTGGTGACACGCTTGGGGTTGATGGCCCTGAGGATGGCAGGCCTCTGGGAGGATTAGGTGAAGACAGCAGCACTGTTGCCCATGTTGTCTTCTGTTCTGCACCTGGTCTTCTCATTGTCCTTCGATGCAGAGAACATTAAATTGGGACGAAGTCCACGTTGTCTACTTTTTCTTATGCTATTGCTCCCACAGCTAAGATGCATGCCAGACCCCAGACTCGCCCCAGGTCTTTCTAACAACTCTGCACCCCCAGCTTCAGCACTGAGGTCTTTGATCCGTCTCCGTTCCTTTTGTGTGGAGTCAGTGAGAAGGCCCAGATTGCTCTCGCATGTGGAGGCCCTGTTTTCCAGCATGGCTGTTGAAGAGGCGACCCCCCCTTGAACCACCCTGGTGCCCTTGCCAGACCTCCTGAACCGCGCACGCACAGGTGTCCTTCCCAACTCCCCCATTCACTGGTCTCCACACCCATTGTCACACCAGCACCACGCTATTCTGATAGCTGCAGCATTGTGACCAGTGTGGGCACAGGGAGGTGAGAGTCCTCCAACCCCACTCTTTTCAAAGAATGCTTGGGCTACTTGGGATAACTTGCAATTGCATGTGAATTTTAGGATTTGGTTTATCATTTCTGAGAAAAAGCCATAGAAATTTTAAGAAAAATACAGTGAACCTGTCCATGACTTTCAGAATTCTGACCTCTCGATGCTGAGTTGGCATTGCATTAAGAGGGAGCATATTTCCATTTATTTAGGTCGCCTCTAGTTTCTTAATCATTTGTAGTTTCTAGCATACAGGACTTGATTGATTAAGTACTTATTCCTATGTATCCTATTCCTTCTGAGTTATTGTAAATGGAATTGCATTCTTAATTTCATTTTTGATCATTCATTGCCCGTGTATAAAAATGCAACTGCGGAAGGCCTAGAACCTGGAGTACCGACTCCTACACCTCAACCACAAAGAGACAGGCAAAGGGCATGACTGCGTCTGTCTTCAAAGAGGGTACACACGTGGCCACCAACCATATGGACAGAGCTCAACCTCAGCGGCCACTGGGGGATGCCAGTCAAATCCACAGTGACACAGCACTTCACACCCTGGTGTGAGAACAGGGCTCAGGGCAGCGGCAGCAGAACCCCAGACAGACCCACAGCGCGGCAGGGGCATACACAGAAAGCCAGACAGCAAGACCCGGCGGCTCCTCCTCGGGGGACTAAAGAGCAAATTAGGGGTTCACACAGACACTGGTCCACAGATGCTCCTGGCAGCACTGGGCACAGAGGCAAAAGGTGGAGACCGCACAGGTGTCCGTCCCCGAGACAGGAGAGGAGCCCCGTAAGGAGAGACGCGAAGGCTTGTGTGGATCCAGACCCAAGGGAACCAACTATTAAAGTTTAGTGTTTTAGACAAGCAGGGAATCTGATCATGGCCTGGGTGTTTGTAATAAAATCCCATAAACAACAAAAACGTGTTTTTCCCTGCTTTAGGGGCTGGCATTCCCAGATCCAGGCAGCCCTGGTGTCCAGGGACTGCTTCCTGAACAGGCAACTCCTTCTGGCTGTGTCCTCAACTGGCAGAGAAGAGGAAGCGGCTCAGGGTCTAAGAGGGGCACAAACTCCACCCTCATCTCCTTCCAAAGGTCCGTCCCTCCCATGCCATCACAAGGATCAGGTCTGGCCTTGGGGACAAAAGTGCACCATCCACTGCAGGGTCCAGTCAAATTCAGGGCCTGCAGCTTGTTCTGGGCCTTGTATGCAGCGTGGCACTGGGAGATGAGGCTCCTCAGCAGAGCACCCGTGGAGGTTTCAGAGTGCGGTGTGAGATGGGTGCAGTCTGCTTTAAGTGCTCAATGGAAACTAATAAGCAAAAGACTCATAATTTAATTACACAGACTTTAAAGCCTCTGAAAACAAGCAAAATGTCAAAATTCTAAAGCAAATGAACTGGGGAAAAAAAGTACTTGAAGAGTAATAATGAAAAACAACAAGCTCATGTCCTTAATATAGCAAGAGCACATTCAAATCAACAAGAAAAAATCTCTACATAAACAGAGATGGCAGGCATAAGGAAGTCACAAGATGCAAAACCTGTCAGCTCTAGAGCCACCACATAGCCCAGTGTCACTAGTTATCAAAGAGATGCAAATAAAAAGAAAAGAGTGGTTTTTGTTTGCTGGGTTAGACTCAGACTTACATGGGACAGCTTTCAGAGTTGCTGTGAGGCATCCGGGGTGTGGTCTGCCCTGGCCAGCGAGGCTGGGAGCGTCCAGTAAAGTGAAGTGCATCAAGAGCCTTCGTGCTTTGCCAGGGTGTGCTCCACACGATTGTCCTCCCACAAGGATGAGCTCACAGGACACGAGAGAAGGACATTCACCAGTGGGGTTGGGCAAGAAGAGTCCACAATCCAAGGCTCCTGGGACAGACATAGTCCCCCAGAGGGGTGGCACCCAGCATGGAGCACCATGTGCCTTGAGAAATCAGGGGAAATGCTCCTGATCAGTGGTAAAATTTTCAAAAATTTATGTTACATTATGATTCAATTTTGCTTCAATGTATCACATTAATGGGTGAAAATTTTAATCAGAGACAACAGGTGAACAGGTGTGAAGGGGCGGGAGGGCCCACAGGCCTCCCTGCTCGCCCAACTGTGGAGCGACCCTCCGTCCTCCAGGTTGAGACCCCTGGCACGTTCACAAGAGGCAAAGCCAGTGCTGGTTCTGTCTCAGGGAAGGAAACTGGCCCCCTCCTGCCGACCAGGTGCTGAGAGCTGAGAGCACGTCTCTGGGCCACCTTGAGAGAGCGGGGATCTGGGAGGTGTCACCCACGTGGAGAGCCACTCCAAGTGCATGCACCTTTAAGTCCCAATGCGCCCCGGGAAAGAGCACTGAAAGTCACTGCAGTCTGGTGTGGTAGTGCCATGGCTCGTGACTCAGTCTTTTCCCTCAATGGGATAATAAGGTGTGGCCCTTGGTGTGGCCCTAGGTGTAGGCAGCACCCAGAGGGGTTGAGCTACACTCACTGGTTCCCTTGTAATCCTACCTCATTTGAATGGCTTCTTCCCACTAAAAGGGTTCAGCACGCGCTCCTCTCTCTCTTTCCACGGACCCCTAAGGGCAGAGGAGCCGTCACAGGACCCAAAGAAAAAGGTATTTCTCTGCTTATGGGGTTATTTTGTGCAGCCCAGCTCCCCGGAGTGACCCTGAGTGTTTAGTTGTGGAACATGACAACCCACCCACTGTCCACCATGGTGCTCATGCAGGCCCTGCAGAGAGGAGTTGTCCAGCACATTTGTACCTCCACGGCCACTTGCAGCAGCTGGCCAGGCCACATGCCCTGTCCTAACCTGGACTCTCACCAGTGGCACTTCTGCCTAGTCTAAGGGTCCCAGTGAGCAGGGAGCTGAAAGCCCCCATCCACATCCCCACCCCTTCCACAGACAAGGGACAAACTCCTTGTCTGCGTCCCCACCCCCTTCGACTCCAAGTCTATCACTGGGATGGACGGTTGGAGAGGTGACATTGTCTGGCCCGTACTCTGCTGGGTCCCAAGGACTGTCTGGGATCAAGGTGGGCCAGGCCTTATATGTTCTGTAGAGGAAGAGGATGGGAGGGGTTGGAAGACGTCAGGCCCTGGCTCGATGGGTCCCAAGGCTGTCATCAGGGGTCCTGCATGTTTGCCATGTCCAGCACCACCATGAGGTGGTGAAGAGCACAAAGCTAAGGTGTCCAGTGTGGTAGTGTGGGACTCAGAACAGCAAGGTGACGCTGCAGGGTCACCACGAGGGGTGTGGGCGAGCCTGGGGTCCCAGCTCCTGCCAGCTGTTGGCCACAGCAGGAAGGACAGGAGGAATGAATGCCCAGCCACTCTTCCCCACACTGGACACCCAGGGGCCTCTCCCAGGGCATGGAGGCCTGGGGGCTGCAGAGGCGCCCAAACAACTGGAAGTCCTGACCACTCTGGACTGTCCTACATAGTGGTCTCCTGGGGCCATGGGGAGGGAGCCCAGCAGATAGGGTGTGAGCCCCCTTCCCACAGCCCCGCCTGGGCTCCCTCCCTGGTTCTACCCTCGGGCCTGCAGCTTTGATCCCCTCTGTCATTTGCATGCTGATGGGTTGCAGCACACAGGTGGAAAATCGTAATATTCCCCCGAAACAACTCTAGGCCACTAAGCCTGGCCACACAGAGAGAGCACCCAGATGAATCTGCCAGTGGAGATGTGATGAGATGCCGGCCCAGTGCCTTTGGCCAAATGAGCACAGAAATGCCAAATATAATTTTTCCCATTAATATTATCCACAGGATCCTGTCGAGGAAATACCTGATCAGACCCCAAAATGGACAGCTGTAGTCTCCCAGACATTGCATCTGGGAGGAAGGCCTCCAGTGGGGGATTCAATTATGGAAAGATCTCAGGACTGGGCCTGGCCAGCTTCTGGGGCAAGAGGCCTGCTCGCCAGGCAGAGAGGTGGCAGAGGAAGGTCCCGTGGCAGCAGGGACCCCTGGGCAGACAGAGGGTCTGAGTGCCAGGGCACATGCCCCCAGAGCTCCACCACTCGTGTGAGAGCCCGCACACCCCCAGACCAGACAGCTCAGTCGATAATCCCTGAATACCAAGATCCCCTCGGAGCCCAAGGAGGTTGTTGGAAGTCGCCCCTCGTGAAGGGGTCCCCTGGGGAGAAAGATAACAAGAGCACCGCACCCCCCCCACGTCCTACATATGATGACCCAGGTGTGCGGGTCACTCTGAGCACAATGAGGACGCAGGGCGAAGCCTGTGCGTGCAGGGCAGGGTGGCGGGGGCCACAGGGCCCAGTCAGGGAGGGGCCACCCTGGAGAATAGCTGTGAAGGGTGACACCAGGACAGGGTTGTGCCTGGTGGTGTTGGAAGCAGGAGGGCTATCATCCTGCTGGGAGGCCAGGCCTGGACACTGCCCCAGCCCAGTGCGGAGCCCAGAGAGCCTGCACACATGTGAGCCTTTGGGACCAGAGACCTGGTTGACCACCCTCCCCCACAGACACCCCTGGGGGATGCAGAGGAGATGGCAGGCTGCCTGCATCTCCCCTCTCCTCTGCAGCATGCGGGACCGGCATCCAGGCCTGCCGGCCAGGGTCTGAGCAGCACCTCAAGCCTGGGAGCCACCTCCCTCTCCCTCCAGCTTGTTGCAGATGGCGCTGCACCGAGGAGGCCCAGGACACAGGCAGAACCCCTGCTCACACTGCGGAGGGGCCGACTGGCCCTGTTGGACCCTGCCTGTGGGAGCCTTCCCACTCCTCAGGTTCCTTCTGGGGCTGCTCAGTGGCTGCACTGAAAGGAGGAGGTGCACCTGACCACCAGGTCGCTGAGTGGCCGGCCCTGCTTTGCCCTCCCCATGATGGCCCCAGACGCCCATCTGCACCTGTGGGTCTCCTGGGACCTCCTTGCCCTTTTCCTAAGTCTCCGCCCAGGAGGACGTGCTGGGCTGAGCTGGGGCTGGAACAGCTCTGGCCCCTTCACAGGAGCTGTCCAGGAGTGAAGCTCTTCTCACACAGCGCCAGGTCAGGTCCTCATAGGCTCACAGCCAAGCTGCGCCCTCCTGGCCAGTGGCACCAACCTCCAGTTGAGATAAATGAACTGAGCAACAGCCACTCGGTCATTCTCTGCCCCTGGTCGGTGAGCAGGGGCAGTGCCTGAGGGACTCTTTCTTGTTACTGCCCTGCCTCTGTTCCTCAGCCTGGCTGCAGCAGCCCCGACTCCTCCACTCAGGAAGCAGAGCCAAAGCTGGGTGCTCAGGCTGCGGTGGACCAGCTCTGTCCCTGGTCCCACTGGGCCAAGTGTGGGGGCAGGTCCCACCATGACCTCCAAGCATGAGCAGGCTTCTTTGGGCATCTGTGAAGAGGCCTGCTCACCTCAGCTGGACCCCACAGCCCTCAAGAAGGCTCCCATGCTAAGTCCCCATCGCTGGTCATTGGTTCAGCCGCCTGTTTTCCTTCAATTAGCCGCTGAGGCGACAGAGCAGAAGGAAGAGGCCACCAGCATCCAGGATGGTGTGCCACCACGGCCTGACCCTGTGCTAGTGGGGAGCACCCCATCTGTGCAAGAGGCCAAGACCAGGGCAGGGGCAGGAGGCTGGGATGCTCAGGAAGAGCTGGGGCATGTGCCTGGCCCAGGTCTCCCCTGCAGAGGCAGGAGAGGGAAAGGCTCTGCAGGGGAGGCACATCCCAGGCTCATCATGGCCCTGGGAGGCTGAGGCCCATCCTGAAGGACTGGAGGCTCCCTACCCATAAGGATACCCAGGGGCCCCCAGCTAACCCAGGGTCCCAGAAGTAAATGAGAAATGGGGGCTCCTAACAAAGGAGCAAACTTCCTGCGCCCCTGGAGCCTCTTACCAACCCTGCACCCTAACCCCTGGGGATGTGCTAGTCTGGTTGCACCCAGGCAACAAGGGGTGGACACAGCCTCATGCCATCTCAACAACCTGGAGTTCTGCTTCCACAGGCAGGGGCGGGGGCTGCAGAGCTCTTCCCCTTCCCCAGCTGGACTTCCAGCCCAGCCTGCCCCGGCCCACGTGCCCACATACTCTCAGCCTCTGTGGATCCCGGGCTCCAGGACCTCGTGCACCTGGAATCAGGCCGCACTTTGCATCTGACATGTATAACTCAGCAAAACGTCCTAGAGGTGACCCACGCTGTGGCAGGTGTGGACCTTCCCTCCAAAGCCCACCTACAGGGAGAGTGCCTTGGGGATTCTCTGTGCTGGGAAAATTTTCTGTCTGTATTTTTTACTTCACTGTCTCCCTTTGTGTTGAGTAGATTTTTTTTGTTTTTTGTAGTGAAATGTTCAAATTCCTTTCTGATTTCCTTCTGTGCATATCCCACAGCTATTTTCTATATGGTTACCATGGGGACCACATTTAATGCTCTGAGTTGCCACACTCTAATTTGGATTTATTCCAGCGTGACTTCCACGGTGTAAAAGAACGCAGCTACTTTACACCCTCACCCCCACCCACTCGCTGACATCACAAAACCATACCTTTGTTTCCTGTGTGTCCAAAAACACACACACGGTTGCCAAACACATCTGTCTCCTAGGTTAGGTAGGAGCAAAGCGAGGTGGAGATGGGGACACTGGCTTTCCAAGATCTCCCGTGAAGTGCCTGTTCCCGGTGCTGGTTGGGGTGCCGACTGCTTCTAACTGGCAGTGGACATTTTGTACACGGTCTAGACACAAGGGCTTCGCCAGTTGTGTGTGCCATGAATAATTCCCCCAGTGGGTGGCTATATTTCTGCTCCCTAAATACGACTTAATGACCAGAATCTCCTAGCTTTGGTTCAGCCATTCTCACCTATCCGGGCTCTCCACTCTGTCTGGAGCCTCCCCTCCCCTGCAGCCAGAAAGTTATCTCTCTAGAAACTGCTTCGCATTTAGATCAAGGCTTTTCCTGAAAGGGACCTGGGGCCCGGCTGGTAGGGCGCATTGGACCTGGAAAGAGGACGTGGAAAGAACCTGTTAGCCATCCTGCAGGGCGCTTCCTGCTGGACCCAGTGTGTGCAGTGTTCCTATGGCTGTTTCTGGACTGTTCCATTCCAGAGTCATCTGTCTTTGGCCCCTTGTGACTTTGCCCTGGTGTGACATCTGACAGCACAGCCCTCCACTGGCTGCGGATGGACTCGTCCTGGTTGTTGTGGCCTTTGTGTCCCTGGGGGCATAGTTCAGCTCCTTCAAGAGCACTCTGAGCCTGTGGCTCCCTCCACATGCATGTGAGTTGAGCCACTGGCCGTTCTCCTGGGCCTGCCCACCCCTTCTTAGATGAGCAGGTCCATTTTCACACAGGGAGCCGCTGGGGTTTGGGCAGGTGTGCGCTGAGTGGGCAGACGTGCTGGAGGAGAGCTTCCTGGGCACAAGGCTGACTCAGGAACGCCACAGCTCTGAGGGAGTATGTGCGGCTGCCCCTCCGTGTCCTGGGGATTGGTCCAGGATCCCCAGTGGGCCCAACATCTGCGGATGCCCACGTTCCCTGAACAAGGCGGCTCCACATTTGATGTAAGCTACACACATCCTCTCGGTGCTCCAGGTTCCCTCTAGACTGCTCACGATGCCTGATGCAAATCAGACCCTGTCAAGAGCAGGTGGGCTGTTTAGGGAATCTGATGGGAAAAGTCTGCCTGTGCCCAGCACAAGTGAGTTTGTTTTCCTCCAAAAGATGTGACTTGAAGTTGGTTGGATCCATGAGTGAGGGACCCTCAGGTAGAGATGCTATGGTAACCAGCTAAGTGCTTACCAATGCCACGGTTTGGATGTGTCCCACAGGACCACGTGCCGCAGGGTTGGTCCTGGGGGATGGCTACCAGGAGATGGAAGGGCCTTGAGGAGGCAGGACTCAGTGGGGGCCTCAGGTCCTTGGGGCACACTTTGGAGGAGACTGTGGGATCCCCGCCCCTTCCTCATTGTTTTTGGCTCCCTGGCCTGTGACAAGATGAGCATTTTTGTCCCCTCTCTGGTGCTCATCCATACCATAGGCCCAAAGCTACAGAGCCAACCGACACAGACCAGAACCTCCAAATCTGTGAGCCAAATGAACCTTTGCTCTTTACATGTTGATCATCTGAGTATTCCATTACAGTGACGGAAGTCCACACCACAACCGCTCCGAAAGGAAAGTGGGCATTGTCTTGAGTATTGCATGCAGACACTATCAGACAACACACCTCTCTGGAAATCCATCCTAGAGACGTGTGCACCCGACACACGAGGAAACGTGTCTGCGTCTGTTAACTGTATCCCTGCTGACAGGATGAGAAACAACACAATCCCTGCGAGGAGGGGCTCAATGAGTCTGCTGAGGTTCCTCTGTGGGAAGAGTGAGGTCAGCCCACCTCCCACAGTGTGGCCATAGCCCAGGACATCTTCAGCAAGGTGGGAAAGGGCAGGGGCAGGCCCAGGGGCGTGTGTGCGGGCCTCACGTGTGTGTGGGGCAGAGTGCTCTTGAAGGAGGCTGGCATCAGCCTCCAGGGACAGTGGCAGGTTTGCAGGGGTGTGGGGGGCAGACGTGGCAGACGGCCAGCAGCTCAGCATACTTGGCACACAGCAAGGCCACAGTGCCCTCGTGCGGGAGGTGGTCAGAACACCCACGCCACGTCCCCCTGGTCACCCTTGTCACCTGCAGTCCCCCTGTCAACACTCATCACTGGACTTAGGGCTGTGTTCCAGAGACCTCGGCCTCGCTCTGGTCACCCTGGTACATTTTGTGTTTGTGAGTGCTGGGGATTAGACCCAGGGCCCTCAGCCACTGAGCCACGCACCTCAGCTCTTTTTGTTTTGAGACATGGTCTTGTTAAGTGGCTGAGGCTGGCCTTGGACTTGTGATTCTTCTGCCTCAGCCGCCTCAGTTCCTGGGACTACAGGGGTGTGGACCTCTGGCCCAGCCACCTGATACTTTAAAGAGCAGATCCTCAGCACCTCCTCTACTGACTCAGATGGCATTTCAACAAACCCCCGGTGACTCCAAAGCTGAGGGGTAAGAGCATGGCTTCCCAACCTGCCGATGCCTGGGGAACTCCGGGCCCTGGCCCTGGACACTGGTGCCACAGGCACGGGGAGAGCAGCCTGGACACTGGGGAGCTGCTCCTGGGCCACTGTCACATGACGACCCTCTTTCACTCAGGACAGAGCTCAAGGGGTCCTTCACTGTTACAGCAGCTCTGTGCTCTCTGGGCGGCCAGCCCTCTGCACCACACGGGGTGCCAGTCATGGGGACCACAGCGAGCAGCAGGAGCCCAACTCGGCTGATACCCATGGTCTGTGGGTGGGGCTCTCTCCCCAGGTGGCACAGGTCACCTTTCTCACTTTTCTTCCTATAGCTTTCAGCTCTTTTCTCCTCTTAAATGAAGTAGGTGGCATCAAAGTTACAAAAGATTGGGGAATGCTAAGAGAAAGAAAAGGCTTCCCTTTAATCCAGCCTTCATGGAGAAAAACAAATTCATAGACATGAAGCATTTCAGAACAGTGCCTGTGCCTGGTAAGTGTCAGATGGAGTTCCACAGCTTTTGAAGAGTTCTGTAGTAAAAACTAGAAGTGCCCTTGTTAAGTAACGACGTGGGTACCTTGAAAAACACATTCGCTTCCCAACCAGAAGGCGAGCCTGTCAGTTCCATTGGGCATGATTGGGTCCCTTCCCAGTCCTGCAAACATCTGCAGGTCTTTGCTCCTGGGAGGCTCTGGGCTAATCTCCCCCTCTGTATTTGAAGCCCACATGTCTTTATGAACATGCTGCTTTATGAACAATGTGCTGGTGAGGAGCAGCGGGGAACGCTCACGGTCATCTGAGAGGAGACAGGGACTTGGGTCAGGGAGGGCTGGAAAGAGCTGGGAAGATACAAGGATATTGGGGAAGTGGATCTGATCCAATCCAATGTTGGAATCTGAGAAGAATCCAGGACAGTCGCACTTCAGATGGGAGTGAGCTGGTGCCACGGAGCGGCTGCAGAGGGTTTGGAGAAACCAGCAAAAAAGAGGGACAGAAATGGGCTTCGGCACAAGGAGGATTTGGGAAGAGAAAGGCCTGCTCACCCGTTCTGTCCTGCATGGTCACTCTGTCCCCTCTGCGGACCAGGTTTCCCTGCACCTCCACCTTTGAGGCAGAACAGCCCCAGTCCTGGGAGCTGGTGTCACCTCTGCCAACACAGGGCTCAGTAGAGGTCGTGGTCTCTCCTGGCCCCGTGTCCAAAGGCCTGGGCCCTTCACTCCTAGGCATGTGTCTCAGTGGGAAAGTCCTCGGGGTACAGGGCACACTGGTGCTTCTGGCATCCCCACTGCAGAAAGGACACAAACTCTCCCCTCCAGGCAAGTGACCTCTCCTGGGAACTGACCTTTCCACAGGGCACTTAAGTTCAGACCAGCTCAATAGAATTATCCTGCCACTGCATCCCCAAAGGTCCCCTCAGGGACCTCTTGACACATGCCCCCAGACCTGGCTGCTTCCCAGGTGACCTGAGCCGCCAGCACAGAGCTGGTGGCTCAGGCTGCCCACCAGGAGCCCATAGAAAGTTCTCCTATTCCAATGGTCTTCTGCCCATTCCCAACTCTAGTTTCCGCTTTTTGAGACCAAAAAAAAAAAAAAAAAAAAAAAAAGGCAGGTTTCCAAGGAATTGGTGCAGACTCCACTCAAAACTAGGGTTGGTTTGCATTTGTGTTTGGGTCACTCATGAGCTGTCTGAGCTCCTGGCCACTGTTCTATGGAGCAAGGTGTTTCCTGCTGGTTGAGGGAGACCAGGTGCAGCGGTTCTCCAGGTGGTGGGGGAAAGGACAAGGAAAGGCAGCCTTTGTGTTCAGAGAAACCAGGAGTCATATCTGGATCCACAGGGGACCTGGTGGGAATGCACTGGAAACCCCGCCTTCCCCAAGCTGCAGCTAATCATAATCCCTTGAGGAAAGTATTATCCAACATCATGGGGAACCTAATCCAAGCCGGGAGCTTCAGGGACGCGTGTTGAGTGTGGGGACCTCCCCTGGCTACGGCTAATCACAACCCCGAGGGAAGCTACTGCTGCCAAACCATGCGGTCTCTGCCTCCTGTGGCCAGGTCACCAGGACCCTCCCTTAACACCAAAACTGTCACAGCCACCCCCATTCCCCCGGGGAGCAGGACACAAGACCCTCACAAGAAGGTTTGCTGAGGGACCTAAAGGGTAATAAGCCAATTAAGGGGGCAGGAGAACTTGAGGCGATTTCCCCACTAAGGCCAGCTCTGTGAGCCGCACGTCCTCTCTGGAGGTGTCCAGGGTTCCCTGCTTCTCTCTCTCTGCTCATTTCGCTCTTGCTACTCTGTTTAGCTTGAATTCTTTCCAGCAGTCACAAGGTGGGGGTCACCAAGGACCCTGTGGCTACCTCGGCTCCCGCAGGCCTGCTCAGCAATAGCTGGGTCACCTGAAAGCCGGCTTCTGCTCAGTGCAAAGGTACAGGCCTACATGGCAGCCTGGACCTCTGCAACACGGCCCTGTTCTGCTCCCCCAGAGGGTGGAGCAAAGTTGCAGTTCATCCTCCAAGAAACCCACCTCAAGAAGACCCTGTTCTGGACAGAAAGCCCACCCCCAACAGCCCCTACTGGTGAGGGGCGTGGTGCGGAGCGGGAGCACCCTTGGCTGCCTGAAGGACAAGGACGGTGGACACAGGACGCTGTTCAGCACAGCTCTGCTGGTTTCCATGGAAACCACACAAATTCGAGGGAGGAAATGAATGCGGAATGTAAAATATTTGCTTAATTTCAATAGGAGTGGATCCTAAGCTGTTTATCCCCAGCCTGGCTGACCGCTCCGGGGCAGGCTCATCTCTGGGAGTTCCCTCTTCAATCCATGGCTGTTTTAATTGATTTTTCCAGTGGCTGATTCCTTGAGAACAAAGGACAGGAAGCACAAAGCCAGACCAAACGCTCCAGGGGGACAGAGGCAGGGCCGCCCTCTGCCCTGTGTCCCCCCAGGGTCCCAGCCACCTGTTCCCACCCCCATAGCCCTGGGTTTTAGGGATAGCTCTTGCTGCTGGTCTGCCTCCTGGGTCCTGTGCAGGTCACCAGGTGTGAAAATCCACCAGCCACACTTGAGATGTGTACATCAAACTCCAATAAAGTCTCACATCACGGCCCGTCCCTGATACGTCAAGGAGGTTTCTCCTGCAGCAGGATCTGTGGGTCCTGCCATGTGGGTTAGTGACTCACCTGGGAGTCTGTGCATGCCATGCCCAGGGTGCCAGCGCAAGCATCACTGGGAGGGGCTGTGCCCAGGGGCCTGGACTACTCTCTCCCCCAACCTCGGCACCCCCAGTCCTGTGGTTGGAAGGAAGATGTGTCTGTCACTTGCACACAGGAAAGCATCCATGGGGAAGAGGACAGAGGGGAGAACCGAGGCAGAGGCTGGAGGGCCACCTGAGCTGGGCTTAGGCCAGCAGGGGAGGAGGACTGAGTGTGGAGCTAGACCTATGCTGGAGGAGGGCAGTCTGCTGCCGTGCCTGGAAAGCCTGGCCGCATGGTGCCATGGCACACATGTCAGCCACGGCATGCATGCCAGCCACGGCACTGGGGGCGGGGGCTTGCCTGTCCCCCATCCTCAAGGCCTGACCGACTCTCACAGACCTGCTGTCTCCTGGGGCAGGGCCCTGAGAGAGCAGGCAGGGCCACCTCTGCCCTCACTCTCTCCACTCCCAGGCTCCTCCCAAAGGTGGGAATCAGGAGGCTTCCTACTCCAGGCTCCCACCAGCGCAGGTGTGGGGGGCACATGGGAACCTCTCCTCCCCTCTGGCCCCAGCACCCGTGTGCGTTCCTCTGGCCCCCAGACTTTGAGCGGAGCCTCTGCTCCCAGCAAACCTGCTCCATGGAGCCACACAGGACAGGTGGGCACCTTCAGCAAGGGGCCCCTGACCAGAAGCCTGGGCAGAGACCTCGAGCCCAGGGGTATGGTTACCCTTGACCTGCACACACCTGAGCAGGACAAGGGCCATGTCTACACTCCCCTGTTGAGCAGGTCCTGGGAGAAGTCGACACACAGGGTCCCACTCACCCCTGAATAGCCACTTCTGACTAGGGGGCACTTCTCACCACTCCTCAGAGAGCCTGGGAGGTCCGCTGACCATGGGGGCTGTTGGCCCTGGTGAAGGAGCCACTCAGCATCACAGGGGCCTGTCCACAAGTGCTGTGAGGGGCACAGGAGGGGTCAGGGGACACGTTGGCTTCTACTCCATCACCCAAGTTTCTTCCTGCTGCTGCTTCACAGGTAAAGACCACCGGCATCCACACCTCCCTGACCACTGCCCTCCCCTAAGGCCCCTCCTAAAACCTGATTCACACAGTTTATGCATGATGATGAGGGACCCCAGCCCTTTGGGAAGCTCCACCTCTTATTGGCAAAGTCATCTCCTGAGCAGGAAGAGGCAGGCACACAAACATTTGTCACAATGGGGCCACTGCCATGGGCAGGGCTGCCCACCCATCTGAGTCCCAGTGGGACCCCCAGGCATCAGCAGCAGCGGAACCCCAAAGGTCCCAGTGGGTCCTTGTGAGGTGCAGCACCCCACGGCCACACGGGCAGGAGAGGGCCTGCGTGTGTGAGGGCACCGGGTAGGTGCCCACCCCACACTTCCTCCATCTCCCCACAGGTGCCTGGGGGTCACGTCTCCTACTGCGGTGCCCGATGAGGACCCCAGGCTGCTTGGAACCAGGGTCTGGGCATCTGCGAACCCCAGCCTCTTATGCCAGGCCTTCCATTAGAAAACCAGAACCACGCATTTCATTTTAGAAATGAATATTCATTAAAATCATATAATAGAGATTTATGGCTGCATTCAAGGGGAATTAAAGGAATAAATAAGCCCTCAGTCTCAGCGTTGTCCTCCGGCAGAATCGACACCAGCCTGGTTCCCCACGCTTCCTCCTGAATTATTTAAATTAACTGAACTCGGTTGTTAGGAAATATCCTTAATGTTACAGTTCTAGGGTTCTTTTATATTAACTTTAAATTTTTATGTAAAACACGTGTTTAATGTTCTCCTAGAAATTCCAGAACAGGAGGCAAATGTTTATAAGCAATTCTTATTTCAGCAAAGTTCTGACTCAAGTCTCATCTGACAGGGGAGTGTCTAGCCCTTCTTGCCCCGCTCAAACGGTCCCACCACGGTGGGGAGGGTCTCTGGGTTTGTGCCCAGGGCTCCAGGCCCAGGAGCTTGGATCACTTGGGGGTGTTCATTGAAGTATCAGGAGGGGAGTTGAGGGACAAATTCTGGGTTCCTAATGGGGTCAGAGCAGCTGCCCTGGAGGGGGCTCTATTTAAACCACAGGTGCTGTCTGCCACCATCCTGGGCAGCGGCTCCTAGGGGAGCCCTGGGCAGGCAGTGTGGGAGAGGGATCCCCAGGAGAGCTCATGCCTGGGCATGAGCACTCCTGAGGGCTCCCAGGTCCCTGCTGGGCTGGACTCATCATAGAGGCCCCTGTGGACTCGAATGCACTCAGGGGGCACCTGGCCTGGCAGCAGAGTCTGGGGCACTGCTGCTCAGGCCCACCCATGTCTGGGGTCCTGAGGCCCCACCCACCCCCACAGCCTGCAGTGTGCCTCTGAGGGGGACCCTGCACCAGGCTGCACAGCCCAAAGCCCCAGGTAGAGCTGCCCTGTCCACCCAGGGCTGCAAGTGCACAGAGGTCAGACAGTGAGAAACCCCGCCCAGGAGAAGCCAGCCCACTCTGCACATTGGGGGGCCTCTTCAGGGCCTGTCAGAAGGGGATCCCCAAGGACCCAGCTTCCACAGGACCTCTGTGGTGACTGAGCAGTTCTTTCAGGGCTGTCTGCCCAGAGACTCTGTCCCTCAGCCTCCAGGAGGCACTGCAAGCAGTGTCCTGATGCTGCCCATGGCCTCCAGCCACTGCCACCAATGTGAATGATGCGGAGAGTTGGTGTGAGCAAGCAACCACCCCTATAAGCATGTCCCCACTGTGAGCAGAGCAGCCCTGGAGATCTAGCATTGATCCTGTGCCCTGTGCACGGACCCTCTCATTCCGTGGTCCCATGAGTAACTGTGCAGACTCCTAACAGGCTATGGTGAGGGCTTTCTCACCAACATGACTGCCTTGCTGGCCACATAAGCAGCTCAAGTCTCCGGGAGTGTGGCCTTAACACCTGGTCATACCTGCCTGAGAGCTAAGCAAGCCAGTTACAGGTTCCAGCCAAGATGCAGCCTGCCAATTCAGGTGGACAGAGGGCCTCGGGCTGCAGGGCCACCTATGGGAGTTCTCTGGGCTCAGCTTCTGCCACTCCAGATCTCACTTCCCCTACCACACTGTTGGGAGCAAAGCACGCCCATAGCCCCTCCAACAGCAGCCAGGCAGCCACCTTGGCAGCCTGGACCGATCATCAGAGAAAGAGATTCTGCCAGGCGGGCTTGCCTTCTGCATGCTAATTGCTACATCGACATTGGCAATGGCTCAAAAGGCCCCAGTCCTCCCCACTGAAGGTTAGAATCCATCAGAGTCCAGGAAACCCACTGCTGAGGATTCCAGCTCCAGGGTGTGCTGAGTTCTGAAACCAGCTTTGTGATCTGCCAGGCTGAGCCTCTCTGCAAAGGAGCAAATTATTTCCTTCTGATATTCAACCACTTCTTCCAGCAGCTCAAACCTGCAATCATAGCAACAAAGCAGAGAGATGCCCTTATCCTGTCCTTGGGCAGAGCTGGAGGTGGCCTCACCGTGGTGAGGTGCCTGGTGGCTCACGCTGCCCCGGGGAGGACATGCCACAGGATTGCTTGTCTGCTGCAAACAAGGACAACCAGCTTCCTACTGGCCAGGCAGCCCTGGGATCAGTGTCATCAGGATACACAGAACAGGGGCACCAGGGGACAGGACTCATCTCTGGATGCCTCTGGTCTCACTCCACATCATGCAGACACAGGCCTATCCCAGGAAAGAGCTAAGAAACAGGAAGCATCACGGACCTCCAAGTGCCCACACCCAGGAAAGCCACAGGGTTGGGTCCCTGGCTCAGGCTCCTGAAGGAAGCTCATCTGCATGTCACCAGTTTAATAAGATTTACTTTGAGTTTCCAAAGCTTCACCGTGGCCGCCTGGGCACGTTGTTTGGAAGATGCTGTGGCAAAGCACCAGAGCAGGACAGTGTGACAGCAGAGCTTCCTCATCTCATGAAAGCCAGGAAGCGGAACCTTTAGCTCAATCTGCAGCAGACAGATAAAAGGCACCTCCCTGGGTGACTTCAGCACCAAGCACAGAAACCAGTGGCCCGCAGCCCCTCGAATTCCCACAGGCCCTCAGAGAAACACTAGTCCACAGCCCCCCAGGGCACTTCCGTGAACCCCAACTGCCCTAGGGTGAGGATAGGTCAGGATAGGCCACAGAGGACAGACAGAGGCCAAGTCAATGGAGGGCCCAGGCAGGACACAGGGAGTCTGCCACCTTCCTGAGGAAGAGTCTTTTGGGAACAGGTTCATATAAATAGCCTGGGGTATATGCCAAATGCCTCCATTCCATCTCTGTCTCCAAAACCTGGACCTGGGGTAGAGCTCGCCCCTCTTCCCCGGGATGTAAAGGGGCATTTCTGTCTCAGGGCACCACACCTGGAGTGTGCATGAGCCCTGTGAAGGTGTGTTAAACTCCAGGTCAGTCCTAGAAGGGAGGTGGACACTGCCACTCAGCCACTCAGGGTTAGATGGATGTCACCTGCAGATTCTTGCTCAGGAACGAAGCTCCAGCCCCTCCAGGGGCTGAGCTGGCCTGGATCCATGTTATCTACACTCCCCACCTTTGCCAGCACCAGGCCCACTCTCTGCCTCCTCCGCCTCCTTCACCAGCCTTTCTCCATGGGGTCTCTGCTTGGGTTCCCTTGCCTCTGCAGTTTCCTTAGGGACCTCTTCCCACCAGAGTTGGCAGGAAGGGCGTGTAAATGGAGCTGGCATCTCTATGAGATGATTCAGTGCTTGGACAGGCTGCCAGGCCAGGTAATTTAGGAACAGTGGGCAGCGGCCACCTCCAGCCAGCAGATCATGTTCTGCTGTGACTTCTAAAGCATACTTGCAGAGGAGGATACTGTCCTTCCTGAAGACAGCAGTGACTCTTTTATGAGGCTATTTAACCCTATGTGCTGATACGATGGCCTCCGGTTATCCGTGCTGAGAGCCGGCCCTGCCACTTATAAATTCCCAGGGTGGTCAGCAACAAACATCACCAAGGTGCCACCTTCTCCTCACAAGGACCCAAGGTGACCACTCCTGCTGAGGGTCCTCAGCCATGGCAGGTTGAGGATCTCCCCCTTGTCCTGGGAAGAAGAAACCCAGGGGATATCCAGGTGGCAGCCCTGTCTCGGCCCAGGACATGAGTCCCCAGTGTGGCTTGCAGACCACTGTGTCAGGAACAGCCTGACAAGGAGGAAGAAGGACACAATCCTGTTCCCAGACCCTGTGCAGAGACCAGCTGAGAGAGCCCCATGGACCGCGTGCCACCCAGTGTCTGAGTTCTGCTGGGCTGAGGTCTCTGACCCAGGGCAGAGAGTGGGAGGACCCAGGGTGCCCGGTGCTCTGTCTCTGCAGGTGACCCAGGCTGATGGAAGGAGACAGAGCCATGGGGCCAGGGAAGAATGACCCTGGGCTGGTTCATGTGTCTCATGTGTGGTCACTTCTGGGAACTGCCAGTCTGACTAGGGTCAGAGAGATGGGAAGGGGCATCTGGTGGGGAGCCAGGGCCAGGCCAGGAGTCCTGGGATGCAGGAACATGCCCAGGGACCTTGGGCAACCCCTGCCCTCTCGGCATCTCAGGCTGCTGTCTATGCAGTGACCAAAGCTGTCACTAAAGTATTGGTTTAGCCACCCTGGAGGGGTCAGAGCATGCCCCGGCCCATGACAGAGCCAGCCAGGTCCTCAGCCTGCCTCACACTCACCCTCTCTCCGTCCAACACCTGTCCAAGCAATGGCAGGAGGAAGTTGGGCATGTTGACGTGGTGGCACTGGGGACTCAGGTTCCACGTGAGCCTGTGCGTGTCAGCAGCAATTCAACGAGGAAGCATGTGGGGGGAGCCCAGGGGGACTTTCAAGGGGCAGGTTTTGGTTGCACGCCTGAGTGAGCTGTGGATCCTTCTTTTATCTCCTTAATCTGGGTCAGTACATTCCCACTGCATAAGGCCAGCTCCTTCTCGGCCAGTCTGCGGAGCTGCAGGATGAAACAGCCTGACTTCCTCCCCAGGCCTGTCCAATGCTGTCCCAGGCTGCTGCCCACCCCTTCTCCTGGGAATTCCCAGGCAGACAGGCTGGAAAGTGCAGGAAGGGGTTCCGAGACTCCTCTGATGTTCCCGTGGCCTGAGGGCTACTCACCCCGGGGCAGCTCTCAGCCCCTGACCAGAGCTGGGCAGGCAGCCCATCCAGCCAGGCTTCTCTGACTCAGGACCCAGCACTGGCTCCAGCACTCAGGCCTCCTCCCACTCAGGCCCTCTGGCCCGGCTAATGAAGCAGAAGTGCCCTCCCCTGCCTCCATCTCCCAGGGCACACACCCGTCATTAGATGTCTTTATTTAGAGAGCTCTCGTGCCCAGTCTGCTCCCAGGGCAGGACATATTGATGCTAAATCCATCATTTCCTGGGTCTGGGCATTTAATCAATGGGGCTGCCTGGAGCCGGGGGATCAAGGGGTTGCCAGGAGCTGAGGCAGGAGGGGAGAGTGTCCAGAGTGGGCAGCAGGTGGTTTCTATTTGGACCCTGAAACATCTGTGCTGCAACAGGGAGCTGTCTATCTGTGTCACCTGTGTCGCCCCAGAATTCCACTGCAGCCTAGGGAATGCCTTGGCCCTGTGTCCATGCAGCAAGTACCTCTGTCACTCAGCCACCACCAGGATGCTGTGGGTGGACAGAGCTCAGGACACTGGGCAGAGGGACCAAGGCTCAGGTCTCTGCTCACACTGAGCTTGTTATCTGTGATGGAATATGAGGTGGTCATGGTGACTCTGATGACCATCATGATGGCCATGATGATGAAGATGAGGAGGTGATGTCATGATGACGGTGCTGGTGGTGTGGACTGAATGTGTGTGGACCCCAGAACTCAGGTGTTGGATACAACTGTCAGTGGAGAGAGGGCTGCTGGGGAAGCAAACTGGGCCCAACGTCCTCAGAAAGCAGACCCAGGTCCAATCAGAGTGTGGCGGGGTAAGAAGTGGATGGACTAGAGGGCTGGCCCTCTCCTCACACACACAAGCAAGGACATGGCAAGCACAGAGAGCCTTCATCAAGACCTGGAGCTGCCAACAGCTTGGCCTTGGACCTCCCAGCCTCCAGCACTGTGAGAAGAATCTAAGTCCCCTGGTCTGTGCTCATTGTCATGGAAGCTTGAGCAGACTGACACAGATGATGAAAAATGGTAGTGATGATGCCACAAAATGATGGTGATGATGATGGTGGTGACAATATGATGGTGATGGTTGATGGTGATAATGATGGTGATGGTGATAGTGATAGTGATGATGATGGTAATGGTGATGGTGATGGTGACGATGGTGATGAATGACAGTGGTGACGATGGTGACGATGGTGATGTGACAATGGTGACAGTGGTGATGGTTGATGGTGATGGTTGATGGTGATGATGATGGTAATGGTAATGATGGTGACAATGGTGACAATGGTGATGGTGGTGATGGTGATGGTGATGGTGATGATGATGATGTGACCAAGGTGATAATTTGGTGTTGATGATTGATGTTGGTGGTTGATGTCAATGGTGATGGTGATGGTGATGATGGTGATGATGATGATGGTGATGGTGGTGATAATGGTAGTAATGATGATGGTGATCGGATGGTAATGGTGATGATGGTTATCATGGTGGTGATGGGGATGGTGATAATGGTGATTGGATGGTGAGGGTGATGAGGTGATGATGGTGATGTGACCAAGGTGATAATTTGAGGTTGATGGTTGATGTTGATGGTGATGGTGATGGTGATGATTGGTAAGATCATGGTGATGTTCATGGTGGTAATAGTGATGGTGGGATGGTGATGATGGTAGTGATGGTAATGATGGTGATGATGGTGATGGTGATGGTGATGATGGTGATGATGTGGTCATGGTGATATGATGGGGATGGAGGTGATGAGAGTCACTCAAGGGAAGCAGCAACTGGAGCAGAAATATGAATGAAACTCAAGCAGCTCTTATTATGCACCAGACCCTTCTCAACAGCTCACAGTGGCCATCCTCGCATGCAAGGTCCCATGCTGCCTGCTTGTTCTGGTCATCTTCTCCTTCCCCTTGATGGCCAGCTACAGGGCTCATGGGAGCCTCTGCATGTCACATGAGGCTGCCCTGGGCCCTCAGTAGGCTTTTATCCTGCACTTGCCCCATAGAGTGGATTAGCTCATGGCTGTCCTGAGCCCACCACCCAATGTCTGAGGACATTCACAGACTAATTAAGGACACAGAGGAGGTCCCAGGAGTCTCCAGACAATGTTGCCAACATTTTATATTCTCACCTGGGTGTTCATTGTATGTTACTTGAATACAGAATAAAGTGTAGAGGAAATAGAATTGAAACCAGATACCTACATAAGTACAATAAAATGACAGTTCCTTAGAAGTGACAATAGCACAGTTTTTTCTTCTTAAGCTGCCTTCCTCTGATAAAAGACACCTAGTTTCAAATCTACCATCTTCTTCATTCCTGAACACTCCGTGGTGCTGTGATTGACATGCTGGCAGCTATGCATGATTAACTTGGGAACTGGACGAGTTGGAAGTGGACCCTGGAAGCCCCCACCCATCAGGACACAGACCTGCCATCACCTCTGCAGGTCCCCTCCTACTGTGGGTGCTGCTGGGGTCACCCTTGCCATAAACTCTGCTGCTCAGCAGAGCTTCAGCTACACAATGCATTGCTACCCAGGTGCCCTATGCACTGTCCCAGCCTCTCCATCTGGACTGTGCCCCAGGCCTTGATGCCAGGGGTCCCTCTGTCTGGACCCAGCCCCCGCCTTCTGCGTGGCCTCCTCTATCCGCCCTCCTCCTTCAGGTCTCTGCCCCAGGGAGAACCCACGCAATGTCCGCTCCCAGCCCAGTCTTCCCTCTGTGTCCTTACCAGCAGCCACCCTCTGGGGCTGACCCTGGGGGCAGAGTCTCAGAGAAGCACCAGCTCCATAGCTGGGAAACCGAGGCCTGGAGAATGGCAGGACTGCTGTAGCCAGAGTGAGTGGGCGAAGGACAAGGACAAAGCACCTCTCTAAGCTGCCCTGTCTGCTGCAGAAGAGGGTCAGCAATGCTGATGCTCACGGAGGACCGTCACCTGTCCATCCCAGGAGCGGCTCTGCCTGGGACCTGCCACTCTGTGGCTGTGACCTGAGTGATGTCGTCGACTGGCCCTGATGGCTCACGCTTCCCAGAGTCCTTGGAGCTGTGCGGTCTCCTAAGGGTCCTGTTTCAGAAGCGCCAAGGTGTGGCCAGCTCTGAGAAGCCTCAGTCTCGTCTCCTCTCTAAACAGAGCGTGGGCTTGAGGAACATCCAGACCCACCCCACTGGGGTCCAACAGGATATCCCGGAGCCTCTTAGGGGACAACAGTGGGGTCCCCTGTTCTGGCTGAGCGTCCCCCAGGGAGAGATGCACTGCTGCCAGACACAGCCCCTCTGCCTGTGGTCCCTGCTCACGGTGCCTGTGTTAGTGATGGCCACCAGCACCCCTTTGCCTTCCTCCCAAATAGGATTGCAGGGCTAACAGTGCGCGTGGGGTTCAGCAGTGGGAGTGGGGTTGCTCTTTAGAGCTAATTGGCTTTCACCATTTAATTCCAAATTCTCCCACAAACATTCCAGGAGGAGTGGTGCATTGGAATGGGCCTCGAGGAGTCCCAGAGCTCCCCTCTGAGGAACAAAGACCCGCAGTCTCCAATCCTCTTCACCTGCAGCTTGTTAGATACAGGGACGGCAGCTTCCTCCCAGACCTCCCCCACCAGCACCTGCACTTTAATTGGACCCCCAGGAATCTGCGTGCTCGTTATACTGGAGATGTGCTGCTGTTCAGTTCTCACACCTGCTGCACACAGACCCTCCTAGAGACTGCAGAGCGCTGTTCCCGCCACCAGAAACACTCAACTAATTGGCCTGGGGTTGGGGGACTAGTTAAGCTCCAGGGGATCCTAATGTGCACTGGAGCTTCAGAGTCACTGGTTGGGAGGAACCAGGAGAACCATCCTCCAGCAGTGGGGGCTTTGTATTGACCCAGGAGGGCTGCACCTGGTCCTCCAGCACATGTGGCCTTGGTCTACAAGTGCTGCACATGGTCCTCCAGCAGGGGGTGCCCATAGGCCAGGAGGGCTGCCCCTGGTCATGAACCAGCCATGGCAAGTGCCCCCTAAGGACAAAGGCAGGACTGGAAGACAGGGCCCAAGCCCAGAGCCTGGTCAGGCCCACCCAGGCTAGGGGCCATGGGGTCCAAAGATGTCTTGAGATCCCTGGGGCCTCCGGCAGTTCATCTGTGCTAACCAAGCCCATGCCCTGTGTGAGGGACATTCCCTATGGTCCCTACTGTGGCCTGCTGCAAGCACTGCTGTGACCTAGGGATGGACTCTGCCTGGCAGGACGTGACCCCGGCTCTGTCTCACGTGGGGTGGCTGTGGGAACTCCCCGCCCCCTCAGGAAGCATCCTGCTGAGGACCCCAGGGCAGGGAGACCGTTGGGGACCACAAGCTGCTGCACTCACCAGGCATGCAGAGGGCTCATCTAAGGACCAGTTCCCATCACCACCCAAGTCCAAACTGTGAGCCTCCAGCCCCCAGAGGGCAATGGGACCCAGACCACTGCCCTCTTTGCCCCCAGTCCTGGTGTTGTGGCCCAAGGTTCAGGGACACTGAGGCAGGCTAAGGGCCTGGAAGGTAAGGACCACATGACCCATTTTTAGCCCAGGACCTGGACATCTGTATCAGTCACAGCCATGAAACTGGAAGGTGGCCCTGAGCCCTTGGCCCAGGAGGACAGGGCAGGTTTCGGGCTGTGGCCCTCAATCACTGCAGGTGGGCTCAGGACTACCCCCTGGGAAGGAGGCCAGCCTCTGAGCTCCCCTTGAAGGTCAGTGTCCCTGGCACCTGCCCTGGTGCCCTGGCCCTGCAGCCTGTGGGCCGTACCCTGGGCTCCCTGCCACAAGCCCAGCAGACGCAGAGTCCACTTCCCACCAAGGCTCAGGCCCGTTCCTGCATCACATCCCCAGGTGACCCCACACACTGCCATCTCTGCATCCTCTGTGCCAGAGCAGGCAGGTCTGCAGATGCCTGCGCCTCTCCTCAGCTCCCTCTCCACCCAGTGCTGGGCTAGGTGGTCCATGTTCCTGGGCTAGTGAGGAACTACTGCCAGATCCAGCTTCTAGGTCCAGATCTTTGGACAGATGTCAGTGTCACTCACAGCACTGAAGGCCAAGCCTCGCTGGGCCTGATGGCACCCAGGGCTGTGTCTTGGAGAGCAGTTCCGTCTCAACTGAAGGCAGGTGGACAACTGCCCCTGGTCATGAGGGATGAGACATGGGCTACTGTACAGGAAAGATGACCCACCCAGAGGGACTGGTCCTCAACCCTGGACTTTGACCTTAGGGTAGGAGGGCAGATACGGGGTACGCACAGGCAGACGCGTGGATGAGGTCTGGTGAGCAAGGAGGGCCAGCCTCAAGGGTCAGAGGCCTGTACTGGACTCCAGTCAAGGGGCTTGGCTCGTGCTGGTGATCACCCAGCCAGACAGTGCTGCCTCCCAAGGACAGAGCTGGGTGACACAGGCTCAGGAAGTGAGAGGTTTCCACAGCGCTAGAGACACCATCACATTCCTTACTGGGCCTTGGAGAGAACTGTCCCATCTGACCCACGTGGGCCATGGATCCTGCATGGGAAGGCAAATCATTGGCTAATGTGCAGAGAGAGCCGTTGGCCGAGAAGGAGGAGGCCATCTGTGCAGCTGTTGGTGCTGAGGTCCTGCCTGCAGATAGAAAGTGCATTCCCACGGCCTCAGCAGAGCAGGGCGCAGGGACTCCTTCAGTTCTGCCTCCCCTTGGCGACGTTCCTGCCTGGCGTCTGTGTGGGGCACACTGAGGAGCTGTCCCCACCTGGCCCCTCAGGTCCCCCTGGGTGGATGGTCACAGCCTCTGTCCTCCTGCAGGGAGCTTCCCAGGTACTGCCAGGGCCCAGGGAGGGAAGCACTTTGGAGAAGGTGCCTTTGGGTTTTCAGGGCAGAGGGAGAAGCTGTCCCGCCAGCCCTGGGAAGTGCATGTGCACCCCTGCGGGGACACACAGTGAAGGAGCCCCTTAGGGTGTCCAGTAGCACAAACAGAAGGGGATATCAAGTCAGGGCCTCAGCAGGGGCCTCTGGCTCTGGGAAGAAATGTTTTAGGGACATCTTCCATGTCCTTCCACGCAGAGACAGCTGCAGTCTTCATTTTTAAATCCACAAAATCTAATTACCTCTAGGAAACGAGTCCTACGAATGTAACTTTCCAGCTTTGTTAACTGCCTGCCTGATGTCTCTTCCCAGGTTGTCAGCGGCCACCTGGCCTGGCTGCCATCCATTCCGGGGGCTTTACCCCACTAGAACAATATGATTTCCAGTTCTAAGGGAAAGGTGCTCAAGGCTTCAGGACCACACTGGGCCAGCCCTGGGGAAGTGGCTGCTGCCCAAGTGTCCACACTGCTGTTTTTGTACTGTAGCAAGAGAGACACTGGAAATAGCTGGACACATGGGCCCCTAGGATGAAGACAAGCCCACATCCCTTGCAGCCAGGCATGGTCACATGATACTACTGACCAATGGGCAGGGAAAGGCAGGTCCCACTTGCAGGTCACCCTTCCACTCCTTGCCCTCGCCCTGCAGAAGGGGGATGCCATGAACACCTGGGATCCTGGGGAGGAAGAAAGGTCCACCAGCCCTGGTCCAGCAACTATGTGGAAAGCCTGCAGCCCTGATATCCTGGGGTCACCACTGGTCCTTGAGCAGCTTTTGCCTGCAGTGTCAGGACAGAGGAAACTTGGTCTGTTCAGGCCACTCTGACTCTGCTCCCTGTCACCGCAGCCAAATGTATCTCATGGCAGGGCACCTGCTCACTCTGGGGAAGCTGGGGGTGTCCCGTCCCATCCCTCAACCCAATTTCTGCATCCTCCCTGGGCTGGTCAGCTGTCAGTTACTATAACAAAATGCCTGAGGTGATCAGCTGAAAATGGGGAAGGCTTGCTCATGGCTCATGTTGCAGACCATGATGGGTTGACCCTGTTGCCCTGGGCCTATGGCAACCCAGCCCATCATGGTGGGGTGCGTGGAGGTGGGAGCTCACTTCCTGGAGCCAGGGAGCAAGGAGAGAGGACAAGGCCAGCATCCCAACATCCCTTCAAGTGCTTAAGGTCCTCCTGCTAGTTCCCCTCCACAGGTCCCCAGGTCCCACAGCCCACAGGGTGGCAGCCAAGCCCTAGCACCTGGGTGACATTGGGCCAAATGGAAAACGCCTCTCCACAGGCAGCACTGGGGCACAGGGGGGCTCGGGCCACCTGCAACACCCTTCTGCCGCTCTGGCCAGCCCTGCATTCTGGCCCGGAGGATGGACTTTAATAGCACTTGAATAAATAAGAGTCAAAGACCTCCCTTCCTTACCTGGTGCTGTGCAGGGGAGGACGTCCGCCCAGAGGGAAGAAGGCTTGGTGGCACCCACACTGGGGCACATCCATCAGACCCTGCCGCCCTGAGGTCAGGGCTCTGCCCAGGGTCCCCTGGGAGGCAGCACGTGCCATCGAGGGTGGAGTTTGTCACAGGAGCGGCTGCACCGCCTGGTGAGGCCCCTGCACAGTCTCCACACGGGGCCACAGTGGCCTCTGTCAGCTCGTGTGTGCGGATGGCCACTGCTCTGGGAAGAATGGACCCTGTGTGGCTAGGATATGCTGCGTGTGGGTGGAAGTAATTCAGCGGGTCACTCACTTTGTCCTCCTGCACTTTCCAGAGCATGAGTGGAGCCTGTGGCTTGGGCTGGAAAGAGCCCTGGGGCTGGTGACCAGTGGCCCTAAGCCTGCAGATGGCCCTGGAGCCTCAGCTTGGTACTGCATAAGAGGAGCAGCCCTAGGGGACAGCTGTGTGTCCCTCCTGAAGAGGCTTCAGTGACCCCTGGGAAGTCACCTATTTAGTTTACTTTACCTATCCCCAGGGACCCCAGCAGGGTGGCATGGGCGCTTGTCTTCTGTGCTGTCCACTCAGACTTTGGAAAGGCATATCCCCAGCTTTCTGCCTTCCTCACTTGACCAGGACAGCAGCATCCAGAGGCAAAAGCAATTCCAAGGAGGGCAGACACTGTCATCCAGAGCGAAGTCAGGCTATTGCCAGGAGCCAAGGGACCTAGGCCTGGCAGTCCAGACACAGGGCACCTGCAGGGACAGGCCATGTGACCACCACACAGGAGGGGCTTCCCTGTGGCTGCAGACAGACGCTGGCCGCAGGAGGACCTCAGTGAGCTGCCCTGGAGTCCCTGACCACGGCCCCTCGGGCTGCTCTGAACTCCAGTCCCACAGGCCCAGGCTCTGCCACCTGGACGTGCTCTTCGCTGGGATGATCCTTCATTAAGTCACTACAGATGAGTAATGACAGACACAGGCCTGCAGGCATCCTGGGGACACAGAGGACTCAAAGATGAGCTCCCTGCACGTCAGGAGGGAGAAATCAATTTCGGCGTGTGAGCTGAGCCCTGAGGACTCATTAATCCAGGAGGAAGGAAGGTGAGGAGCTGAGGGGGCCCAGGCCTCAGGCAGAGGCAGGCACCTGCTGGTCTCTGCAGGACCAGGAGCACAGTCACCAGACGGGGACGGGAGGGACCCCACCAGGCACCAGGGTGGCACATGAGCAGGTCCTCCTGGATCAGTGTCCCCAGGGCCTGGTCTGTGCCATTGCCTGACACCATCACTGCAAACAAACCCCGTAATTGAGAATTCCTGGGTTCTATGGTCAGGGCTCCAGCAGGGCCTGTGGTGGGTCCTCCCCTAAGTGCCAGTGGTCTGGGCCTGTCCTCAGCTGCATGCAGCAGGGCTAGGCTGAGCTTGAAGGTCCTGGAGGGCTTTATGCACCTGCCTGTGATTTCAGCACCAGGGAAAAGAGCCTGTCCATGTCACATTTGAAGTCTCTGCAGGTTGGTGGAGATGGTCTGTCCCCCCACCTGGTGTGTGGTCGTCACTGCTAAGTGCTGGCCCTCTGGGGGTAGGAGGAGAAGGTGCAGCCAACACTCTGCGACTAGGGCAAAGGCCTGGCCTCTGTGGAGCCCAGACAGGCTCTGCAGACCTGTCCAGCCACGTGTGGAATTGGGCAAATCTCAGGAAATGTCCCATCTCAGCGTGGCCCCCAGAGTGGCCAGCCCCACCATCTGGATCCTTCGAGAGCACCTGTGTGGACTAGCTCTGCCATCCAAGGACCAGGTGTCTCCTGAGGCTCTGACCCTGTGCTCAGTGGTAGCCAAGGGCAGGAAGTGACCCCAGCAGACTGAACTGCATTTCCATGGTCGTCTGGTGTGGGCAGCCCCAGAGTCTGGCCACCTTCACAGGTGGGAGGAGGGCCTCATTCCAGGTCCAGCAGAGGTGGGGCCCTGGATGCTCTGCTCCAGGCCCCTGGCGCTTTCTGGCCATTCCCTTGACCCCTCGCTGGACACCTGTGTCTCTCTCCATATGGCCAGCCCCTGAGACTCCTCCTTGGACATCTGTCCTCTGCTCCTGAGCTGGCCTGGCCCCGTGGCAGAGAGCTGGGAGGGCCTCAGAGCCAGTGGGGCAGGAGCCTGTGAGAGCCTGCCAGCTCCTGAGAAGAGGTCAGAGTCTGTGTTCCAGGAATCGCTGAGGGGCCTGGTTTCACACTGGCCTCAAGGGGTCACAGGACTGGCCAGTGCCCTGAGGAGCACTTTCCTGGGGCCAGTGCTAAACCCTGAGCTGCACACTCTGCTCCGTCCCCCCCACCTGACCACAGGTGGGTGTGGGCTATGGCCCAGTTTCAAGCCCCACCCAGGGAGACTGAGGCACGACTAACCTGGGGGTCCCCTGCAGGATCAGGGACCTTGGAATCAGGGCGAGGTGGAGGTCACACTTGCGTAGGGCTTGGCCCTCCCTGTCCTGGGACCCCAGTTTCTCCCCTGGTGGCTAGGAGCGCTTCCTACCATGTGTTCCTCAGTCCCCACCTCACGGTCATCTGGGGTCCAGGTGAGGCCAGTCCATAACCCTGTGGCTCAGCACCCTACCAGGGTGAAGCTGGGTCTCTTGGGTGTGGCTGTTGCCCAAAATAAGGACGCTTTCTTACTCAGTGCCTTCACGTCCCCACAGGAGCACAGTGGCCAGAAAGAGAACCCTTCAGCCAGGCCAGCTGACCAAGGCCATCCCAGAAGTGTACTAGGCCAGGAGGTCACTACCTCAGGTGGAGGTGGAGGTGGGGCGTGTCACCCTGGTGTGGGCTCCTGAGGCTGCTAGTGGACTTGGCCTGCGGTGCCCAGGCCCAGGAGCAAAGGCCCAGGGTGGCCAAGACCTGGCTCTGAGGGAAGAGAGAGGAGGACATGCAGATATCTGGGACTTGTGCCTGGGATCCCGCTAGATGCTAGGGAAACGCCACCTGGGAAACCACGGATTCTGTGACACAGGGTAGGAGGTCCACATAGGGAGAGGGCCTAGGACCAAGGAATCAGCCACCTGGGGAAGGAGGCGATGTGACCAGGTCACCTGGAGAGCAACCCAAGTCTGGGACACGTGGTGTCAGAGTGTGGGTCAGCACCTGGGACAGGATATCAAGAGCCTGGCCCCAGAGGAAGTAGGAACCTGGAGCCCTGGAGCCCGACAGAGCCAATATAAGGCCCCTCAGTGCAGCTGGTGACACGTCAAGAGAAGCCAGACAACTGTGCCAGGTCCCTTTGCTCCTGGCCGTGGTTCCTCAGCATGTTGTTGTCACATGTGTACAGGGAATGGGGACACGGGGACATGGGGACACGGGGATATGGGGACATGGGGATATGGAGGCTGCAGGCTGGAGGTGATTGGGAGCAATGGTTCCCACCTGAGGCTCCCAGGGAGACACTGACCAGGGACAAGGGCAGGCTGCCCTCAGTGTGGCTGCACTGGCCCAGGAGGACCCTGTGGGTGGCACCCTGGGGGAGGGGGGGAAGCATTTGGGTGCACATGGAGAGTCACCCAGCAGAGGATCCTCAGCAACAAGCCCTTCTTCAGAACAGAAGAGCCTATAAAGGCAGAAGGACAGTGAGCTCAGGGGGTGAAGGGCACGATCCCACTGACCCACGCGGCCAACCTCCGCCGACCCCAGCCAGGAGCTCTGCAGGGACACATCCACACGGACAGGCAGTCCACAGCCAGGTGGAGCACACCTGTCCTCCCAGCGCCCCAGGAGTCTCAGGCAGGGGGACTGCAGGTTCCAGCCCAGCCTGGGCCAGTCAGCAGGACACTGTCTCAAAATGAAAACTGAAAAGGGCTGGGCCGTGGCTTAGTGGGACAGGGCCAGGTTCAGTTGCCAGTCCAAAGACCCAACCAAACCACGAGGACCGTCGCTTGAGCCGTTAAATGGTCTGCTAGGAGGAAATCTTAGAGCAGGTCCCCTAGTAGGTAAATTTTAGCAGAAATAAGGAAGGTGTCATTACCCAGCCTTTCAGGATCCCTGGAGGTGGAGGGACGAGGAAGAGGCAGGTGCAGGAAGGGATAGCTCACAAAGCCAGTCATCAGCAGGACATGGGGAGGACAGGTACATGGACAGAGCTGGCTGCAGCTCAGCCCTGGCTCTGGAGGACCCTGAGAAGGCCTTGGGCAGGTGGCAGCCTGAACAGGGACTGAGACCCCAGGACAGAGGGCAGTGAGCTGGTCCCCCTGTTCCTCCTCAGGGCCCTCCCTCTGGACACCCCACCCCATGACACCACTCTATGCTGCCCTGTCCCCAGCGTCGTAGCTGGGCCCTAGCTGCTGTGGACACAGCACCTGCAGGTGTGCAAATGGCCTGAAGGTGGGGGACAACTTTTCCTCTGTGGGGCACAGGCCAGAGCTTACAGAGCCCCTGGGTGTGCAGAGGCCTGGGCCTGGTGCATGGACAGGCTTTGGCATGTCCCCATGGACTCCTGTGCTGTCGCTTGGTCCCCAATGCAGCAGTGCCCAGGGGTGGGACTTCCAGGAAGTGGGTGGATTCTGAGGGCTCTGACCTCCCCAGGGGGTCATGCAGTGATGGGTTCATGGCTGACATCTATGGGGTGGTGGACACTGTGGTCACTGGAGCCAGCCTGGACGGGGCTACCTTGCTCGTGGCCTCCTCGCTTCCCCTCTCTCTGTTTCTGGCCACCACAGGGTGAGCAGCCGCTGTACTGGCCGCCCTGATGCTCTGCCTCAGCACAAGCCCCTAGCGATGGCCCAGTTCCCAGGAGGGATCCCTGACACCTGATCAGAATGAAGCTTCAAGGGGTTTTCCTCAGGTGTCTTGTCACAGACACGGGGAGCTGACTGACACCTGGCCTGTGAAGCCCTGCCCCATTCCTGACACATCCCCTGGCCTGGGCAGGCTGTGCTGGCTCTGGCCAGCACTGCTGTCCACTCCCGCCGTCCCCCGCTGTCCTGCCCCACCGCCTGCAGACCGGAGTAGGAGCCCACCCCACCTGTGCCCCTGGGGAGGAGGCTGTGGGGCAGGTCCTCAGAAGCCCATCCCCTGAGTCTCAGCTGGCCCGGGCAGCAGGACGCTCACAATCTGCAGAGTCACTCCAGGAACAGGAGAATGACGGATGGTGCTAGAAACGGCCACTGGCATCAGCAATTTTTCTGCATTTCTCATTTTGTTTCAATTTCACCTCAATCGGGAGGTTATAGATGCGGGAAATCATGGGCAGCATCTGTGGAGGTGGCCTTGGGAAAGGCTGGTTGGTGGAGGGTGCAGATTTCAGGCAGTGGACTGAGGCCACCCTCTGTCACCAGGGGCAGAGAGGCTGAGGGTGAATGAGCCTCTTGGTGTGGGTGTCCCAGTGTCACAGAATGAGAGGCTCCAGGCCCCAGGCTCCAGGCTGTCCTTTCTAACCTTTCTGTACCCTGTCTGCTCAGCTGGGCTCTGGGGTCCCCCTGGCCATGGTCCTGGGACTGCCCTGGGCCAGGTGCCACTCTGTCCCCTGCCACTGGGGACAAAGGCTGTGTCTACCCTGTGCATAAACTTCCTGACTTGCCTGAGGCACTTGGAAGGACAAGGGGCTTTGCAGGTCCAGTGGGCAGATCTGCATGGAGTCCCCGGCCCCGGCCCACAGGGTGCCCATGTGTGGTTGGGGTGGAGCCTCATCATGGGGTTGGACCTTTTGCCTCATGTGGTCCAGGCCTTGACCAGGTCTCAAGGTGCAACTGCTCCTGGCCACAGCCTATACCAACCTCTGAAAACCCAGGGACCTGCTCCCTGAGGGCCTCCATGTGTGTGGGGACAGACCCGAATGCCTTCAGCAGGCCCAAGCAGTAATGCTGAGCGCAGAGTGAGCACCCGGATGCCACGCCTAATGTGCCAGCCACCTGAAATCTTCCTCTCATTTCCAGCAATGCCTGTTGGAATCCTACTCCCTCGGGTGAGCATGGGGAGGGCCCAGGTGTGCCATGTCACAGAAGGGCCCTGACAGCCAGGCTCCAGGGATGGCCCAGGGCCCTCCGCCCTGCAGTGCCCACTGCACAGGACAGTCAGGCAAATGAGCACAGGCCAGCTGGCCTCCAGGAAAGCCAGGGCTGGGTGCCTCCCTGTGCAGGACCTGCCTGAGCTCTTCCTCATCTCAGGCCTTGCCCTGTGACCCTCGAGGAAACTTTGTGACCAACCTCACTTCACCGTTGGGGAAACAGAGACACTAGGAGTCTGTCCACGGTGACAGGCTGTGGGAGGGCTCAGGCCCAGCCTGCTGTGGGCAGAGACTGCCAGCCTGGCTGGGCCCCTGACTGACCGGCTGCCCCCCTGGTCCATAAGCAGCCTGGTGGGCCCCAGCCTCTCTCAGATGTCACGGCCATTCAGGTCCAGTTTCCACACAGACCAGGACCCAGGATGCTGGGCCCCTGCTGCCACGGCTGGGGCTCCCTGACAGGCCTGCAGGAATGTGGATGGCCAGGCCCCCGCAGGGAAGGAGCTGGCCCCATCCCTACTCCTGGGCCCAGGAGCCCTTGGATCTCAGTGCCTCTGGGCGACCTGGTGCTAATCTGGTGGACCTCTGGAAGCCTCAGACCTGGGGGAAGAAGGAGTGTCCTTCCCTTGTCCAAATGGACCCGGCTCTCTGGGGGACCTCAGAGGCCATGCTAAGATGAGCAGCCAGGGTCTCCCTTCTTCTGGCTGCAAGTTAAAGAGCAGATTGATGTTCTGTGTGGTTTGCTGTGAAAGAGGTCGTAGGCCAAACACCTGTGAAAACATGCCCTTAACATTCAAAAAAATGATAATCAACATGAAGGAAAGAAATGCTAGTTTTGTGCCCAAATTAGATGAGATGCTTTTCTTAACCAACCTGGGAGCTGGGGAGGTTAATTATGGTAATCAACTACCTGGCTCATCCGAGTCCCTTGGGAAAACAAATGCTGTTTCTAGTGTTGTAAAAATAAATCCAGTTCCAAAAGCACAGCAGGAATGAAAGGTTGCTAATCACCCTGATAAACCATCAATAGCGCAACTCAATTCCCGCCCCAGGAAAATAAATCAGGTCTGCAGTTAAACTCATCAACAGAAATAAATAAGCCCAGTTTCTGGGGCTGAGCATTTCTCCTGTACCTTCTCTTCAGGCACAGACCTCAGAGGGGTGCAGCTGGCAGTGGAATCCAGACCTCAGACAGGAGGGGAGAGCCCTCCAGGGCCTGCGACCTCTGCCTCCACTGTAAGGGCGGGGAGGGACAGGTCCCCAGTGCCTGCTGCTCTCCTCTGGGTGTGGGAACAGAGCATCTGAGCTGCCCACACCTGCCAGGTTTCCACCAGGTTGGTGCAGCCCTCTGGCCACGTGGGCACCCATCCCCTGCCAGCCCCTCCAATCAGAACTTGCAGGCTACGATGCTCAGAGACCCACATCAGCCAGGAGGGATGGGACCTCTTAGGAGTGACTCCAAGGAAAACCTCACTTCCCTTAACCACTCTCATTCCTAGGCCTCTTCAGTTAGGATGCGGAGCCCAGCAAGCCTCCAGGCACAGCATGGGGACCTGTATGGGAGACCGATCACTTCCTCCCCTGGAAAACTGCTCTTCATGTTACTTTCTGAAATGAGGCCTCTGCTTGAAATATGAGCCTAATTAGTTCCTGCAATAATGTACCCAAGCCGTGAACAGGGGAGATGCATGCCAACCTCCCCTCTGTGCCCACCTAAACCCGCCGTACCATTTATAATCCAGCAGGAAGCCTTGTGTTTGTGGTTGTGGGTGAAGAGCCAGCGGGCGCATCACCACCGACAACATTCATCAGGCCCCTGGCGCTCTGCAGGAGCCTAGGCACCAAGGAGGTGAGGGGTGCCTGCTTCCTGGGCCAGATCAGTTGGGACATCAGAGAAGGAGGGGTCACTCTGAGCACAGGCTGGGAGGGTCAAAGGAAGGGGCAGGTAGGACAGGGTGGAGATGGGTGAGGGACAGCAGCTCCTGGTGCAGCAGGAGGGCACTTCATGACCATGGCCCTCAGAGTCTGAATCTCCACAGCCCATGTATTTCTCAGATGTACCCAGGCTCAGGAGAGTGGAGTTGGGGTTCATGGAAAGAGAAGATTTATTCAGTGGAGCAATATTGTCAGGGACAGAATGAATTCCAAACTGTTTTGTAAAATAAGAGGGATTTATTGGCTCCTTAAATGAGAGGTGGTAGGGTTATTGCCTTCAGGCATGGCTGGATCCAGGTCCCCAGGTGATGCAGTCAGGAGCCCCTCTGTGCTTTAGTGATTTCTTCCATATTTGCTACCCAGTGGGAGAGGTTCCCCTTGGCACCTCCATCTGCATTCCAGGGGAGAGGGGATCCCCAAAGACTTGACCATCATGCTTAGATTCAAAATGCCCTGGAGGTTACTGAAAGAAGGAGGAGTGGGCAGGCCGCAGCCTGGGTGAGGGGGGCATTCTGCTGTCTGAGGGGTTGGGAGTCCCGCTGGGCAGTTCCTGATCCAGAGGGAGGGGGTTGGGGTGCTTTGGGGACAGGGTGGTCCAGAGCAGGGTTCCCAGGACTAGAAGGGACTGAGCAGTTCCTCAATGAGTGGGTGGAAGAAACCAGATTCCTGGGGAGCCAGAATCAGGTGCTGGGAATATGCCAAAGAGGGGGAGAGAGGCTTGGAGGGAGGAGGAGGGAGACCTGAGGTGGGAAAGGAGGGAGGAAGAAGGGAGGAAGGAGGGAGGAGGGAGGAGGGAAGGAGGGAGGGAGGAGAGAGGGAGGGAGGGAGGAGGGACGCCTGAGAGGGGGAAGGAGGGAGGAGGGAGAGAGGAGGGAGGAGGAGGAGAGAGACCTGAGGTGGGAAAGGAAGGAGGAGGGGAAGAGAGGAGGGAAAGGGGAGGGAGGAGAGAGGGACACCTGAGAAGGGGAAGGAGGGAGGAGGGAGAGAGGAGGGAAGAGGAAGAGAGGAGGGAGACCTGAGGAATGAAAGGAGGGAGACCTGAGGAGGGAAAGGAGGGAGGAGGGAGAGAGGAGGGAGGAGGGAGACCTGAGGTAGGACAAAAGGGAGGAGGGAGAGGGAGGGAGGAGAGAGGAGTAAGGAGGGAGGAGGGAGATCTGAGAGAGGGAAGGAGGGAAAGAGGGAGGAGGGAGAGAGGAGGAAGGAGCACCATGGCATTTGAACCACCGAGTAGGACCAGGAGAGTCTTTGGGGACCACACAGAGCCCTGCATATCTCCCAGGAGACCAGGACATCCCATGGACATTCTGGAAGTTCAGATGCTCCTCCCTGGGGACCCAGTGGGCACGGCTGGGTGAGCCACCTCATCCTCTGGGGTCTGCAGCTGGGACCCCAGTGCAGCTCCTTGCCAAGCCCCAGCTTTAGGCAGCACCAGTGTTTCGTGATCCCCAGCAGCGAGTGATCTTGAAACAATCCAGGACAAATGATTGGTTCTTAGTGTTTCAAGCTACTTTCTATGTATTTCTCTTCTTGGTTTTTAACTCTAAGCTTCTTGCCAGGGCCCCAAACCTGCGGTTTGCTCCTGAAGCACTTGCTGCACAGCCCCAGGAAGCACCGTTCATCACCCCACGAACCCGCCGCCACCTCCTGTGGTGTGGGATGGCATGAGGTCTGCTGGCTGCAGGAGCTCCATCTGCAGAGCAGGGCCTGGCTACCTGACACAACTGCACAGTGACGGGTTTCACGGAGGGCGTGATCAGGAGAGTTGATCAGTTCCTTCAAATATGATCTCTGCCGGCTCTGCAGACGACAAGGTCCTCCTGGCATGGCGGGTGGGTGGGTCCTGTGTGGGTGCTCTGCCCCGTCCTGGGAACCAGACGCCTTCGGGGTCAGTGAAACTGAGGTTGCTCTTCCAGACAGCCACCTTCTTACTGTCCAAATAATCCAGCGAAGACCCTGCATAACCTTGTTCTGTAGCGATTCACAGGGAGTGGGGCGGTGGTAGCACCCATTCCCCACTGTCCTTGGAGAACAACCCAGGAGTGCCAGGGTTCTGTTCTGGTTGGGAGGCTGGAGTCTCCACGTCCCCTCTCTGAAGTCCACGGGAGACTCTGAGCCGAAGGTCCCGGCCTTCCATTTCCTTGCTTGCTCTAAGCCCCAGGAAGCCCAGGTTCTGCTCAGTGGGAGCAGCCACCGTCAGCCCTTGTGTCTTAGGGGAGGTGCTCAATTAAATTAAGCCACCAAGCTTAGTGTCCTGCTGCTGAGTGGGAGATGGGCCTCCCTGGACCCTGCTGCTCCTCCTCTCCACCATGGGGGATTTCCTGCTTAACAACCAGGTGTCACAAAGCCACAAGAGGCCTTGCCCTTCCTCCAACAGTTTCCGAAGCAGATGAAACTCTGGGAGATTTGAAGTGGTGATTGCAAGCTTGGACCGCCTGTCTTCCTCTGCAACGTACTGAATGTGCAATGACATCTTTTCCGAGAACTCTCAGCTGTTGTGACACTGCCTCACTGTGATGCAGGGACCACACGCCTGGGTCTTTTCAGTGTTTGCACAAAGGTCACAGTGTTCATATCAAGTCGCTGCCACCACAATGTGCAACAGGTGCCCGTGGATTCAGAGGACGACCATGTCTTCACAAAGCCACGGGGCCCAGAACCTGCACCCACCCGCCCAGCATCAGCAGCCCTGGGCAGGTGACTGGGCTGGAGGAGGTAGAGGACAAGGGGAGGGAGATGTGGAGACGGGAGATGGAACAGCCTGGAGCGTGTCCCGGACAGGCCCTCGTGAACAGGAGCAAGCATAGACGGGAGGGCAGATTTCCATGGAGGCCTTGTGACGGTGGGGAAGGTTACTGGGGCACTTAATGAATCATGAGAAGGAACTTGCCCCAAGCCTGCCCTGAACCTGGAGTCCCCCTCTACATGGTGAAGATGGAGTGTTTAAGTGGACTTCACAGACTACCTGGGCTACTGTCAAGAGCTTGGGAAAGATGCTACCTTCTGGCCCCCTGCCTGGTCACCTGAAGATCAGGCACACCCCAGTTGGTGGGGTCACCCTGTGCCCTCCTCCTGCCCCAGCCCAGCCCTCTGCCCTCCCCACAGTCAGTGCCATCAGGGACCCAGCTCTTCACTGTGCCCACATCCGACAATCTGAAGCCCAATTCTCCCGGGAGGAAACCATTATTGGGAAGGTCCCTAATTTATTCCAGCGGCACACACACATCATAAATCATCCAGCCTCATTCTGCCTGAGCCGACTTTGCTCCTGTATCTTTTCCAGCAGGCGAGAAAATGAGACAAACAACCCTGGGCAAACTGCGTCACCACGTTGAGGCCCAGAGGTCAGCCGTCTCCCACTCTCACCGCTCTGACTGGCCTCCCTGGGGCTCTGCTGTGCTGGCCAGAGCTGACCTGCCTACATTTCACCCAGCTGGGATGTCAGGGCTGTTCTCACTGTTGCCCAGGGATGGGCGATGGAGGGAGGCGTGAGAGAAAGAGGGGCCAGGAGGGACACGGACCTTCCCATTTGGGCTGTGTGTGTGTGTGTGTGTGTGGTGCTGGGGATTGAACCCGAGGTCTTGGGCGCGCGAGGCGGGCCATCTACCATCTGAGCTCCATCCCCAGCCCCCAAACTGTTTAACTGTACTCTCGATGCACACGCGTCCTCCAGGACTGGAGCAGCGGGGCTCCCAGACTTACGGGCCAGAGGCAAAGCCTCCTGAGCTCCCATCGCTGGAGGCAAACCCCATGAACCTGCGGGACTAAGCCGCATCCCCCTCCCAGCTCCCTCCACCGTACAGGATTTTCAAGGAGAATGGACAATAGATCCAGTGACAAGCAATACTTGGTCACCTGCTGATTTCCTATAACAGATGACAGACACCATGGACATGGCCACACACACCTGCTGACCTCCACATTCCACAGTGGACCCCCACGTTTATTCCTGAGGCTTCTTCACGTTCTTGGACTCTCTGCCTACAATGTCACAGGGTCCCAGCACCCACTTGACTACTGGACACTGTCCTGGCTGGGCTCTGTGCCTGCCCACCTTATACCACCCTCCTAGGGTCCCGTTTCCTCATTAATCTGAGGGGCCTGGAAAGCTCCCTGGACACCGTCCCTGCTGTGAACAGATGTAGGGGGGAGACAGGTGGGGTGAGAGTCCAAGAGGGCCCGAGGGTGCAAGGACAAGTCTCCCATGTCCCCAAGTTCACTAGAACTGGGGGCATTGTCCATGCTGCCTTCAGCTGAAACAGGCCCTGGGCAGGGCCCCTCCTGGGGCTGCCAGGGAAGGCAGCGCCTCCTGCTGGCGCAGAGCGCTAACCACCGCTTGGTCTGCTGGCCCTACCGGCCATTGGGGACCCACATCCTGATTTTCTTCTGCAGAGATCCTACACACACCCTTCCCAGCACATGACTTGGAAATTGCCTGTCTTTAGAACTGACAGAGTATGTATTGTTTAGATCAGTGGAAATGTTGACTCAGGATCTACAAAATGGATCCAGTTACAGGAGCTGCAGGAGGAACTCCTGGCTCCCCCGGACTCATGGGGCTGACAGCCACCATGGGGCACTGCAGTGCTCCCCTAAGGGCCACCAAGAGCTCCCTCCATCCGCAGCCCAACACGTTTCCTTCCCGGAGATCCCAGAGCAGGGCCCTCCTCCCCCAAGTGCCTGTCCCTGGGTCACCTCCACCAGGGCCTGCAGACCAGCACAGGTGAGCAAGGCCTCTGCCTGTGGGCTGCTCTGCCCTGTTAACTTGTTCAATGTGCCCCTCACACCATAGTCCCCATGGCTGCCATCATCCGGCTCCAGTGCCCACAACAGGCCCCATGGACCCCGTCCTGACAGGACAGAAGGGGCTACGGCCATCACATAGTCCCAGGAGCCTCAGAGGAGGAAGCGATGGCAGGCGCGGTGTTTCCTCTGTGAGAAGACAGGGCTGACCCATCCTGCTGGACACAGGAACGCCGGTCTGAGGACTCAGCTGGCTTTCCAGAGCTGCCTGGTCAGCACCAGGTGCCCACGTCCCCAAGACCCCCACCCCACATTCTGGCTGAGGACAGTGGCCCACCATGTGCTGGGCTATGTGAAGCTGCATTGCACCTGGACGTCAGGGTTCAGGGGACCAAAGGTGAAGAGGACACAGGCTGCCCTCAGGAATTCCAGAGCCTGTTCAAGTCCACAGGAAGGCCCTGTCCCATGGTCAATCAGGGCCAGGCTGAGGCAGCTGGTCCACCAGCCAGGCGTCCTTTCTAGGATCAGATGTGGCCACCACCCCAGTCAGCAGAGGCACAGGGAGGGCATGTTGGGGTCACCCTGGAGAGCTCAGGGTTCAGCTCCAGGCATGGTGCCCATCCCTTCTGTGACCTCCACGGGACACTCAAGGTCACAAACTTGGTCAGCTACAACACAGCCTGGGAGATGGTGTCCAGCCCTGCGCCTTGTGAGAGGATGGACAGGGGCAGCCTTGGCTGAGCCCCAGCTCTGCTCAGACTATGCTGAGTGTCCCTCATCGGGAGCCTCAGACTCCCCAGGTGTCCCTGCTGGCTTCCTGGGAGCCCCCGTGTCCCCTGGGCCATGAGTCTGGTATTCCTGCCTCGGGCAGTAAAGCAGCATTCAGGGAGCCGCTGACCAGGGGCCAAGTGCCCAGGCCATGTGCTTCGGCCTCTGCCCAGCTCAGCGCCCACTTCCCAGCTGAGAAGGCCATGAAGACGCTGGGCATGAGCCGGGCCTCCTGAGCGGGGGTGGACGGGAGACCTGGGATTTTCCTCAATATTCAAGTCACCGGAGCAGAGGACGCTTTGTGGCACAGAGATCCAAGGGCTTGAATCTGCTTGGGGAACACAGTCTCATCATCTGGCTCCAGTGCTCACAGCAGGCACTGTGGAAGCCGTCCAGACAGAAATGCCCGCAGCCCTGGAAACAGTACCAGCAGAAACCATCCCTCTCAAATCCAATTGTTAAAATTGCATTTCTTTTCCCAAGTGCCCCTGGTCAGGGAAAGGCCTGGGCAGGGCGACCATGGCTTGGCAAGGTGAGCCCATGTACAGAGCTCCCACTCAGGGTGGCACCTGCCAGGCTGGCAGCTGGTGCAGGCAGGAGACTGGCCGTGGGTCCAATGCCAAGGCCTCCCTTGGTGGCCAAGGTGAGCAGGGATCTATCAGCCCCTCCAGTCACGCTGTGGTCTCTCCCTGAGGCCAGGCCTCTGAGTCTGGTCCTGCTGGGAGCCTTAGAATCTCATCACTGGAGGGCGACTGCCCCACACTGAAGGTGCTGCTGGCCCAGGCAGGCCCTTCCTCCATGATATGCTCCAGATGTGCACTGAGTGCTGAGCATGAGAGCTCAGGGCTCCAGATGTGCACTGAGTACTGAGCTTGAGAGCTCAGAGCTCTAGATGTGCACTGAGTGCTGAGCATGAGAGCTCAGGGCCCCAGATGTTCACTGAGATTAGGGCACGAGAGCTCAGGGCCCCAGATGTGCACTGAGTGCTGAGCACAAGAGCTCAGGGCCCCAGATGTGCACTGAGTGCTGAGCACGAGAGCTCAGGGCCCCAGATGTGCACTGAGTGCTGAGCACGAGAGCTCAGGGCCCCAGATGTGCACTGAGTGCTGAGCACGAGAGCTCAGGGCCCCAGATGTGCACTGAGTGCTGAGCACGAGAGCTCAGGGCTCCAGATGTTCACTGAGTGCTGAGCACGAGAACTCAGGGCTCCAGATGTGCACTGAGTGCTGAGCACGAGAGCTCAGGGCTCCAGATGTTCACTGAGTGCTGAGCTTGAGAGCTCAGGGCCCCAGATGTGCACTGAGTGCTGAGCACAAGAGCTCAGGGCTCCAGATGTGCACTGAGTGCTGAGCATGAGAGCTCAGGGCCCCAGATGTGCACTGAGTGCTGAGCACAAGAGCTCAGGGCTCCAGATGTGCACTGAGTGCTGAGCTTGAGAGCTCAGGGCCCCAGATGTGCACTGAGTGCTGAGCACAAGAGCTCAGGGCTCCAGATGTGCACTGAGTGCTGAGCATGAGAGCTCAGGGCCCCAGATGTGCACTGAGTGCTGAGCATGAGAGCTCAGGGCCCCAGATGTGCACTGAGTGCTGAGCACAAGAGCTCAGGGCTCCAGATGTGCACTGAGTGCTGAGCTTGAGAGCTCAGGGCCCCAGATGTGCACTGAGTGCTGAGCACAAGAGCTCAGGGCCCCAGATGTGCACTGAGTTCAGAGCACGAGAACTCAGGGCTCCAGATGTGCACTGAGTTCATAGCACAAGAGCTCAGGGTCTAGCTGCCCACCCTCAACTGTCCACCCACTCATCCTGCCAGTGACGCATGGCAGGATGAGTGGGTGGACAGTCTGCTTCCTCACCATCTTCTAGTGAAGGATTTTTCCCCACACTGTGGTCATGAGACACCCTCTGCAGTGATGCTGTTTGTTGGAATGTGAATCACCCGCTGAGTGCTTAAGGCTAGCCCAGGGAGCTCGGCTGCTCTAGCCCAGCCAAGGACAGTCTCCTGCTCCAGGACCCGCCATCATACAGCCAGGAGCAGGGACCTGTGTGCCAGGACCCTTTGGCTCAGCACCACCCCATCCTGCTGACCACTGCCACTCAGGCTGTACCCAACTCCAAGGCAGAGGGTGGGGACCACAGGGAGACAGGGACACCAGAGCTGGGTCCACACAGACCTTCCTGGTCACATGACCCACCATGAGACAGGGCCAGGACTCCCCAGGAACACAGGAGAGGACATGAGCTCTAGGTGACCACACCTGGCCCTCTAAGGAGGACACAGGTCTACCATGTGTTCAGCTCAGTGTGGCTGAAGAGGGTCTACAGACACAGAGAAAATGAGGGTGATAGACCAACAGCCTCTCAGCCCCAGGATGACCACTGAAACCAGTCACTGAAATTCTGAGGGAGGGGGAGATGCTAACTGAGCCACAGGCTGAGGGGTGTTGAGGGTGAACCCAGCAGACAGGCCCAGGTGCCTCAGGAGCCAGCCGGGCAGGGAGGGGCGAGGAAGGCTCCGGAAGCCAGAGTGCCCCATGCTGTGTGGTCACTGAAGGGCCCCACACACCTGCCCCAGGTGGGCTTAAAGTACCTCTAGAGGGTCTTGCAGAGCTGGGTCCCATGGAGGGCACTGGGGATTCACCTCCATGGTGATGGACAGCCTAGGGAAGTGACAGGTGTTGGAGTCAGAGCACATCCTGCCCCGTGAAGATGCACCAACTCTAAGGCCATCAAAGAGTCCAACCTAGCTGTGAACTGGAGGAGGAAGGAAGGACACTTGGGGAGAGGATGGGCTGGGGCCGAGGTCTCCTTCTGGGTGGGCACCACCTGGGTCTGGGTCCAGGAGCACAGACAAGGAGGGCACTAGAGAGGCAGAGTTTGGAGGGAGGGAGGAGGCAGGACACAGGGCCAGCGTGTGCAGCTGGGGCCACTTGGGTCATCAGCTCCCCCTTTATGTTGATATTCTTTAAAGTCTCCCGCGGGAAGGGAGGAAGGGTCCAGGAGCTCTGGGCTCTGACAGTGCAGAGACGCAGACACGGGGCAGACACACGGAGATGTAGCTCAGAGGCCCTGCCCAGGTGCCCAGGGGGTCCAGGCCTGGGTGAGCCTGGTCATGCCTGGGCCTGGGCACAGGAGGAGAGCACATTCTGGGTGGGAGGAGCGTGGACCAGGGGACCACAGAGCACCTTCCTGTGACGGCAGGGGACTAGGGCAGGGATGTCCACTGTGATGGTAACCTGCTGATAGACTTCATCCTCCTACCAAGCTGACCGCTCCCAGCCCTCTGGTGAGCCCACCCTCCTCCCCCACCATCAGGGTCAACACCCTCAATGCAGCCAGCAGACCCCCAGGCTCCCCACCAGGGGAAGGCAGTACTCAGCCCAGGGTCTGCTGGGGTAGGCCCTGGGGAACTGTGTGACAGTGGTGAGCAGTTCATTTCCAGGCTGTGACCCACGTGAGGGGACCCCAGAGCACAGGAAGCAAGGGGAGCCCCTGAGGCAGGCAGGTCTGGGATGATGGTCCAGACGTGTGGAATGCTGGGGGGAAGGGGCCCTGGGGACAGGCCTGTGCTCTGAGCAGCCATGAGCCGGCAGGAGGAGCTGAGCTGGCATCAGGCTGGGACATGGATGCTGACACAGCAGGAGGGGCAGAGTGGGCATTCAGGGTCAGGACCCATCCTCCAGGGAAGGGTGGTGTCTGCAGGAGTGGAAGGCACTCATGTCCACAGAGTTGGTGTGAGGGACCACGTATGCATCACTCAGTGTTTAGTGGAAGACACTTGAACCCCAGAAGGAGTGCTATCAGAATATCATTGGTGCCCATATCAACCCGCGTCTGTCATCTCCCCCACACCTTCCCAACTGAACAACCCTGAACACACTGTCTCTGTAAGTACATGAATAACGCTTGAATTTGGGGTTTTTATTCATAGACAAATTAAGCAAAACCACAAAGAAAATGTAGTCCAGTTTCTCAAAGAAATCAATGACATTAAAAGGACATTCTTAATAAGGGAAGAAAGGAGAACAAGGTGAATGTGATGGTGATGGTGATGGTGATGGTGATGGTGATGGTGATGGTGATGTTAATGGTAAAGATGATGACAGTAATGCTGATGGTAGTGATGATGGTGGTGATGGTGATGTTGGTGGTGATGATGGTGGTGATGATGGTGGTGATGGTGATGGTGATGGTGGTGATGATGGTGATGGTGATGATGGTGATGTGATGGTGATGGTGATGATGATGGTGATGTTGGTGATGATGGTGATGGTGATGATGGTGATGGTGATGTTGGTGATGATGGTGATGGTGATGGTGGTGATGATGGTAATGATGGTGATGCTGATGATGGTGATGGTGGTGATGATGGTGATGGTGATGATGATGGTGATGGTGATGGTGATGATGATGGTGATGGTGGTGATGATGGTGATGGTGATGATGGTGATGGTGATGGTGATGAGGAGGATGGTGATGAAGTGATGATGGTGATGATGATTATGGTGATGATGATGGTGATGGTGATGAGGAGGTTGAATCCTCATCAGAGGTGATGATGGGGGTGAAGATGGTAGTCATGGCGATGGTGATGGATGATGATCATAATGATGGTTGTCAAGGCAATGGTGATGATAATGATGGCAATGTTGAAACTGATGATGATGATGCATGATGATGATGATGACTCTAGTAACATCACTTACTAGATGTACCATTGGACAGTGAATAAATCACTCCCTGATTCATTTTCTCATCCGAAAATTGAGCATAAGATGATTCCCACCTCTTAGCATGAGGACTCATGATCAGGTTCTACAACTAAAGTGCCCACAGGTGTGGCCCCCGGAGCAAGCATTGTTGGTGCTGTTCTCCTTGCCTGCACATTGGTCAGGAAAGCCCAGGTTTCACCTCTTGGGCTGCAGCCTGGAGGGTCCACCTCACAGCCACTGCTGCAGACCACCCGGGAGGGGACCTGCTTCTTGGAAGCTGGCTCTGCTACATTCATCTGTCACTGGAGAAGTTCAGACTGTTTTCACACCATGTATCGATCTCTCTTGAGCAAGAAAAGGGTGGTTTCTGAGAGGACAGATTTTTCTATGAGGAAAGACAAATGTGCTACTGGCAGAGACCGAATCAAGAGTGGGTCCTTGTTAACAGGTGGCAGCCCAGTTCTCAGGAGGACAGGCTCTGAATCACCTCCAAGTCAGTGTCCCTCCATCACCCACGCAGCTCTTGCTCACATTCAGAGCTGGGGCTCAAATCTCAGGAGTCACAGATGCATATCGAAGCCAGTGATGTCACAGCCATGTGGTTTCTGAGGGCTGTGGCCTGAAGATGTGGGAGGGGGGTATTTCAGGCAAAACACACCCCCTTTTCTTTTCCTCCTCCTCCTCCCTGACCCTGTCCTTGTTGTCCACCATTAGAGCCAGTCCTACACCAATGAGGTGTCTCTGGAACACCCTGGGAGCTTGGGACACTAGGGGGGTGACTCACCAGCCTGGAAGACACCCCTCTGGGCCACTCAGGACTGTGTAGCGAGGAAGCAGCATGGAGGACAACTTGCCATGCTCTCTGGAGCTGCCAGGAGAAGAGGGCATAACGAGGGGACCTGATGGTGGCCCGAGGGGCAAGCAGGATTGACACTGGCCCATAGGTGTCATTCTGGGAAAGCAGAGAGGAAGACGAAACTTCAAGGAAGAGGGACAAAGCCTGCCCCGGGAGAACAGGGCGTGTCGTGCAACTCAAGGGGCAGAGAGCATGGACTGCAGGGTCAGGCGGCTCTGCATGAGACCGGGCAACAGGAGGAGAGTCCCTGAATCTTTCTGAGGCTTCATTTTTCCATCATTCAAATGGGGATGACAATGACACAGACCCTACAGGCTGATGATGACCGCAGAGGAAGGACAGATGCAAAGCCCCAAACAGATACCGGAACATGGTGAGAACCCTATTCAGTGATAGTGAAGAGGACGGTGACGATGGTGATTATGGGTCAGTGCTATGAATGTGATGTCGGGGGGTGAGGGTGAGGAAGATGATTTCTGTAGTGATCATACTGATGCTGTCAAGAAGTGACAATGAGAGGACAGTGGCAGGTGATGATGATGACAACGATGATGGTGGAGATGATGGGGGTGGTGGTGTGTGGCCAGGAGGACACACAGAGGTCCTCATGGAAGAGCTGAGAGGGCAAAGGGGACTTGTGAGGGAACCAGGACCTGCCCAGCCACCCACCATGAACCCAAGTGGAGGAAATCAGGTGGGAGCTGAGCTCACAGGCCACAGAGGGGTCTCTGCAAAACACGCAGCCATGCAGAGCCAGGGTCAGGGCAGAGCAGGGCCTGGGTTGTCCCCCACCCACCTGTGGCCACCCCAGCTACTCCAGGCAGAGACCAGCCCAGTCAGAGCCTGTGAAGTGCAGTCATCCTGGGCTCAGGGACACCCAGGGAGGGGGAAGAGGGGCTTGGGAGCAGGAGTGAGGGCAAGTAGCTGCCTTCCTGCCTGACCCCAGGACAAGCCCTGGAGTCTAGGACCCCAGAAGCCCCACATGAGCAGCTCTGAATGCCCCTCGCACTGAGTGGGCATCAGCCTGGAGAAAAGCAGCGGTCCTGGTGAAAGCCACAGGAGAGGTAGCTAAGTAGTCAAGCTGGCGTCTTCAGCAGGGACGTAAGAAATGGCGTACCATGGTAGTATGATTTCAAGTGCAATTACCGCTCCCACTGTCTCTCAAATGTGATTTTCTTCCCTGGATTGGATTAGTACCGTGGTCTGGCCTGAACACAATCAGCATTTGCAGCAGCCCCTGGTAGACGCCGATGTCCCCACTGATTCCCTGCCCAGTCTCTCTGGTCCATGTCCAATCTCTCTGGTGGGAACAAATGGCACCAACCCAGGGTCAGAATGTGGAGTCTGTCAAGTGTACTCGGAGGGCACAGGTGCCCACTGCCAGGAACACACTGCCCAGGACCCATGCTGGTCACTAGCTGCCCAGCTAAAAGCCATCAGCCATCTATCCATATTGACCTATAGCCGTGGGCTGCTGAGCCCAGCGACCCTCTCAGACAGAGGTTGAGACACACACTTGTCATCTGGCCTGGGGCTCTGACTGTCATTATGGGATCCGTTCTCCTGAACACAGTCACACCGGTGGCTGTCCAGTGTCAGCAACGTGGACTCGTGGGGCTGAGGGTCTGTCCCAGGGCTCTGTCCTGCACCTCTCAGGACAGGAGAAAGGGGGAGCTCTGGGTGCCGTGTCCACCCTCTGCTGGTCTTGGTGGCCGTGCTCCGGGTCCTTGGAGCACCTCTGGGTTTCTCTAGGGAAGTGTGTGCATGTGTGTCTGGGTCCCCCCAAGCTCTGTGCCTGGTCTTTCTCAGGTGGGCGTGTTTCTGTGCACCTGCCCTGACCCTGCCCATCCTCCCCAGTCCTGTGGCAGGACAGATATTGAAGGGTAAACCAGGTCATGTAGCTCCCTGGTCACACCCTCCTGCAGGGCCATCCGGGCACCCCAGCTGGATTATTAGAGTGAAGACCCATCCAGCCACTTCTCAACCATCACATGAGCACCAGTTATCAGGTCTGGTTACATACAGCTCACTCCTGGCCGTGCTGCTCCTCAGCCCCAGGAGACCACACTGCTGGACAGGGCTCTCAGGCTGTGCATGTCCCACAGGACCCCAGTGAGCTGATCTGTGGTGACCAGTGTGGACACCAGGAAGTGTCCACTGCAAGGCTGCTCAGCCCAACCCACAGTCGCCCTGCTAGCCCTGGGAGCTAGACATCCATGCTCCATACTGGCTCCCTGGACGTCCAGGTCTCCTCCAGTGCTGTCATCTGTTCTGGGCCCTGCCTTCAAGTGGGGTCTCATGGGGCTTCCGACTGGTGCCCTGGATCCCATGACTAAGCTCTTTATGAGGACTCTGCTGTGAGGAAAGCTGGGAAATGGAGGCCTGGCCTCCTCCTCTGAGCAGCGAGGTGCACAGGAGGGAAGTGTGCTGACTGGATGGGTGTCCACAAGGACCGCCATGGCCTGAGCACGGCCAAGAGGACCCGCAGGCCCTGCTCTGTACCTCGTCACTGCTCCCTCCTGCCCCAGCCACATGGCCGCCTCTGTCCATGCCAGCCCCACCCCACCTTGTTCCTAGAACTCCCTCCCACATGTCCATCCAGGCCTGGCCCAAGAGCCGCAGCCTCAGAGAGGCTTTCTCTGACCACAGTGAGGTGGCCCTCCCACCCCAGTCCTCCAGAGTGTGCAGCCCACGAGTGCTGACCCTGACAGAGGCCACCTCTGCCCTGGCCTCCCATGAAAATCCTCCAGGTGTTTCCACTGGGCCGACCCAGCACAGGGTCCAGCAGGTCCAGCCTGCTGTGCTCCCAGCCGTCCTCATCACAGGTGTGGGGCTCCCAAAAGCCCTGTCGGGGAGCCGACCCTCTCTGTCCCGTGGCCATGTGTGGACCTCTTCAGCAGCCTGGCCCCAGGCCCTCCCTTTCCATCTTGGCAGAGTTGTCCGAGACCTGCCTGTCCCTCTCATGGCTGTCCAGGGGCGATGCTGGGCCTTCACATGCCTGGTCCCCCTGGCCCTTTGCTCACCCTCCGTGGATGTTAGAGAGGATGCCGATGCCCAGGTGGAAGGAAGCCCAGGACTTCGACCATCTGCCTGCGCCTGACGCTGGGTGGGGAACGCACTGTCCTGTGTCTTCATGGCACTCCATTTCCCCAGGCTCCAGAAAGGAGCCCAGCAGTTCAGGGAAGGAACATGGCTCAGACAGCCCAGTGGAGAGTGGGCCCATGTGCTGTGGCCGGCCGTCAGGGCAGCCGTGGTCATCGTCCATGGTCAGTGCTCCCTGGGAACAGCAGGCGGCGCTCTGACATGTCCTGCTGACCTGGAGACTTTACTGGAGGGTCTCAGGAAGGACACTGCGGCTTCCAGGTTATTCGATACACAGTGGGAGTCTGCCACACTCCGTCCTTATGAGAGAATCTGAAATTTGAATGGTTGGGGTAATTCCAGTGGAGGAGCTGAACTCCCGGGGCAGAGAGGTGGGCTGGAGTCCTCGTGCCCTCTTCTGTCCCTCTAGGCTGTGGTCCAATGTTCATGTGGAAGTTTTCCATTCAAAATGGTCCAATAAGGGGAACCTACTTCATCTGAAAATGAACAGAAAACAAGAATGAAGGTCCCCGATCTCACAGCCCTGGCCAGATGCTGGGTTCCAGGAACTGGCTGTGACCCTGCACCTGAGAGCCATGTGGCCCCAGCACCCCGTCACCATGTCTACAGTCCCCACGGATCACGTGTTGCCACTCACTCCGCCTGGAGCTGAGGCTCAGCCTTGAATGCCCCAGGTGGGCAGGGATCCTTGGTCTGTCCCTGGCTAGACATGTGGCCCTTCATCATCAACTCTAACCTCTAAGCATATGTGAGGGCCATGACCCCAGCACTCGGGAAGCCAAGGCCAGAGGATGGCTAGTTCAAGGCCAGCCTGGGCAACTGCAAGACACTGTCTAAATTCAAAATAAGAAAGAAAGGAAAAGAGAGAGGGAGAGAGACAGAGGGAAGGAAGGAAGGAAGGAAGGAAGGAAGGAAGGAAGGAAGGAAGGAAGGAAGGAAGGAAGGAAGGAAGGAAGGGCGGGCTCCGCAAGTGAAGCCAGATTTAAAATTACGTAGTCAGTGTAGTTAGGTAAATCAGGTCTAATATCGAGTGAAATCTAAAATGGAGGCCATGCTGGGAATGACTCAGGGAAAACGCAGGACAACTCATGGAATGTTAATGAAGTCCCGAAAAGGCCCTAGGCCAAAGTCCACCTCAAAGAAATGTTAATGGAGCCCAGGAAACAGCCCCAACAGATTTGGAGATAGCCCATCCTAGAGAAATGATAAGCCCATCCCAAAAGGTGATAATTGGGCCCACCTGTGTCCTAACCCCTTCAACCTACATTCCATCACCAAAACTATAAAAAGGGGAAACAACCGCACTTCCACGGATTCCCATCTCTTGGGTCCCCTTCTTCCTCCGGGAGAAGTCTTTTCTGCTGTCCTTTAATAAACTTCTAATTTCTATTCTGACCTTGCCTCGGAGTGCTTCTTTGGTGTTATTCTTCAACATTGGGGAAGCAAGAACTCGTCACCGGTCAACAGCGGTTTCACAAGGACCCTGCTCTGAGCCTCAGGAGGTAGGCCCTCCTGCTGGGTGGGGACGGACAGAGGCCCCTGGGCCCTGGGCTCCCGCCTCTCACAGAGGGGCTGCTGAGCCTGTCCTATGGTCACTGGCAGGTCCACAGCTGCCCTGCTGAATGGAGGCAGATGGCTCCTAGACCTGTGTGCTTCAGGCGTTGGTGGCTGGATTCAGGATTCAGAGGCTTTTATCAAACGCGTCCCAGTCCCTCTCATGGCTAGGACCCTGGGCTGCAGTATTTCTTGGAGCTGAGTGTACATTTCACGCGTCTGCAGGCTGCAACGGCCTGGGTTTCGCCGCTCGTCCCAGCGCTTTCCCGCAGCCTCCAGAAGTGGAACAGGCCCCACAGCCACTGCATTATTCTCCTGTCTAGATGAAAATCGATTTCTGGTTTCACAGCCTCTGCTTTCCTGGGTGCCGTGGGCTATTAGTGTGGAGTCAGTCTCATCACTCACACCCCTCCCCCGGCGCGCAGTGAGGTCGCTCTGGCTGATTCAATTCACACCCGAAGGACACTGACATTGTCATCTTTGCCCAGTGTCCCCTCAGGCTTGTGTCAACCAGTATCACTGTCCTCCCCTCTCCCTCCCCCTCTTTCCTGGACTCTCAAGAACAAGGCAACCTGACTGATTCCAGCAAGGGGACGGAGTTGGGATTCCAACTCTGGGATTCCCCCAGCAACCCTACAGCCAGGCGTCTCCCCTTCCCCGGACTGGGGCTGTGATACTGCAACAAAATGCCACAGGCTGGGCGATTTATAAACAAGGAGAATTTATTTCTCACCGTTCTGGAGGTTGGGAGCCAAGATCAAGGTACCGGCAGGCTTGGTGTCTGCCAAGGACAACTTCTGCACCCAAGATGGCGCCATGTTCCTGTGTCCTCTGAGGGTGAACGCTGTTCCCTCCAGCTCTGTCATAAGGTCACCTATCCCTCTCAGGAGGGCCCCTCACTTCCTAATTCCTCCTCAATCCCCACCTCCTCATCCTGTTGTTCTGGGGCTTTGTTTCTACGTGAATTCTGGGGGCACAAACATCATACCATGCACCCACCTTGCAGAACGGACCCTCGCACTCCTGCTTCCCTGGGCCCAGCCAGCCACTCCCTGCCAGCAAGGAACTCTCAGCCTCCCTGAACACCAATGCTGGGAGATGCTGGGTGGGGCACAGCTGAGGTCTGCCATGTGGGCAAGAGAGCAGAGTTACTGGGGATTCAGGCTCAGTTCCATTTGGCCAACAGACGGCAAAGCTGAAAGAGCAGACCCTTCCTCACTGTCCTGGAGGCTGGTTCTGGCGAGGCCGTTTTCCAGGTCAAAGATGGTGAGCTCTCCCTGGTGTGCCCTCACCAGGAGGGAAAGGCGGAGGCGGGGAGGGGGAGAAAGGTCTCTGTTATCAAAGCATTAATCCCAGCCTGAGGGACCCCAAAACTGGACATCCCCCCCAGGCCCCACTTCTCAAAAGGAAGGGCAGCAAGGTGCCTCAGAGCAGCAGAGAGCCCTCGCCAAAGCTGAGGTTAAGGTTTCTGTTAGGTGGGTTTGAGGTGATTAAGCGACCCGCACTTGGGAAAGAACTACCAATCAGGTGCCAACAGAACTGCCTGTCAATCAGCAGGGTCTCCTGGCCAATCCTGGATCCTAGCCTCTCCCCTGACCAACTTCAGTAGGACAAGGGACTCTAAAAACTCCCTTTTACTGTCCCAAGCCCTCCCTTCCTGCCCTAAGCCAAATAAAAATTCCATTCTTTGGAGCCCCTGCTCCTTCTCCTTAGACTCGCTCTGTGGGTCTGAGGTTTCCCCCCACTCCGGGGCAAAATCTCAAAAAAGCCTGGTTCAGCAACCTTTTTAAATCTGCCTCCTTTCAGTTGCAGCTGCCTGACCTTACAGTTTCCACATATGCATTTGGGGTGGGGGTGGGGGGGTTCACAAAATTCCAGTGTATTGTAGAATCCACTTTATACTGTTTATAAAGTGGATTCTACAATCCAGCCACCCGTCTCTGCCTACCTGAGTCTCTGGCACATGATTCACAGCAGAGTTGCGTCTTCCCCCTGTAGCTTACACCAGCACCCGGAGGGCCAGCCACACAGTCAGCCAAGATCACCGTGGGAAGGAACACAGGGAAGGCAGGGCGGGGACCAAGGCCCAAGGTCCCCCCACCCAGGCCTTGTCTGCACAGACTGGGACCCAGTGAGGGAACTCACCATGGCTCCCTGGAGGAAGCCACCCATTATGGGGCACAGACAGCGTTCTAGGACCCACACAGAGGTGATGACAACTGAGAGGACAGGGGAGCTGGGAAGTCCCTCCACCCTCCAGGAAGGACGCTGTGGCTCATACCCGCAGTGGGAGAGAACAGGACCCAGAACCCTTGGACAGACGTGTGAAAAGCAGAATGTTAAGAGCGGTTTTCTCAACAACTCCATCTTCAGGGTATCATTGTCATCATCAGGACACAAAAAGCACCAACATGACGCCCTCAGCAGGAAGCAGAGACACTTGGACAGGTGGTAATCATTCCAGGGTCCACTGTCCCCCTCCCATACCCCTACCCCACCCCTTGTGCTGGCCAGGGGCAGCCCTGCTCTGGCAGCTCAGGGGCGGGCAGCATGGGCTGGCTGGGCACTCTCCCTGCTGGGTGCTGCCCACACGGTGGTGTCCCTGGGCAGCAGGACAGTCCTCCTCTCTGCAGTCAGTCTGACCTGCATCTCCCAGGCTGAAGTCAAGCTGTCCCAGCGGCGTCCTTCCTGCAGACCCCGGAAGGACAGGGTCCCTGTCACTGGGCATGTTGGCAGGAGGTGGCTACCTGAGGCTGCAGCACTGAGATCCCTGTTTGTCCCTGGCCTTGTCACCCAGGGCCTTTCCCACTTCCAGGCCTCGCGCACACCTTGGCTCAACCCCCTGCCCTCGAGGCCAGCAATGGTGTGCCCACTCTCCAGCCCCCTCTCCTCCTCCTGGCACATCCCTCTGGGCCAGCTGGGATGGGCCTTCCACTCTGAGGACCTGTGCGATGACCCTGGGCCCACCTGGCTCCTCCAGGCCCCCTCCCACCTTCAGGCCCCTTTCCCAGGTCAGGGGGCATGGTCACAGGCTCCTGGTATTAGGGCTGACGTCCTTGGGGGCCACCACTCTGCCAACCCCATCATCGTGGGCTCAAGCTGAGGTTCTCCCCGCCTTGCTCCCACATGAGACATGGTCCTGTGACGTGCCCAGGTCCTGTCTGTCCCCTCATGTGACATGAAGGTTACATCTTCTCAAGGTCAAGGACAGTCCCCCAGTTTCCCAAGGTCCATTCAGTGACCATGATCGGATGTGAAGTGGAGTCCTCAGGACCCCCTCTGGGATTCCAGGCACAGTACAGGGGCCCTAGCTAGGCTGGTCAGCACTGCCCCTTGAGGGCTGCCCACAGCTTGGCACCAGGCAATGGCTGCCACGTGGGAAGGGGCTGGTTGGTCCTGACTGTCCTAGAAAACCAGAAGCCAGAATTTGAGGCAAAGGCCCTCAAGCTTCAAGCATTGGATTCTGATTCCAAACCTCTGGGCACTGGTGAGGTGAGGCCTGAGGGGTCCTCCTGGCCTGTGGCCCCGGGTGCATCTCTGTGCTGGGAAGCTTCCCATTTACCACACCAGCCCCCTGCGTCCTGATGGGCTTCCTGGTCAAATCTGATCTTGTCCCTGCTCGCTTTGCCCCCAGAGGATCCAGCCTGGGTAGAAGGCTCCCTCTTGGGCCCTCTCCAGCCTGTCCGGCTTCCCACCACCACCACACACACACAGGGCCTGACTCCCCAGCAGTTCCCATCTACCCTGCTCACTCCTGGGCCTGGCCCCCTAGTTCCCAGGCCTAGGTGCCCTGCCCCTTGCCATCCTGGAGAACCTCCCTTCATGGACAGCTCTGCAGCCCTCGAGGACCTCTCCAGGGACTCGGGCATCTCCCCCAAGCCAGGGCATTACCGTGACAGATACATCACTGACATGCTAACCGGCCACAGAATCAACCACGAAAGGTTTAGTGGTCACCTAGTGTGTGCCCACACCCTCAGGTCCTGAGAACCAGCAGAGAGCACTCATGTGGGCAGCCCTCCGAGAGAGTGGGCAGCTCTGAAGGAAACTAGACAGCAGAATGCAGGAGAGTCCCAGCCTGAGCTGCTGTGTCCCCTGGGGAGGCAGGGGGACTGCAGGGGAGGCAGGAGGATCACAGGGGAGGCAGGGGAGGCCAGCCTCCTCACCCACCAGGACAGTGACCTCCTCTGCACCTTCCTCTGACTCCAATGCTCCTTCCTCTGCACTAATTTCTCCTCTGACACTTTCCATTAGAGAAACAACTGCGGTATTTTGATCTCTGTGGCTCTTTATTAGCGTGTTGGTCTGGCTACTTCACTGGAAGCCAAAAGACCAGAGGTTTGTCCCTCTCTCATAGGAAAGTCCAGGCCATCGGGGTCCAGGAACCCCAGCTCTCTCACTGGAGGCCTTCCTCAAGCCACTGCCTTCCTCCACATGACTGAACCTGGGACACAATCTCCAACTTCCAGGAAGAAAAGGGATAGAAGTGCAAGCCATCAGCCTCCCTCTCAGGAAGTCACTGTGAGCAGACACACCTGCTGCATGCCATTGGCCAGGGCCTTGCTGCAGGGCCAGGAGCACAGGCCCCAGTGTTCCTCAGTAAATGCTGAATGACAAAGTGTAACATAATGAAGGGAAGCCTGTCTTACAAGTCTCTCCCTTCAGATCAAAACAAAACAAGCAAGATTCTTCCAGGATGGGTGGCTGTGTCCGTGAGGAGTTATTCTTCTGCAGAAAGATGTATCACAAGCAACTCTGGCCTCCAAGTAGTAAGTGTACTAGACAGGAACCGCACCGACAGGCTTCTGTCAGCCACCTCTGCACCCCACTGAAGCTAGAATCAGACAGGCAGTCAGTATAGATAGGTCAGTGGAGTCAGGTCAGATGAGTCAGGCCAATTTTGAGTGAGTCCAGCAAGTTGGAGATGTGCCCTGAGGGATTGAAATGTTAATTTCTTCAGAGTCCTTCCTCCAACATTATTGAGAACCTGCCCCTGCTCCAACCTATTGCCAAGGTAACCTGTCCCAGGAATTGCCCCTCCCCACAGGGAGCTATAAGTTTGTCACTATGTCCTTGGCTGCTCCACCTGCCCTTCCCCCTTCAGCCCACCTGTCTCCCACCTTTTGGCCACACCACGGAGCATTCCTGGGGAGAGAGCAGGAGAACAAAGGAAGCCTAGGACATAAAAAGTGCAGAACACCTCCCCTCTTGGGATACCAGGACACCAGCTATGGCCCCCTTCTCCCTCCCAGGAGAAGTCTGTGTTACCCCTTTTTAAATAAACTCTGCTTCATATGCTTGCCTCGGCTGTTTCTCTAATGTTCAAACTTCCACGTGTGGGGAAGCAGGATTCATCACCAATAACGGACAGTATATCATCAGCCCTTGGGGAAGAACATTGGGGAAGAAAAGTCTAAGGTTTCCAACTGGAATACTTGTGATGATTCCCAAATGTCTACAGAAGTAAAGTTGAAGAAACCCTTTTGCTGGTTAGAAGCACACACTGTTAGCTCTCAAAGCATTGAAATAAATTTAGCTTAATTCTGAAATGAACTCCCTCCCCATCAGGTGGAAACCAAGCATGAAGACTTTAATTCCTAAGAGGGACCTTTCAATAAAGCCATGTACGGCTGAAAACGAGGTGGCTAATGAAATTATCTCAGAGTGGTGCTCCCTGGGAGTGACGGGGATCATCAGGTGCCAGGAGAGATGACAGGGCAGACTCAATGCCCCAGTGCAGAGCTGGAAAAAACCCTAGCCCACCTGGAGCATGGTTGGATGGCTGGGGGGATATGCACTGCTGCCATCCAGGGCTGCCTAGGAGAGCTGAGGTACTGTGACCCCAGGAATTTTGCAGACATTTCCCCAATCTGAAATGCTGCCCTTTTCATGTACTCCAAGACTCTAAAGAAGGTCGGCCTTCATGTTGAGGCCCAAAGTTTATATTCTCTTCATTTGTCCAATCTCCTTGGAGTCCCAGGGGTCCTCCTCTAACTTACACTAGTTTACACTCTCCAGCAATCAGTCGGTCCTGGGGCCTGGGGCAAGCAGCGCGCTGGGGAAGTGACCAAGGAAACACTCGGAAAGAGGGTGAAGGAGAGGCCCTCACAAAGTCTGTGTTCCCACGAGCTAGTGCACGAGTGGAAGTGGGTATGCTGACTAGGATTGGGTCAAGGCTGGCCATATGACGGAAGCTTGCCCAGTGGGTCATGGCTGTGCTGATTGGGTCATGGATGGTCACATGGTTGCAGCCTGTCCAATCAGAGTGAAGCTAGGACAGTCTCCCCACCTGGAGTCTGAGCCAACTGAGGAAAGGCTGCAGCCATTCTGTTGCTCTGACGGCTGCCTGAGGCCACAGGGCCACACGGCCACAACCTGCAGCCCAGTGAGGAAGCCTAACGCTGCAGACTCAGACAGAGGCAGAAAACCGAGCTGACTGCTGGACGGCGCTGGACGGAAGCCTTCATTTCCAGCCGGAGCTTCCTCACCCTCAACTGCAGCGCCTGGTGCACATAGCCAGTTCGGTGCCCAGCTATGGGAGGGTCGCTTCCCAGCGCCATTGAGTCTCGGCCTCCAGGCCTCAGTTTCCCCATATGTGTGGAGACCAGGTCGCCCATGTGGACCATGGCTAGGGACATTAGCGCCCAGGAGCAGCTGGCGGGGAGGCACGACAGCCACAGAAGCCCTGCACCTGATCATCCAGCCAGGCGGAGACCAGCTGACCCTCACCTGCCGAGGACCCCAAGGCACCTGTGGGGAGACACTCAGGACCCACACTCTCACTGCAGCCAGCCTGCCCCTCACACCAAGGAGAGGAAGTAAGTGGGGGCTGAAACTCCTGCAGAGCGCATGTGCCCAGGTATAACATCATCCTGGTCTCAGGAGGCACCCGACACCCCCAGGTGTCTCACAGGTAATGGGCAGATACCACACACGGACGTAGACATGTCACAGCACATGTAAGTGACTGCAAACTGCCCCCATGAGCATCCGAGCGGGGAAACTGGATACACCACGGCAGACACAGGCACCATGAGCAAATGCATGGGAACAGCACACACCAGTGGCATGCAGGCACAAGTGACATGGGGCAGGACATAGAGACTCACAGCAATAGACACAAGTGACACAGATGACGAAGTGTTCAGATAACTCCAAGGCAGCACAGATGCCAGTGGTGCACGGTGCCCACGAGCAGCCCACAAGGCAACAATAACATGTGAGCAACCTCCTGCCACCCAGGTGAGCACAGGAGGGTTGCACAGGAAGGCTGCACAGGAACACTGAGGCAGTGAATTCAGGACACGCATAGAGGTGGCACACAACACCACAGAGCCCAGGGCAGCACATGGTCAGGTGACTCATAGGATATGCAGTAACATCAGTGTAGCTCATGTACAAGGATCACATGAAGACAGCAGGTCACGGGCAACACTCACGGGTCCCATGTTCACAGTAGAACACAGAACACAGGTCATGGCACATACAAGGCACATGTGGGTGACACAGCATTACCCATGTGGGACACACAGTGGCAACCTGCAGGTCCCCCTATGGGCAGTTCACACAGGAGCCACACGATAAGACCTGGCTGTTCACACAGGTACCAGAAACCTGGGCCCCCATCCCCCACATGTAATACATGAACAGCTGAGTCCACCTCAGGCTCAGATCCAAGGAGCAGCCATAGGCAGGTCTTCCCTCTGTCCTGAAGGCCAATGTTCTGGGAAGCACAGCAGTTCTGGAAGCCAGGGTGGGTGGAAAGGGCAGTGGGCTTGGCCTGGGGGCTTGGTCCGCAGATGTAGGTGCTCTGTTGCACTCCTTGGCCCCTCCTGTGCATTGCACCTCACATCTAAAGTGTCCTTCCATCTTTCAGATAAGAACATCAGTAGGTCTAAATAAAATAACCTTCCCTAGTCAATTTTTTTTCCAGCTTCTCAGGTGCAGTAAATATTTTGTAGTGAAGTCTTTATCTTTTAGATATAAAAGAGCTTACATGGACATTCCGTGCTGAGTTGCTTCATAAATCTTTCCAGGTTACAGCCTGCTGCCAGGTCCTGCTGTGCACCTCCACGTATTAGAGCAGGGAGTATCAGGATGCAGTAAATTCCAGGCTGGGTCCTGGGCCCCCAGGATCCAAGAGGCCCCAGACATCTCTGGGGATCCGGGTGGAGCTGGCATCACGTGAAGGCATGATCTGGTTCACTCCACGTACTCAGAGAGCACAGAGAAAACTGAGGCCGAAGGTGCTCACGAGGGGCAGCTAAGGCAGAGGGCTGCTGTGCCTGGACTCCAGCCTGGAGCATTCCTATTCTGTACCTTAACGGACTGTCTGCTATGGGTCAGCACCTAAGAAGCTTCCAGTAACATGGCAAGGCCGCGCTCATGGAAGAAGCTGCCCCCAGTAGGCTGTGTGGTCCACCAGGCCCCTAGGATGGGGGCAGAAATGCAGAGACTAGGCCACTGAGCCAGGTCACCTCCTCCCATGTTTCACCCAGCACCCATGCGGCAGTAGAACCGGAGGAAGAGTCAGAGTTCTGAGTACAAATCTGTTACATTTGCAAGTTGCCCACTGGTTGGTATTGGCTGGAGTCCAGGTCTGCAGATTGGACCCAGGAGCCATGATGCTCCCTGGAAGTGAAAGTCCCTTCTGCAAACACCCTGACTATCCCAGCTCAACCACAAGTGTTAAGGTCTGTAAACAAGTCAGATTGGCACCTGTTATTTTGCCAGAGAAATGTTAGAGTCTGTAGACAAGTCTGGATGGCGCCTGGCCAAATGCCAGAGGGAGTGGTTTGTGAAGTAACAAAAGCAAGCCATTAAGTGTGGAGATTCCTTATTGGTTGACTGCTGTATCTATTTTATGCTAATTAGATAAGCTGTGTAAAATGTATAAATATCGCTCAGATCCTACAATAAACGGCTCCTATTCCTGCTGCATCAACGTACACAAGTTGTTCGTGTCCCCCCCCCCCCCCTCCCCCCCCCCGCTTATTTTGCCCAGCCAGCCGGGCTGCTGCGGCAACAAGACTGGCACCCCCCCACCCTCTGCATGTGAACCCCAGGTGTCCCCATTGTCACCTGCACGGGATGGGCTGGGGAGCTAGCCCAGCTGACTGGCAGCTTTGTTCATCCTCAGCCTCCCTCCCAGCCTGTCACCTGTCCCCAGAGCTCTGAGGGGAAAGATTCTATGAAATGAAAATGCATTAAGGCTCTCAAAGACATCAAAGTCAATTTTAGCCGTGGAGAACAAAGCACATGTCATGGAACACACTGCAATTACCTCCTCACCAGCACCAACCCCCTCAGTACCTCTCCACGGCCTGGCCCCTTACTCACGGTCCTAGTGAGGAGTGACGTCTGCCTGGGCTTTAATTACCAGCTCCTAATGCAGCGACGTGTTCAGAAGGAAAAGGACACGGATCCCCTCTGAGGATAATTATGTGCTGTAATAGCCCATTTCCTACACCCCGAGCATGTGACATGCCTTGTGCACCATCACAATCCTTGATGGAGCTCTGCCGCCAGTTGCAGGTGTTTGGTGTGTCCAATGACTAGCACCCTCATGGTCACTTGTCAGCTATCCACATCCCCAAGACTGCTGTCAGGGGAAGGAGTATCTCTAGGCCCCCATTGCAGCCTGAACACAAGTCAGGAATGACCGCCTTAAACCACTTGCCCTGTGCACCAACCCTGGAACCTCTGGAATGTCAGCCACAGCCAGGGTGTTTTCCCAGTGAAGAAGTGGCCCCAAGTGGCCAGCACATTCCATTTGTTTTCAATTTAACATGTATTTCCTGAAGGGCCAGCTCTGTCCTTGGTGTTGAAGATATAAATCAGCAACACAGACTTCCCCTGCCCTCCCATTCACAGTCTAGAGAGTTTCAGAAAAGGAACAACTACTTGAAGAGTGTAGAATTGCAAGCAGCACTTACTATCAGGATGGAACTCCCAAGGCCCAGGGCTGACCGCTGGAGTTTACACGGCCCGGGATGCAGCTGTCCAGGCAGAGGGTCAGCAGGTGCGGAGGCTCCAAGATAGGAGGATGCAGATGCCTTAGATCAAAGTGTCACTGTTGTAGCAGCAGCTGGTGCTGTCTGTACATGCTTCTCACTGTCTTTAACATACCTGCCATTTAACCCTGAACCCAGCCTAAGGTCAGAGTGCCTTAGCACACTAAGTACATACAGTCACTATTGCCACACTGTGGATGGGGATGTCAAGCACTCATGGATAAGTAATTGCCTGAGATGACGTATGGAGTGGTGGGGCCAAGATTTGAACGGGCCATCTAGCTCCTTGTGCTGAGCTTCTGTAAGACCTTAGTGATCTGACCTCTACGAGAAGATGGAGCATGATGTGCCAGACACTAGAGCAAGGCCTGAACCAGGCGCAAGATCTTCAGCCATTTCTGTTATGAGGAGCAGCAAATTGAAACTAAGCCAGCTTAAGTGAGAAGAAACGTGATGCACTTTCCTGGAAACACTGGTGTGGGTTTCAGGCCTGACTTGATCCAGGACTCAAGTGACATAGCCAGAATGCAGTCCCTCTTCTCCTCCTCTGTGCCAGCTTTATTCTCAGAACAGCTCTGTCCTGCAGCTCCAGCCTCAACATCCCTCCAGTTCATAATTACAGGCCCTCAAGAAAGGTTCACCGTTCCCAATGATTCAAGGAAAAGGCCAAGGTTTATCTACCGGTCACTGTGGCCCAGATGGAAGCCCTGGCAGGCCCTGGCCAGGATGCCAGACACAGCCCCTGGAACCCAGGGTGATGTCACACCTGGTGTCCTAGGCTGGGGCAGAAACTCCAGAGGGGATGAAGATCCAGATGCAGGAGGTAGATGTGGGGAATGAGGGTCACTCTTGGGCACATGTATGCCTCATGCCGTTGAGGGGGACATGACTCCAAGAAGAGTGCTTTCTAGGTTTTCTGCTTAGCAAAGACCATGGTCCTGGGGAGGTGAAGGGAGAGGAAGGGTGGGTGAGAGGAGGTAGCAGCTCCGGAGCAGCAGAGCTGGAGACTACCCAGAGGCCTGCCTACTCCCCACCCACCTCACACTAGCCCATGGATAAGGCACAATACTGCAGTGTCCGGTGGAGACAAACTCTCAGCTACAGGCCTCAGGAGGCTGTCGACTGGAAGCACCTTGGAAGCTCCAGATTGACTGACCCTTTGCTCACCTTGAGAGATCCTGGTGTCATTGGGCTGGGCAGCTTGGAAGTCAGGATTGGCAAGTCTCCCCAGGTGGCCCTTGCCTGCAACCAGGATGATAATGCACAGCCTGTGCCATTCTCTGCATGCGCCAGCAGTTCCTTCTCCCAGATACCACCCAGGAGTGCCCCTCTACTTTAATCCTTCTTGTTTAAATTTATATCGTAAGAGAACTGTCAGTTCCACCATGTACATCCTCACTGACTTTCAGCTCCTCCCTGGGCCTCCTCCAGAGAAACTGTCCCTGAAGCCTTTGGCTGTGCTGACTTGTTCAAAACTTCTGGGCAGCAGTGAGGCTTTGGGGAGATTGGATCAGTCCTCACCTAATACTGGCCAGAGAGGAAGCGACTGGGGGTGATTATTGATTCCCCCCAGGTCAGCCTCACGGTGGAGCTTGCAGAGAGGCCTCACATTTATTTGACACGTGGCCTGGACTGTCTCCTCCTCTTCCTTTCATCTATCAGTCCATAGGAATCAGCTTATGATGGCGTCCCTGAGAGTGAGTGTGAGGGAGGAGCCCACAGCCCAGAAACCAGATGCATCCAGACACTCACCTGCCAGAGGCCAGAAGAGGCATGTCCCGAGCTAACAGAGCCCAGATGCAGCACTCGGAATGGACTGGGATCAGGTGCCTCGCAGCTGTTTGGGGATGTAGAGTTAGAGATTAGGGTGTAATCTGAAAAAACAAGTTTCATTTTTGCATGACTTAAAATTCGAACCTACTATGTGTCTGAATGAATGAACTGGTCCTTGAAAATGTGTCCCATCACCTGGTGAGTCAGGACATAAGGCTTTTCTCCTGAGTAGGCCCAAGTGTGTGAGGAAAGAAAGCTGGGGGTGAGTCATATGTCCAGGCCCGTGAGCATCACGCCTGAGATCCAGAAAGCACTTAGCAGTGGCCTGGTACCATGATGTACACAGTAAGCACTAGTGGTGGCCTAGCACTGTCACTGTACATAGTAGGTAGCCAGTGTGTGCCTGGAGTTATGAATGGTGCTTAGTAATGGCTTGGCACCAGGTGTGGCAGAGCGGGTGCTCACTGAGGATCTGGCATCACGAGTGTGCCCAGCGCATGCTCAATTACTGCCTAGAGGTCCAGTGGGCTCCTCATGAGGTGCTGGTGAGGGGCGCCCTGATGAAGGGGAATCCCGAAGCCCACCACTGGTGACACAAGATCAGCAGGGACAGTCCTATCCTTGAAGACATAAGTCAAGTGCTCCATCGCCATTACCTACCAATGGCCACCCTTGATTGCTGGGTGTCCACTCTAGGAAACCCTCTTCCAAGCTCTCTCCCATACACTGGGACAGCACAAGCTTGGCAACGTGTCCAGATACCACGGGGTCCCGCCTGGAGGAGCCTGGCCGTGGTGGTTGAGCAGAACTGACCTGATGAGCAAGTGGACATGTGACGGAGCCCACAGCACTGAAGACAGTGAGAACACCACCCCCAGTGCCCACTGAGCTGTGGGCACACAGGCACTGCCCTTTCCCATCCTGCAATAGGCACTGCCTCTGCTTCCTGCAGTGAGTGACCCTCCCAGCATGCCATGGTGACGGGCCTCTGGCAAGGCTCTGGTTTCCAGAATACATCACCATGCCTAAGACAGCAAGAGCCACGTGCTAATGGCAGGAGAGAGTGGAACAGCCTCCATGTTCAACAGCACAGCACTGAACGGGTGGAACCATGTGGGGCTCTCCTGCAGCTGAGGGTGCTTCCAGAGGTCCACCAGAGGAAGTCCCTGTCAGAAGAGGACTTGTTGGGCCTTGAAGACAAAGGCCCAGCAAGGAGCGAGCCGATTTTCACCACAGTCTGTTGTGCTCATCCACGTGCACATTCGTGTGCCCTGGAAGTCCCTGCACCGGGGCGTCCCCAGGGGTTCTTTCCTGTTGGTGTGACCATGTGGTCTTTCTTTTGCTAGTGTGTAGACTGGGTTTTTCTAGAGTAGATGGGTATTTTGTAATGAGCTGTTATTTTTAATAGCCTTGCACGATTGGCAGCTTCATAATGGGGGATGTGGACAGCGGTTGGGAAAAGACCGATCCTGGAAGTAAGGAGCCATGCCTGGCTAGGGCTCAGCAATCCCCAGGAAAGGGGAGTGAGGTTGAAAGAGGAACCTCCTGGGGCTTGACACCCACAGGCTCTGCTAAGACAGCCCGAGCACCTGCTTTTATAAAATTAAAAAAATAATACATCATACTGTCAGTGTAAAGTTAAAGCTTCTTTTATTTTAAAAAATACACCAGAACTGCTACAGCTCCAGTTCTCAGGCCAGCCAGGAAGTTTTCCTGGACACAAGTCATCAGAGAGGACTCTTTGTGTCAGAAATGCAGTGCCCAGGCCCCACAGAGAATCTGGCCCACCCACCCAGGTGCCACACCCTCCCCGCCAGTATTTACCACTGGAGGAGCCCAGAGAGGGAGAAGGGAGGTGGGAAAGGGATGCTTCTGATCTCAGATGCACACTGTCTAGGTGTAGCTAAGCACCTGCAGTGAGATCAGGGCTCTCGCCAACCGTCCCAGGGTTTAGCCGGACATCAGAGGAGACAAGTGAGGTACTCTTCAGCCAGCATCCCAGGCCCATCTGGCTGGTATGAGCAGGAGCAGGCTGCCAGTGCATCCGGGTGCCTCCCAGGCACCATCCACTGTACCTACTGCTTGTCTCACAGTCTGTTGCTGTGGAGGGACACTCCCAGGGCAGCCAGGCGAGGCCAGGGGATGTATTAGTGTCCCTCCAGGGTGCCCTGTCCAACAGAGCCCAGACTCCCCCAGACCTTCACTTAAAATCCCGTTGCCCACAGCTTTCCTCAGAGGCTGGACACGTGTCCTGGGTGACAGATGGGAGCTCAGCAGGCAGGTGAGTGCTCAGCCTGCTCCTGCAGGCATGCCCAGGGATCTGGAAAACATGCAGGAGCCCAGGCCCAGTCCCGCCCAGGAATCAGCATCTGCCATTGTACCAGGGCCACCAGGGGGTTCGTGGGCACACTGTATGCTGAGGAACACAGGACTTAGCTCCAGGTGGAGGGGACCTCCTGCAACCACCTCCAAGCCCGGGGACCAGCGTCCCACGCCACCCAGCAGCCTGCAGCCTGGGACGAGCATGGGAAGGACAGGGCCTCCTGGAAGGCCAGGCAAGAGGGAGGGCTCTGCAGGTCCTTGCCTCCCACACACAAGCCGGGTCAGTGTCCATCTCTAGCCCTTGCCAGGCAGTGAGGGACAGGCTCCACTTTTTGAGGCTGCATCTACGGGAACCAGTGAAGAGCGGTGACAGGCGTTGGCAGTGCAGCTGACGAGCACAGCCTGTTAACCTGAGGGAGCAGAGGCGTCTCCAGCAGCCTCAGTTACAGGAGCAGCCTGCCCCATGCAGGGGGCAGCCATTAGCTCATCCCCAGACAGACGCCATCAAGCCATTGCTCTCCCTGATTAGATCTAAGTATGTGTGGCCCTGGGTGAGAAAAAAAGTCACTCATTGGTCCAGAGGACATGCGAGGCAACACGCTGCACCTCTAGGACCAGTACCTCATAGCTCCCCAGCCCAGATCTTTGAGCTGGCTTCCCCCTGAGCCCTGTCCTTGACCACAGTGAGGCACAGCCTTCTGCTAGTGGACACTCCCGTGCCAGCTCATCTTCAGGTCCATCTGCAATGCCTGACCAGTCCCTCCATCTTGACAACACACCGTGGGCCGCCTTCCCTGGCACAGCATTCTCAGCTTTCTTCCTGCGTCTCAGACTCTTGGTCCATCTCCATCATTGGCTTCCTTGTGATCCCTAAGTGCAAAGTTCCCAGTTGTCTTTGGAACCTCTTCCTTGGGACTCCATCCGCCCCATGCTCTAAGTCTCCAAATGAATGACTCCCGCCTCTGCGTCTCCAGTCCTGAGTCCTTCCCACACTCTCCTTTACTGAGGTTGTGATGCAGGATGTCCCATGGTGTTCACCAGCCATCTGCCCACCCAATACCAGCTCCTGCCACTCTCCCAGCACCCAGGTCAACACGGATGTCTTCCCTGGCCCCTCCAGTGCACTCATGCCCATGTCCAATCTGGAACCAAGGATAGGATCTCGTGGATCTGTAGGCAGACAACTTGGTGTCCCTGGTGGCATTCAAAGGCACTGTGAGCTGGGAACTCTTGCAGGTTGAGTCCCAACCAACTGCAAAGCAGGGCTGTGTTCTGCCACCAAGCACTGTTCTCTTGTGAGAGACCTTGAGGACCACTATGCAAAGGTCCCTCTTCAGGACCTGCAAACAAACCCCATGTTGAGGAGGTGTGCTTGGTGGAGGCAGCAGAACAAAGGTCCCTGTTCCTTCTTAGCTAGGTGGCCACTTAGTGAACGCAAATGATCAGTTCCAAGCGTGAGGACAGGCACCGAGGGTGGCCTCCAAGGGCAGCTGGAGAATCTGGGTGCAGCAAAAACTCCCTCTTCCCAGTCAGGGCCTGAGCGTGTGCCACCATGGTGTGTCGGTCTGTGTAGAAGGGGTCCTGGAGGTGGTAGTCATGATGTGGAACTATGCATACCAGGAAGCCCATCGGACATCAGATCAGTTGACCATGACTCCATGACTCCAACCCAGTCCATACAGCTACCTCTGGGCACACTGCAGCAGCTCACAGAGCTGGGAGGGGCAGATCTCCAATGGTCAGCATCGTGGCCGTGGCTCTCAGAACTGGAGTTTGAAGCCAGTCCCAGTAGGTGGAGCCACGCGTCACAATCATGGGAGGTGTTGATTCGCTAGAGCATGCCCATTTATCTCTGCATTCCAATGGTCAACCCTCACTGGGAGCTGAGGTCAACCTGGCTTCCAGGAGAAAGGACACATACCCACCTACTGTGTCACCGCCTCTGCTCCCTGCCTCTCACTGATAAAATCTGAGGTGCCAAGGTTCTGTGGATGGTAGAAGGTGTCAGAGCAGAACCATGGAATACCCAGAATTTCTGATGAGCAGGACTGAAAATCTGCACGCCCACCAGGCTCCTGGTGCTGCTGACCCAGCTGGCCCGGGGACCCCACTTAAAGAAGCACCAGTTTAATAATAGGAGCAACATTCCCGGGTAGCATAGGGCCTCTCTGGGCTCCTCTTTACAGAGTGAGGATGCAAACAGCAATCCCTGACCTGGGGTGCTAGTAAGGGTCAGCTCCAGAGCATCTGCTCTATGGTGGAACCCCTACATGTCAGTGCTGGGCCACACCCCGCAATGGCAGCTGCTCACAGAATGGAAAAGAAGGGAAGATAAAATTTGAGAGCAGGCACTGGGGTATTGGGGTATCCAGGGGAACAACCCTTCACCCTGCTGCCCTCCCACCAGGCCCTCCCACCCTATGCCATTCCCACCAGTGTGGGCCAGGATTCCCTGGCCATGTGCACAGAGAGGCAGTGGCAGTTGATTTGGTCCTGCTCCGATCTGAGGTCCCCATGTGGCTCATGCATGGCAGCACTGCCTCTTCCTACTCTGAGGTCCCCATGTGGCTCGTGCATGGCTGCACTGTCTCTTCTTGTTGTGGTGGGGTGGGGTCCGTGTCATGGTTCAGTGCTGGCTGCCTGTCTTCAGCCACAATGGTAAAGGTGCCAGGTTGTGAATCTGGGGCCAGAGCAGCCCCTCCTGGGTTAGAATCTTTGGAATCACTGATGACCCCTGGTCATCACCTCTGACTCCTTGTCACTGACATGAAGTGACAGTGTCCTTGTCACCTCCTGCACTGGTGAGGTCTTCCTCCTCCCAAAAGAGAGCTCTCACTTGGTCCTTCATACCTGTGTCATCGGATGCACACTGCAGTTTTCTCGTAGTCACTCACCAAAGTGACAGTCTCCCTCTACAGACTGCAAGGTCCCTTCAGGCCAACTTTGTCCTCTCAACTCTGAAGCCTGAAGGTGCACTGCTGGGTCAGGACACGGCCCTCAGGAAACGAGCTGTAAGCCAAGGAAGGAAGAAAAAACGGATGAGCGGATGAGCATGGAGAAGTGCACAACAGGGTGCAGCGTCCCTCCCGAGGGGCAGCAAGGCACGGCCATGACGAGCCCCTGTCGTTAGCCCAGGATCCCCACACCGACAGCTCCTGGCAACAGACCCCCGTAAACCAAGGGCTGTTCCAACACGTCCGCTCTCAGGGAGGCCGCGGCCCTGCTCTCATGATGCAGGTACAATAAAAATAAACCCCCGTCCCTGGAAACAAGTGCCCTGCACGCTCCAGCCACGTCTTGGGGTCCTGGGAAGCTGGGGGACAGGGGCAGCCTGAGGAGCAGGCGTCAGATGGGCTGCTGCTTCAGGGACAGTGCTTTTGCTCCTGAGGGTAAAGCAGCAGCAGAAGGGGAACAACGTGCACCTGCTGAGGCTCTCTAGGGGCCCCAGCACGGCCAGGCTGCCAGCGCCACCCCGTCAGTTGGCAGGGCAGGGGCTGCTAACCAGGGAGGGGGCCGTGGCCAGTGGAGGCAGCTGGATGGTGCTCTCCTCCAGGCCTCACAGCCCGCCCAGGGTGTGGCTGAAGACAGGGCAGTGGGCCTGGTGCACCCCCGGGCCCGCCCCTCACCCCACCTCCAGGGCTTGGGTCTCATGGTAAACCTAACTACACTCTGGTGCTTTCCCACGGGTTTGGAACTGCAGTCAATTAATAGATCTGTGAAGAGCAAAAGCCAGCCCTGTGAAGGCCCCCACGGAAGCCTCTCGTCCTGTTACCCACTGAACACGCAGCTGGGACAAAGACAGCCACCAGGCTGCACCTTGATAGATGTAGAAGGGGCCGAAGGAGCTTCCAAGGTGGCCGCAGTTGCTACCTCCCTCTACCTCAGAGCCTTGGGGGGCAGCTGGTGTGCCTCGGAAGCTGCCAAGGCCACGAGGAAAGCCAGAACAGCCCCGGTCAGACCTGGCCACTCAGAGAAGGGCAGCTGGTGTCAACAGACTGTGCTGGCTGTGCCCCAGAGACAGCCACCTGCCTGGACAGTCTCCTGGAAGGCCACGTCCCTGGCTGCCATGTGCAGCCTCAAGGGCACCAGGGCAATGCCACCCTGTGGCTCTGCAGACACTGACCAACTGACCTAGGCACTTCCTTAGGGGATCAGGGACAGCTGCCAGCCCCTGGGGACCCCATGGAGAGAGATGAGCAGGGGGCAGGCCTCCTCCTGGTGGGCTCTCAGGAGGGCGAGGAAGGAGAAGCGGATTCAGGGTGTCGAGGGCATAGGAGTGTCCTGGGGACAGGAAGGGCCTGGTCCTGCAGGGCAGCTCTCCCTCTGCCTCTCGGTACAGGAGGAAAGGAAGAGCTCCTGACCCCGGGAACACTTTCCCTCCTGGCACAGGCTGGATGCTTGCGGGGGCTGGAGAGCTCCAAAGGGCTGCAGCCCCTGGAGGGTTAATTTACAGCGTTTGGATTTGTTACAGAATAATTATCTCATGGATTCGCTGTTGGATTGCTTATGGCTTTTGCTCTCAGATCAGAAAGATATGGAGAAACTAACCTAACTTTATGTCAGTTCCTGGGAAATTCCAAAGTTGCTAGCACTTCAAATGTTTTCTATTTAAATTCTGTAAAATGAAAACAATGGTCCACACCAATGTCAGCACAGTGGGGCTGTGACGCTCAGCCTAACTCCAGGGAGAGGATCCCTACCTGCTCTGTCGGCTGACATCCCGGAGGCTTGCCTCCCTGCCTTCTTGCTCTAGGCATCAAGACCCTCCCCATGTGTGACATCAGCTCATTTCTCGTGGCTGCCCAGTGCCTAGGCCCTGAGAACTCACAACAGCCTATTCCCAAGGAGGCACAGTCTCCCCACACTTAAGCATCAGGGTGGCCCAGGAGACCCAGGCCCATCAGTCCTGTGGGTGCATCCCACCCTGCCAGGATGGATTCAAGGATGGCATGAGGCTCAGCGGTCCTGTCCTCTCCCTCAGGCACAGGGTGCATCAGAACAGGAGAGAGGGGATCTTCCTCTGGATTGAACTGTTGCAGCCATTCTGCCACCAGGAGGCCACAGTCACTCTGGGAGGGACACCAAAGTGGAGGAGGAAAGCTGTGGGGGAGGAGCTAGTCTGGAGAAGGTGCGGCCACACAGCCTTGGCAAAGGAGGGCACCGAGCTCTGCACCTTACCATCTCCTTGTGCACCAGTCCTAGGCCAGCTTGTGTGGGGCATCAGCAGCGCCCTAGAGGATACAGCCAGAAGGCCAGAGGCAGCACATTGTGTGGGCAGGACCGTCCCAGAGAGCCCTCTCCTTCTCAAGACGGCCAGCCCAGCACAGGGAGAAGCTCTACTCGGATCACAGAGAGTGTGAAGGTGTGCATATGGCCACTCACTCACTCCCCTGCAGGGTGTGCCCTCACTTCCAATCCCTCATCCTAGACCTTCCGCGGATGCCGTGGCGGTGGGGGTCCATCTGCCCGGCACCCCCTGAACCTACCTGAAGCCTCCCTCGAGACCCTGGCAGAGGCTCCAGCACACCTGTACCCTCACCCAGGCAGCTCTCGGGGTCCTGAGCAGGAGGGGCCAGGCAGGGACAGCAAGAGGAGGAGGCCCCCAGTTTACGTCTGCAACATTATGCACACCTCATTGGTGGAGGCTGGGCCATGGCCAGGGCCCTTTGCTTCATCTTCCAAACACCCTGAGGTCATTTGAAAAAGTCAAAACTCTCCTGTTTTTCTATTTTGATCTGCAGAATGAAGATAATGGCACCATCTCCCTGGATCCTGGGGGAACGTGCCACCCTGCAAGGTGACCCTGGGAGAATGTGCCATCCTGCAAGGCCTGTGAACACATGTGCTCAAGAAAGCTGCGTCCAGCTGGTCAGGGCAAAGTGTGCTTCCAAGGCACGAGACTGCTTTTAAGTGCTGCTTCCTTGCTCCCAGGTCAGACACGAGCAGAGCTTGGAGAGCTGTGTGACCTTGCTTCAATGGGTAAAGTCAACTCACCATGAAAATTTCATACAGCGATTTAGAAAATCCATGTTCACAATGCCCAGATGGCCATTCTCTGAAACTAGACCTGTATCTGTCTGCTGACCTTTGTTGGCCCCTAATGGAAGGGTCACGTTCAATCCAGATGTGGCTAAACTGCCAGGAACTCAGAATTGAAGGTACACATCCAGTGAGGGTCATTGAGCCTGAAATTGCTCCTGGTGTCTCCCTGTTCTGGCTTGGATGGGAGGCGTTCCCAGAACCTCACGGGAGACAGCACCTGAGGTAGAGTAAGGAGTGTGGCCTAATCACTGGATTAATCCACTGGCAAGGATTTACTGGGTGCTTACTGAAGGAAGGCAGGGTGTGGCTGGAGGAGGTGGGTCACAAGGTGTGCCTTCAGTTTGTATTTTTGTCCCCATGAGCAGATTTCTCTCTCTGTCTCTCTCTCTCTCTCTCTCTCTCTCTCTCTCATCCTCTCCCTCTGCCCATTCCCCGGCTGCCATGTCCTGAGCTGCTCTCCTCCTCCATACTCCTCCACCATGGTGTTCTTTCTGCCTCACCGGTGGCCCAGAGCAATAGGGTTGGCCATCTATGGCCTGAAACCAGGGCCAAATAAACTGTACTTCATCTAGAATTATCCTTGCCAGGTCTTTTGGCCATAGCCATGACAAAGTTCCTAAACACTCGCTCCCCGGGCAGGCTAGACATGGGGCTGGGCTGGTCCCCTCTCCTTTCATCCCCCAGCCCGTCAGCCCCTCTGGACCGCAGAACTGGTTCCTGTGAGCTGGGGAATAGGGAAACAGAATTACCACTGCTTGCCCACCCCGTCCCTGCGGCACCAGGCAGGCAGTGTCCAGGGAGGTGTGCAAGGGGACCGCTCTCTATGGCAGCAGCGGGTATGGAGGTGATCTGAAGCCCCACCATCACCTCCTCAGCTGCAGGCCCACCAGAGTTGTTCCCTCTAAGCCTCACCCTGCGCTCTCTCTCCTAGTTACTTTGCCCAGCCTCGGGGACATGAGCCTCAAGGCTTAGGGCCCAGTCCCAATGTGTCCCCTCAGGCCTCAGTACCAGTGTCACAGAGCTCAGCTGTCCCCATGCCCTTGGCCTTGGCTGTGCCCCCTCACATGGCTCCTGCCTCCAATTGTAAGGGCCCATCTCTGCCCATCTCCCCACCAGACTCCAGGCTCAGAAGTGCAGGCCTCACCTGCTCATCCTCGCCTGCAGCCTCCGCCACGTGCCTCTGCCTGGGCCTCCAGCCCCACCCACCCTCTCTCAGATTCTTGAGCCTGTTTCTGAGCCGTGTACTGAAGGACTTGGTCCCAAAGACACAAGGAAACTTCTGGAGCAACAAGTCAGGTGGATGTGCACTTCCAGCTGGCCCTAGACACTGTGGACCGCAGCAGCCACAGCCTGTCTGCCTCGGCTGGACAGAAGAGGGCAGAAGAGGAGAGAGAAAACCAAAAGGACCAGGAAGACAAAGTGGCTGAGCCGCTGGAACTGCAGCTGGCACCTCCACAGTCCTCCATGGTGGGTGTGGGAGACCGGGACCAGGGCCAGGCCCTGCACACACACTCAGTGTAGCGATGAGATGATCGGCCGGAGCAGCTGGCTTGGCTACTGTGACCCTCGTCACCCCTGACTCTGCAGAGACTTTGCTGAGGGCATCTGCCCACCAGCCTGGGTGGGCTGGGCTCTTGGCAGGCCTGAGTCCTCCACAGCATCAGGACAACTGTGGGCAGTGGCTTCAGGGTAAGTGCTGTGGCCGTCAGGCCTCGTGGTGCATGAAGTAGAGGCCTAGCTGCATTCGAGGCCACCTGGTCCGGCAGCAGCCTGGCCCCACCATGCTGCCCTCAGCCATCCTGCTGCCGCTGGCCAGGGGGAGGTCTGGGGGCTGGGCTGCACCCTGTGAGATGGCCTCTGGACAGCCTCTACCCTGAGGCCAGACATGGGGAAGCTCAGGGGCCTCAGGCCAGTTCCAGGTGCACATAGGCCCCGCCCGGGAAGCCAGGGTGTGGACACAGTGTGGCGCTAGTCCTGGATGTGGTTCTCTGCCTGGGTGGCTGCTGCTCGGGATTGTTGCTTTTCCACCTTTGTAAAGCTGCATTTGAAGCCTTGTTCTGAACTATGCTTACGTTCAGGGAAGTGGGACAGGAGAATGCAGCTCCCAATGGCTGGCAGGTCAGCCAGGCAAACCTGGGCTGGGCTGACTGCAGGGACCCGGCCATCTGCAAAGTGACTGCAGGTCCCTGGGGCTCACTGGGACCTGCCGCCAAGTGGAGGAGATGGAGAGTAACTAGACCATGGCGAGCACCAGCTGCAGCGGCCAGTGTGTGGCAAGGGCATGGGCCGAGATGTGGGGTGCCATGTCCAGCGTGGGGAGTCCTCCTGGGAAACCCACAGGTGCCCCAGGAAGGCTGGGGACACGCCTGGGAAGTTCCCTGGGGGAGGGCAGAGGCCATGGCTGCCCCTCAGAGCCCCAGGAGAGGAGCAGGAGCACAGTGCCCATCTGAGGCCCCGTCGGGTCACCCTGTGGATTCACAGCCCAACCCTGAGAGCAGGGCCTCATTAGGCATCAGGAACAGCTCTCCTCACAGCCACCACCACGGTGAGAAACCCCATTGGTGGAATTCACTGCAGCCACTCCCAAGGAGCTCCAGGAGAGGATGGAGGCTAGGGAGGCCAGGCAAGGTACCACCGGGGGCCTGAGATCCCGGTGGAATGGCATGACCATAGCAATGGTGGACCCCACCCAGCTCAGCTCCCTAGGCAAGCACACACCCCACCTGAGGCTGCAGGAGGGTGCATGTCACAAGCAGACCAAGGCTCTGCCCCCATCTGCTGAGATAATAGTGCGCTGGGCCCCAGCAGAAGTCACAAGGCACACAGGAGGGCAGGACAGAGCTCCAGGGAGTCATCACAACCAGACCCTGATACAGTGTCAGGCCCACAGACAGGAAATTAAAATTCAGGAACAATACGTTACAGACTCTCACAGGAAAGACAGTCAATGTGCTACTAGACTGGCAATTTTAGTGGAGAAGGAAACTACAATAAGGAAGAGAGCGTAGGTGTGAAGTGGAAATCACAGTGACAAAAATAACTAGACCCTGCAGAGGGCTCACGGGTGAATTGGCACAGCCCCAGAGAGGATCGATGCATGTGCAGAGGTCAGTGGGAATTTCATACTCTGGAACTCAGGAGAGGGGAAGACAGAGGGAGAGGGTAGATTTAATATATATATAAAGTTTCCACAAATGCAGGAACAAAATCCAAAGGTTTGAAATGCCCAAAACTGGAATTCTAGATAAAAAGGAAGATGGGCGACTGTCAAGAGCAGGCTGCGCCTGTCCTGAGTGACTCCATGGTGTGTGGAACAGCAGTCCTCAGGCTGTGCCTGTCCTGGTGACTCCATGGTGTACAGAACAGCAGCTGTCAGGCTGTGCCTGCCCTGGTGACTCCATGGTGTACAGAACAGCAGCTCTCAGGCTGTGTCTGCCCTAGTGACTCCATGGTGTGTGGAACAGCAGTCCTCAGGCTGTGCCTGCCCTGGTGACTCCATGGTGTACAGAACAGCAGCTGTCAGGCTGTGCCTGCCCTGGTGACTCCATGGTGTACAGAACAGCAGCTGTCAGGCTGTGTCTGCCCTAGTGACTCCATGGTGTGTGGAACAGAAGTCCTCAGGCTGCGCCTGCCCTAGTGACTCCATGGTGTGTGTAATAGCAGTTCTCAGGCTGTGCCTGCCCTGGTGACTCCATGGTGTGTAGAACAGCAGCTCTCAGGCTATGCCTGCCTTAGTGACTCCATGGTGTGTAGTACAGCAGCTCTCAGGCTGTGCCTGCCTTAGTGACTCCATGGTGTGTAGAACAGCAGCTCTCAGGCTGTGCCTGTCTTGAGTGACTCTATGGTGTGTTGGACAGCAGTCCTCAGGCTGCACCTGCCCTGGTGACTCCATGGTGTGTAGGACAGTAGTCCTCAGGCTGCGCCTGCCCTGAGTGACTCCATGGTGTGTAGAACAGCAGCTCTCAGGCTGTGCCTGCCCTGAGTGACTCCATGGTGTGTGGAACAGCAGCTCTCAGACTGCACCTGCCCTAGTGACTCCAAGGTGTGTAGAATAGAGCTCTCAGGCTGTGCCTACTCTGGGTTGCTCATTCATAAAGCAGTAACTTGCCATGAGCTGCTCTATTTTGATTACCAGTGTGGAGGTAGAATGACTCCACACCTTGTTTGTAGAAGTAAACAACCTCCATCTGCCCAGCTATACCCAAAGGCACAAATTGATAAATATCTTAAACATGCTAACTTACCAAACTCAACCAAGGAGCACCTGTATATGTCCACATGTCCACATGGACATCCACAGCTTATCAGGAACACCAGACACGGGAGATTATCCACTCTACAAGGTAAAAACCTGTCACTCAAGACCCACAAAAGGGGGAGGCTCCAAGACTGGACATGGCAGCACCTTGACCTCGTCACCTGGTTGCTCTTCATGAGCCTGGCTCAGGAAAATCACCACTGCCATGAACCACCCATGTCCTGACCTTGTTAAGCCTCTGCCGAGCGCCACTCCCCTCCTGGGATGACTGCCACACCTACTCCAAGCTGACCTCAGCTGACGCTCTGAACTTGAGACTGCCACCCGTCCAGACCCTCTGCTTGACAGCTCTGCGGAGCCGGAATCCTTACCCCACGGCCTTCGGGGACTCTGCCCTCCATCTCCACCTGTGCTCTGGGCACAGCGTCCTCAGCCTGGTCCACCTTAGCCCTCCCTTGGTGTTTCTGTGACAACTTACACATCATGTGTGAAGTTTGTGTGACCTGAGTGTTTAGATACCAGAAATGAAGGTTGGGACCACACGGTGACCCATGAGTGTTCAGTGAGGTGCATCTGCTGGGGTGGGGCAGCCTGAGGGTCACTGTTCCTCCGCAAGCTCTGGCCCTAGGGAGGGACACAGGCGTGCTGGTCTGCAGTGAGGACATAGCTTGTTCACCATAGGGACAAAAGAAATATCTGAAGGAACGGTCACCAAGAATCTTACAAAATCAGTGAACAAATCAAATCCAAGAAGCTTAAGAACAGCAGAATGTGAACAAGGATAGCTAAACTCCCCTGGCTAGTCCTGCTTGACTGCAGAAAAGGAAAGACAGAGCTGACCTGAGCGACCTCAGGGGACACCCAGGTGGGGGAGCAGGGGAGAGTCCAGGCAACGCCCACAGAGGTCATGCTGGCTTCACTAGATCACCGTGTGGACGTCCAGATATCCTCACCCATAGAAATGCCCCTGAAAACTGAGGGAGGGGGTGTGCTGGCCAGTGGGCACAGGAGCCTAGCCAGGGAGGCGGGAGGTTCTCCAGGCAGGGGGCACGTGGTGCAGGGCAGGGACCTATGTGGAGGACAAAGGAACCTCCTGGACAGGAAGAGAACAGTAGCAAGTGCTACAGGTGTCCTTAGTTTTAATAGTTTTGAAAGGTCATTGTGATGAGTGCTGTGTCCTGAAGGTTCGTGTCCCCAGAGTCCCACAGGGTGGTGCTGGCGGTGGGCCCTGGAGGGGAGGCAGCCTGTTGTGGAGCCTTGTGGATGGGGTCAGCGCCTTTGTAACAGGGACCCAGAGGGCTGCCCACCCCTCCCACAAGGAAGGACACAGGGAGACAGTGCCCCCTAGGAGCGGAGGCAGCCCTCACCTGAACCAGGTCTGCTGGTGCCGGGCCTTAGGCCTCCAGCCTGTGGGACGTAGGAAAAGAAATGTCTGCTGCTCACAGCTGCCCAGCTGGTCCAGATCAGTCTTACAGTTCAAATGGACTAAGAAAGATAGTGACAACGAAGGGGACACAGGGCCACAGTGGCACCAGGAGGGGAGGGGCGTGCACACCCTTCATGGGGAGGGTCATGCTAGTCCTCAGAGGTGGCAACCGGGGGTTTAAAAGGGGACGTTACAACTGGGCGCTCTGATGCACGCCTGTGATCCCAGTGGCTCCAGAGGCTGAGACAGGAGGATCCGAGTTCAAAGCCAGCCTCAGCAACAGTGAGGCGCTGAGCAACTCAGTGAGACCCTGTCTCTAAATAAAGTACAAAATAGGTCTGGGGACGTGGCTCAGTGGTTGAGTGCCCCTGGGTTCAATCCCCAGTATCAAAAAAGAAAAAGGAATATTAGAAATCATAATTGGGCCACAGAAATGTTTTAAAATGGATTATAAAAAGTCCATTGGAAAGATGAAATGGAGTGCAGCCACACAAAGCATACCCATGTTTCCATCAAGGACAGACTATGGAGGTGACACAGCCCTCCTCGTTCACACAGGGTGACAAGCACCTGACCAGGGCCTTTCTCCGACTGTGCTCTGCATTGGGCAGCACCTGCCTGTGGTAGCACACTCGGGTAAACTCGGGCAGGACAGGCAAGGAAGAAGACACAGAGACATAAAGAACAAAGTGAATGTCCCTATCATACCCTGCCAGGGAGGTGTAAGAGGGCAGCGGCCCCCAGCTGGGACTCTCAGGCCACCACAGTCCACTAAGCACCAGCAGTCAACCTTCAGAGTTGGATAAAGCTGAGGGGGAGTGAAGTGCAGCCGTCCACAAGGAACCACCTTAAAGGAGACAGCGAGTGTCTGCAGAGAATAAGAGGAAGAGGAGGAGGAAGGAGGAAAGAGGCACACCCACCAGCGGAAGCCAGCCCTAGGAAAGCAGGGGATAAACGCCGATTTGGCCAAACGGACTTCAGAACAAAAAAGGTGCTCGGGGTAAAGCAGCTGTTGCCTAAAGATGACAGGATGCATTCTGCAGCCGACACAGGGACCCTAAGTCTCTGTGCCAACAACAGGAGGTAAAAGCCTATGGATCTGAGAGGGAGACGGACGGATCCACACTGGACAGGAGATCTCAGCACGGCAAGGTCAAGGCCCCGGAAACGCAAGGAGGCAGAAGAGCAGCGAGGCTATGGATGGCTGGACGGCCTCTGCAACCAGCATGCAGCACCGCAGTGCCCCTCCCAGGACCTCAGAATGCATAGCCCCCGGTGCACATGGAGCCACCCTGAGTCAGACCACATTCGGGCCATGAAAATTAAAGAACAGAAACCTCCCCGGTATGTCCTTGAGCTGTAATGGAATCAAAGTGGAAATCAGTAACAGAAAAACATCTGGAAAGTTCTCAAATATTTGGAAATTGAACAACATATTTCTAAATGACCCATGAGCCAAAGAGGAAGCCTCTAGAAAATTAAATGCATACATTTAAGTCTACGTTCCTGTTAGACATCTGTAAAGTGAAATCCCGGCGTCTGGCGAAGTGTGAGCTGCATTCAAAGCGGTGCCTACAGGAAGCTGCACCCCGCCTCGACACGGAGCCTGTGCATGACTCCCTGCAGCTGCAAGCCACCCAGCACTCTTTCAGCACTGAGGGAGACACCAGGGTCCCTGTTCTCCAGACTCCAGTTACCTTCTGAGGGGATTCTCCCAGGGCTGGGCTCTTGTGGAGTGCCTGCCTACCATGTGCAAGGCCCTGGCTTCAACCCTGGCACCCCAAGAAAAGAAAAGATCAAGTTGAGGCCACACACCACACTTGCTGATAGCAGTCACTTGACCAGCTCAAGAAGCGGCACCTGCCACAGGTAGTCCAGTTTGGGACAGTTGGCTCGTCCCCCTCCAAACAGCCCCTCTGCAATGGCTCTTCCAGTAGATAAAGCTGCATATGATTCCCCCTGAGCACCAGCCCTTCTCTGGAGCAAGTGGGCTCGGCCGTCACCTTGGGCTCTAGCCGCTGTCACCTTGGGCTCTGGCCATGGAGAATCCTGAGAGCTCTGCTCTGCTGACCCTCCCCAACAGATGGTTTATGGCACAGAACATCCTGGGGCCACCTGGGGTCACCAGGACATGCAAATATGAGAAGAGTTACCATTAAACTCTGCAGCAGGCAGGCTCAGGGGAGACACAATTCTTCACCTTTGAAGAAGGAATAGCCTGTCTCTGAAGGAGGGCTGTCGGCTCCATCTGTCAAGAAATAAAACGTCTGTTTCCGCCCAGAGAAAGAACATGCCCTAAATCCAGAACTGAGCTTCGCTGTACAGCAGAGGTTATGCAGTGGCTTCCAATGCATTTTAATGGTCTGCACAATGTTACATTTTGGGGGAATTGTGCCAATCTTTAACAGATCTTGGTTCAAAATCTGGGTTTCTGGCTTCACTTGGAAATTCAGAACTGGCAGCAGCACTGCTCTGAGAGGCAGAGAGGGCAAGAGTGGCAGCCACGGTCCCCTCGGTGGCAAGGGCTTCAGCTTATCCACTCTCATGTGACACTGGCCCAGAGGCCCTGGCCACAACACCTAGAGCTGCCCTCCTCCCCTTTCCTCCTGGGATCCTACCGAGTGCTCTCTAGACTGCCAAAGCAAAGGAATTTCCCCCCACCCCTCCCCCCCGATGCTTGGGGCCAGGCGCCAACTCTACAGGGAAGGCACACCTGGGACTCTGACTTTTCCCGAGCAACCAGGGGTGCTACTTCCTGCCCAGGACCCACGTCGCCTGGCAGAGGTCCTGCAGCTGTCCTTGCCTGGCAGGGGAGCCACAAGGCCTCACTGCACCTTAGTGAGATGGAGGAGGCGTCCATCCTCCCAGAGCACACCCCCACCCCTCTAGGACCCGGGGGGAGCCAGCAGGGAGAGGTGGGCCGCTCTCCTTCACCCACATGCTGGTTACCCAGGGCCACTGTACTAGTACAGCCCCTCATGAGCCCGCAAACAGCCTCTGCCCATAGGAGCTACCTCAGAATTTATGTCTCCCTACAGATCCCTCTGCTAACAAGCCCACCGTGACCAGGGGTCATGGACACAAACACACTCTGGCCAGGTGGGGGTGCTGGGGGCAGGCCCAGAAGGTAGTGTCCCCTCAGGAGTGACAGCTGAGGCTCCAAAGCCCAGGAGACACAGGGCACTGGGGTCCTGATGGGCCCCACACCTGACAGCTGGTGGAGAAGGACCTGGGCCCAGTAGCTTGGGAACACAGCAGTCACTGGCCAAGGTCAGACGTGAGACTCAAATCCCCCTATAAGCATCCAAGGCAGGACGCTGCCCAGGCCCTGCAGCTGCAGAGGAGCTGTCAGCAGAGGAAACAAGGAGCAGCACACTGAACATCTTCCCTCCTCACCTGCATCAAATCTCCCTCCAGAGCCTCCCCACTGCTGTCCTCTGACCACAGCTGACCACAGAGGGAGCACGTCTGTTCTGAACACATTTCTACACATGAGCCAACAGACCAGGGTCCTCCTGGGCCCCCAGAGAGCAAGGAGGAAGGGACACAGGCCTCTTGAGCCTGGAGGTGGGTCAGTAAGTGGTGGCACATGGTCCTCACACAGTCTTGGGGACAGTGTGGCCTGGACCTGAGAAGCTCAACAGCACCCACAAAGTGGCACGTCTGCAGCCAAAAGCCATCAACTGGAAGAAAACCAGCTTCCCAGAGCTTCCCGTGGACACAGGGGCAGGAGCCCCAGCCCCACCTGCTTACCCTCCTGCCTCGCAGCCCTCCCTGCAGGGGACCCGTTACAGAGCAGGGCCGCCCTCCTGGCCTCCTCAACCCTGCCCTCCTGGACTCCTCGGCCCTGCCCCCCCGCCCCCCCCCATGTCAAGGCACGTCCAGCTCATCTGAAGCTCCTCTGGGCGAGGAGGTGGTTAGTGTCCTCGGCTCATCCAGGTGGTGGCTCAACCCTTGGTGGCAGCCAGGCCCTGGGAGTCACAGGTGGGCCACCCCGGGGGGACTGACCTGTAGACATAAACCATGGGCTGAGGGATGACTCAGGCAGGAATCACCCAGCTGGTGACCTCAAAGCTGCCGAGTTCCCCCACCACATGGCTGGAACCTCACAGAGCAAAGGACCCCATCGCCTGCTGGTGCCCCTGGGTCCCTGAGAGCCCATGTCAGCAGCATGAACACATGGCACAGGGAGCCCATGGAAGCACCAGAGACACACAGGTCACACGCACAGGGCACCCTCCCAAACAGCAGCTGGTGAGGTCGCCTCACTCTCAGTCCCTCTGGGAACCTTTAGCCAAGAAGAAGCCACAGCCCTCACGTGGCACAAGGGGCTCTGAGCAGAATGTCGACGAGGAGGAGCCCAGCCTCTGGCCTCTCCCTCGGTCCACTGCTGGCTAATTACCAGGGCCCACGGCCTCAGCCAGTGCCACCGAAGGGGACAGTCAGATGGGCTTTCAGATTAGAAGCTGGGAAAGCAGTGGGCGGGGGGGGGAAGGGGCTGATTCATGAGGCTGATGAAATGCCGTGGGCAGGACTTCAGGTACCACGCAGGACCCCCCTCTGCCCAACGTGCCCGCATGTGATGTGCCCTCAGGTGCAAAGACAGTGCCTGGCCATGACCACGGCAGGAGGGGACACCCCATGCGGAGGCTGTGAATGGGGACACAGAAACCCAAGTGTCCCTGGAGGGCCCCTTCGGCACCCATTGCATCCTGCTGGGTCAGAACAGAGGGCATGAGCCTTGATTTCCCTGGGCTTGAAGAAGAGGTTGATGTGGTCACCCCTGTTGCCACCCCACGGTGATTTTGACAAGGGATCGTACGTGTGACAGAGCTAGTCAGGTATCACCCTAAACTGGAGAAGACATTTATGAGAGCATGTGAATGTCACTCTCGAGTCCTCTGAAGCGATAACCAGCTAGCAAGTCACCTAACAGTTCACAGGGGCAGACTGGCTCAGGTGGTCTCTGCAGCCCTGACTCCGGCTCCACTAGGCACCTGCCACCGTTGCCCAGCAAGCAGGCCTAAGGGCCTGTGTGAGGGCCAAGGCCACACTGTTCTGACCATGCTGTGTCCTCTGGCTCCAGTGAGGTCTGCGTACCTGAGAAAGGATGGGCAGCAGCTTCGGCTGGCATGAAACTCTCCTCCACTGCCAGGAGTCCACAAGAGGGTCCAGGAGCTCAGTGAGAACTCCAGCCCCTGACACCCCATTTCCAGATCTCAGAGCTGCAGAGCCTGGGCTCCTCCAAGCAACTCCTTTCCCCTGGGGACAGCTCCACGGCACTGGGCACATTGTGTCTAGCCAGGCATGGGGCACAGTCCTCACTGGCAAATGGTGTGATGTCTCAGGGTTGCCTTTAGTTCACAGCAGGTCTGGCCCACATGAGGCAAAGCCCAGCCTGATTCAGGTCGCATTCAAGCCTACAGTGCTCCTTGGCAGGGGCTGTGATCACTCCTATCCCACAGATGGGGAAACTGAGGCCCAGAAAGCCCAGGTGACCCTCAACACTCAGGTGCCCTGTCCCTAGCCACCCCACCCCCAGGACCACTTGGACCAGAGGACACCAAATGCCCCAAACAGCTGAGAACTCTGTGTGAGGCCATGTGTGTCTGGACATATCCCGTGGAGGACACGTCTCGTCTGGATGCGCCAGGCGAGGAAGTGCACTGCCAGGACTCAAAACCAGCTCCCCGGGCTCCTGAGGGGTGGCAGTACCACCCAGGCAGCCTGCACTTCCTGACTTTCACCCAGAATGGTGCATTTGTAGGACCTCAGGACCCTCCTGACCCTTCCTGCCCTGTAGCCCAGGGACCCCTGAACCTCGCCAGGCTATCCCCCAGCTCAGGGCAGGAGAAACGGACATCAGAGCCGGGTGAGGGGGTGGCCAGCACCCACGAGCTGTAGGGGCTCAGAGCAGGGCAAGTTCCCCGAGGTGGCTGGAGAAGGCCACTCTCTGCCATCAGGGCCTCAGCTTCTAGAGGCAGCGGGATGGTGGCACAGCACCCAGGTGCTTCCTCCTCAGTCCTCTGGCTCCGCCCCTCCTCCGGGTCTCCATGGCCCTCGCTTCCTGGAGCAGAGGCTGCCTCTCCCTACTCGCCGACATGCTGCCTCCGGGCCCTGGGGTGTTCCGTCCACTGCCTTCTCTCCTCCACTCAGCTGCCTCCAGCTGCCTGACCCCTGGCCCCTCAGCCTGGCGGGACAGGTGCAGCCTACTGGGACCCCAAGTAGAGCCCTCCTCTGAGGAAGGGAATCCTGTTGTGGAAGGTGAGCCCCTCCGGGCTGGCTCCCCCCACCTCCTGGCTCAGCTGGCCCAGTGGTGGCCTGGCCTAGAGTCCCCCTCCTGCATAGCAGGGCATGCTCAGGCCTCCTGGGGCACATCAGCAAGCACTGGCTGCACATGTGTGTCTTCACTGCACCGTGACTTATTGGGCACTCACTGTATAACGTGCGCTTGCTAACCACATTTTCTCAGGGCTCCCCGGGCATAAATTCGGGCACCATGGGGGACCAGAACTGTTTGCCAGGGAAGAACAGAGCTGGATTTGTTTCTCAGTCCTCTGGTCCTCCCTGCCTGGGGCCTGGGAAAACCAGTCTTACATACCCCTACCCACCCCCACGAACAGGGCACTAGACTAAGATAATGGACATGTGGACCCCTCCACTGGACCTTGCCCGTGGAAGTCAGGACAATCAGTAGGATGATAAGTAGGTCAATCGTCTTCCCTTACTTAATGTCCTCTCTGTAGCTGTCCAAGGTAGATGATGTTCACCCCACCTGAAAAGAGAAAGCAAAAAGTTCCAAACAGAAAACTGCTGCTTTCTCTCCTGTTTTCAGTCCATCATTTCTCCCGTCCTGTTAGCATGAGCTGAACTCAGGTGCAGCACAGCTGGCCAGGAGCAGGCCACAGAGCCAATGAGAGTAAGACATAGCTCTCCAGAACTTAGCATCCACCCAGGTGGACATGACACACCCACAGTATACACTGCGTAAATGATGAGGAAGTGACGTGCCTAAGGGCAGAACAGCCTGGGCCAGGAGAGGCCCTCAGAATTGGAGGAGGCCCTCAGCTGGTCCTTAGCCTGAGCAGGAACACTGGAGAAGATGAGACGGCCCGGGAAGGCGACCAGCATCTGCACGCCACTGTGCCTGCTCACCACCATCCTTGTGCCGAGCCTGCAGTGTCCTCCTTGTGCTCCATGGCTGTGTTCTGTGGGTCAGGGGCTGGAGCCTATGCTCTAGGCTTAGCTGACAGTCCCATTGAATAGCTGGACATAGACTCATTTGGGTGAAACCCTGAGCCCATCCTGGGTGTTTGATTGGAACTGTTGGAAGAATTCCGGGACCCTGCAGAGACGCATGTGTTAGTGAGACTCAGATCCAGGCAGCTGTCTTGGGCCCAACCAAGGCACAAAAGGGGACATCAGACCTCGGGGTAGCCTAAGCCTCACTGTATGTTATTATTATCTGAATCTGTCAATTCCAGTTTCTATAAAAGCTGCTTTGATTTATGCCTGTGCACTTGAGATTGAGTTAAGACAGAATAACTGACACCTCTCAGAGCCAGGTGAGTGTGCCTTAGGAATTAGGGGTTGGAAGGAAACTCAAATACAAGGACGAAAGCTTTTAGAACTTGCCAAAAATTTTCCCAGAGTTTCTGGTCATTTCACAAAGAAAGGGCTGTGTTCAAACCAGCTCAAGGGTCTGGGAAACCACAGAAACCCTCTCTCTTCCAGAGGACCCCATAGCTTAGAGGGTCTCATGTGTCCACATGACTTACGGATCTCAAACAGGAATGCGGGGGCCACAGCACCCCCTGTACTACCATGAGAGCTTGTTCTGGAGCCCAGCAGAAACGCTCTCCCACTCCATGAGCAAGAGTGCATTTTGAGGCAGTTCAGAATCTAATTCTGTTTCTGCAAACCACACACTTTCAGCTGCTCAGAAAGAGGAGCACCCTGCCCAAAGTCTATGTCCCCTCTGCAGGGAATGAGGTAGAGAAACAGCCAAGGAAGGACCAGTTCCCTGTTTCTCCCCCTGAGCCTCGGCCCAAAGAGGGTGATCAAGAGTATGGACTTCTGAGCAGGAAACCGCCTTTCTCAGATTCCTGACTAAAGAGGGGAACACAGAAACCACAGAGGCTCTTCACATTAGCCCTGCGGATAGTTGCCGCTCACAGCTCACCCTTGCTCACCCTGAGGGAGACAGCCCCTGTGGGTGGGGGGGAGGAGGAGCAGAAGGGAAGGTGCTCCTGGCGGCAGACCACCCTCCCCAAACTGGCTCTGGGGGCCTGGGGTCAGCTCCAGGCAACCTCCTGAGGTCAGATTGGATCAATCTCATAGAAAATGAGCCTGGAAGGGACTTTCCTGACTCCGAAACCTGCTTGCTCTAACTGCAACACAGCATAACTGTATTGCAGGAGTCTGCAGAAGAGAGGAGACATTGTTTCCAATACGCCTGCACCATAGCAGGATAACATCATGTAGCAGGATAACGTCATGCAGTGCTCTGCCCTCTGGGACTGTGTTTTCAGCAGCCGTGTTTCACGGTTGCCGTCCTGTTTTACAAAAGTTGGGCAGCTTTTCTTTATGCTTAAAGGAAAACATTTTCAATGTTATATTGCTTTTAACAACAGCATGATTAACGAGTGCCTTGCCAGTTCAATGAACTGATGTGACCTCATCTCAGGAAATCATTAATAACTAACTTGACAAATAACTTCCCCAGCTTGATGGCAGGAGGAGGGCTCAGGAGGGAGTCCAGGGCAGATGTGCCTCTGCAGCCATAGCCCAGGTGCAGGGCAAGTTCCTGAGCAGGTGCAGAGTGGAGACTGCAAGCTTCCTCCCCAAGAGGAAGCTTAGGTCCACCCTGCTCTTGGGGAACGTGGCCCCTGAGTGCCATCATGAGCTCGGGACTCCAGGCATGCAGCATGACTTTTGGAAATTCTATGAGTAACCTCTGAGAGCACAGCGACCTCCGTCCCAGAGCTGAGCAGGAGAGCGAAGCTTAGTTGGTGTCCTTTCCTCACCTGATTGACATTGGGCCCTTGCTGAGCTAATGAGTTTGGTTCCTGCAGAGTTTTTGCGTCCAACCCTCTCTGGAGATTGAGTTTGGGGGACTTCCAAGGTATCAGGGACAGAGGACAGACAGGGGAGGGACAGAGCCACACACTCATACAGCGGCTGTGTGGCAAAATGAGAACTCTTACAGGAATCAGCCTGAGCCTTCACTGTAGCTCTCTCTCCACCCTTTCCTGGAAGTCATTCTCCTCTGCCTTCTGTCTAGAACACCATCCATCCTTTGAGGCAAGGACAATTTTAGACCCTCTGGAGTCCCACATGGGTTAAAAATATGAAGCTGTAGTAAAGGGGAGAAGGAAATGCAAAGCTTCCTGGCACGATGCCAACGTGTCTGAACGGGAGCTGAGCTGGTGGGTAGCAGGCCAGCTGTGCACACATCAGTGTCTGCCTGCAGCCCACACATTCCTGGCTCCAGCCACGGGCTACTGAAAGCACAGGCCACAAGGGAAGTCCTCCACACTGGGGCTCATGGACCATTAACTCGCCCACTCTCTTCCAGGTGTTTATCTCCAGATACTTGGGGGGAAGAATTGGATAAGAATGAACCCCCAGCTCAGTGCAGCAGCCTGGGTGCCAGGAGGCAGTGGCACAATCCTGTATCTGCTTCCCCAGAGCTGGGTGGTGCTGGCTGAGTGAGTTCACCTAGGCTCAGCTGCCACATTCATAAAGAAAGGATGACAGCTGTCCCTACCCCAGAAGGTACAGTGAGAACTAAATAAGCAACTTGTCATTCTTGCTTAACCATGAGTAATCAGCAAATGTAAGAGCAGAGATGGTGTAGAAGGAAGAATTGGTATCACATACATAGTATGTAAGAAAATTGAGCCAATCTTAGGATCCCTATCGATGGTTGGAAGGTTGACAGATACATTCATTTAACAAGTGATTATTGCAAATATCAAATAATACAAGGCACACAGTTATTAATCCAGTACCTTCAAGACTCAAATGCCTAATAGATGTTAATGTTGGAGATGATGATGGTGGTGATGATGGTGATGATGATTGTATGATGATGGTGATGGTGACAGTAGAGATGGTGATGATAATGATGATGGTGATGATGGTGGTGATTGTGATGGTGGAGATGGTGATTATAATGATGATGGTGGTGATGCTATAGTTGTAATGATGGTGATGATGGTGATGGTGGTGATGGTGGAGATGGCAATGATGGTAGTGATAGTGATGGTGGTGATGATGGTGGTGGTGGTGACGGTGGTGAATGTGATGATGGTGATGATGATGGTTACCTTTCACACCTGCTCAGCGCACACCCCCTTTCCCTGGGATGCCAAGTACAGGGCTTGGCATCCCAGGGAAAGTCACCAGCAGGTGCCATTTGTCACCACTCTCCCACTTCGGGATTCTTGAGGGTTGGTGCATGGCCAGGGTGAAGTCCAAAGGAAGAAACCTCTGCTTCTTCCAAGGGCTCCACCTGCAAAATAGCTCCCCCAGCTCCTTCTCAATTAATGGCAGAGGCCACGAAGGCCCGCTGCCTGCAGACCATCTTACATCCAAGGCCAGTGAGCCCAGCGGGGATGGAGGATGCAGTTCCCAGGCTCCTGACACAATTAGTTGGGGGAAGCGGACAGGAAGGTAGGTGGAGGTGCAGGAACTGTCAGAGCTGCCTGGCGCTGTGCTGAGCACTTGTGTCAAGGCCACACGCTCACTGTCCTGCAGAGGCCGTGCTGGTGACATCAGTGCTCGGTCACAGCCAAGCACTGTCAGGAAGGAGTGGAGTCCCTGGCACCCAGCCTTCCAGTCTCCAGAGGAACCAAATGTCAATATCTGGCATCTCACGCAACCAGACGGTGTGACAAGGCCACCGCCCTTCCCCGTGTCCTCCTGCAGCTCCTTCAGAGACAGGTACAAGTTCTGAATGCTCCAGCTCAGTCCACTGCAGGCGCTGGTGCTGCGGGCTGTGTGGTGTATGGTGTGCACACTTATGTGTGTGGCATGTGGCATGTGAAGCTCTGTGCCCATGGGTCCATGGTGTGCATCACCTCCGGCCACACCTGAGCACACATGTGTCCCTTGATTACCCACATGTTAGGGTGAGGCCTGAGGACACCACGCTGCAGGTCACTACTGAGCTGACGGGGGGACAGGAGGAAAGAGGCCAGCTCAGTCCCTGTGTCACTGTGGTGTTTCCTCTGAGGATTCTCACCCAAACTGAAGCTCTTCAACTCCACTGAGCTCAGTCGCCTGCCCCAGGGAGCCCTTCAGGTGCCCCTTCAGGTACCTCCCCACTGAATTTGCCTCCAACATGACCTCACCCAATTCTCCACCCGAGGCCAGGCCACAGTACCGCCAACTCCAGTAACTACGGGCCCAGTGGGAGGAGGAGAGGTGAGTGGGGGACGTGGGAACCTCAGGGCATACCCAGTGTGATTTCCAGGACCTTACTCTGAGGGGCCCTTCAGAGGGGATTTCAGGGCACTCCTCCAAGAAAATGATCATCCACATTGAATAAAGAAACCTAAGAGGTGGCTGTTGTCTGCTCTGCCATCTGTCTACAAATATCCCCTTTTGTACTTGACGTCAGCTGTGGGGTTTGGAAGCCAGAGTGTCACTGCACCTAAACAGGTCTCAGCAAAGCTGGAGCTCTGGGTGCAGCCTTGCCAGAGCCAAACAGAAATAGAGAGGATTCCATGAAGGGAATATTCCATGAAATGAATCTGGGAACGAGCGAAGAGTAGGATTGCAATCTGGGACACTTGCATAGGTTTGGGTGGCCTCTGGTGCGTCTGTAGAACAAAGGGAAGCTGGAATTTTATGAGACAGAAACGCACATACATTGCTGTGAAGGAAGGTGCACTCGCGCTTGCAGGAGTTTGGGCAGCCGCCACTACACAGAGCCATCTTAAGATCACAATTGCTGAGTTAAAATAGTGCTAAAGGCAAGGCAATGGGCTGTTCTGAGAGACCCTGGAGAAGTCCCTGGCCTGAGTGCTTTCCCTGCGTCCCAGGGCCCCTCAGCTCCAGTGAGCGGGTGTGAATTTGAATTTGAATTTTGAATTTGAATCTTTACATTTCTCTTTTTGATCAGAAACTTCCTGATAGAACCACGGATCAACCATCTTTGAAGGTAAACTGGGGTATCTCCTGGACCCAGGATGGACCTGTGGTGGGGGGAGGTTGCAATCCAGCAGAGGGTTAAGGTTCCCATCTGACAGTAGATTGGGAATGTGAGCTAATGGACGCCCTTCCAAGAAAACATGGCGGAGACTAATAAGAAAAGGAAAAGTACTTACTGGGCTGGTCCAGGATCTTGGCGTGGCAGGCTGACAAATGTCACTTGCTTCAATGTGGGGATTGTGTTAAGTCACCTGCTGGTTCAGTCAGGGGTGGGGATGTTTTTAAGATGAGATCCAGGCACCAATGTCTTTGAACATGGCAGTATAGTGGCTGGTGAGAGGGACCAAAGGGGCAGGTGGAGGTCTTCATGTACTTGTCCTTCCCAACAGCCAAAGTCACCAGACTGCAGACTACAGGTGCGCAGCGCGTCTCCTGGGAGTGCTCTGTGGAAGGACGGGCTCTGCAATTTGTCATCAGCATCAGGGCTACGGACACCTATGTCCAAGTGTGTTCCTGAAGCTTTTACAAATCTAATTGCAAAAGAGAATCAAAGCTGTGGCTGACAGATGAGAACACCGTGGCTAGAATTCTGATGAGTCCAGCAAACACGCAGTCGCCGAGCTGCACGCAGCATCTTTTTTTTTTTTTTTTATTTTTTTATTTTAAAGAGAGAGTGAGATGGGCTGGGAATGTGGCTCAAGCGGTAGCGCGCTCGCCTGGCATGCGTGCGGCCCAGGTTCAATCCTCAGCACCATATACAGACAAAGATGTTGTGTCCGCCAAATACTAAAAAAAATAAATAAATATTTTTAAAAAAGAGAGAGAGTGAGAGAGAGAGCGAGGAAGAGAGGGAGAGAATTTTAATATTTATTTTTTAGTTATCAGCGGACACAACATCTTTTGGGTTTTTTTTGGTTTTTTTGTGTATGTGGTGCTGAGGATCGAACCCGGGCCGCACGCATGCCAGGCAAGTGCGCTACCGCTTGAGCCACATCCCCAGCCCTGCATGCAGCATCTTAAGGTGCCAGGAATCTCAGCAGAGAGTGTCGCGCCAGAACCCTCATGCTTCTGTAAACTTCATGACCTCTCTGGAATATTCCATCTGAATGTATTCCCATAATGAAGGAGGACTGGGTGCCTCTCGCGGCTGGACCTGCTCAACACGCAATTCAACCTTCCCAGCATTCCCCGGCTCGTTTCTGTCTCTGTAGATGAGAGATCCATCCCTCAGTGTCTTCCAGGACTTAACTCAGAGCCCTGCCCTGAGGAGCCTGTCCAAGGTGTCAACAGTGCTAAGACATGTGCTCAAAATAGGACGCAGGCCACCATCTTGGAAGTTGCTCTTCAGCCAGATGACAACCTCAGTTTTGCTAAGTAATCAAAATCCCAGAGAAGACAACATGACAACGCGAGGCGGAAATCGCCTGGGTGGGGTGGCCACTGGGAGGTAAGGGTGTGCACCCTGTACCCTGCTGGGCAGCCCTGGGGTGGGGGAGCCCTTCCCAGGGCCCAGAAGCAGACCTGACAAAGGTTGCCTCCGCAAGGCACACATCTTACAGGGACAGTGACAGCAGATGACACACCAACCACCAGGAAGAGCTGGAGACAGCATCTTAGGCCAACATTTCGGGAGGCCTGGAGAGGCAGACTCGATTCTGGCATCATAGTCAGAACCTCTCGCAGTCCACGTTAGCCTTAAAGAACCGGACCTCTCCTCGCGTTGGACCAGCAACCAGGTGCGATTTTATGAGATTCGTCTTTTATAAGCTTCTTATCATGACTTGCTTTAGCCCTTTAGTTTTGTCCTGTATATTTTATCATTGTATTATTATTATTATGGAATAATCTAGTTACTTTATTTCAGGACAAAATTCTTATTTTACCACATAACATTTTTTTTAATTTTTGTCTTTCTTACAGTTCTTCTCACCAGAAACACATCTTAACTTTGGGTTTATATATATGAAAAATTACGAGTACTGACTAGAAGCTTACTTTAAGGTTACTTTCAGTAACCTTACTTTCTGGTGAAGAAAACCCAGGTAATGGGCCAGGGCTGGGGCTCAGTGATAGAGCTTACCTCGCACACATGAGGCCCTGGGTTCCATCCTCAGCACCACATAAAAATAAATAAAAGAAAGATATTGTGTCCATCTAAACTAAAAATATATTTTAAAAAAAAACAACCCAGGAAGGGACCAGTGTGAACTGCTGACCAGCTCTTCATCGACACACGTCTCGAAGACTGACTGGTGTCTTAGATTTTAATCCACTTAAAGTGATTCAGATGTTTCATGAGTGACACCACAATTTGATGTGACTTTACATGTTTATTTACATCAGAATTTGTCTGTGAAGACTCGTCTCATTACATTCGCCCAGTTAACCTTCAACATTTATGCCTGCATCGCTCATGGAGTACAGCCGTCATTTCATGTCATTCTGAGGCAAACCCCAAGTTAAACTGCCGAGCTAGGCACACGGGACGCAGAGGACTGCATGGTACCAGGTGGCAGGACGCCAGGGTAGTGCTCCCCCAGGGACGACGGGGTGGGCTTGGAGCAGGAAATGAATCTGAGGTGGAACGCGACGTCCTCGTGAGGCTCTACAAAGCCACCTGCTCCTGGGAACTTGGAACTGAGGGGCTCAGTGCAGGTGCTCAGGGAAGCCCCAAGGCTCCCCTCTGGCTGGCCTCGAGTCTGCAAGCATGGAGGGGCACAAAGGCCCGGTCTTAGCTGTCTGCCCATCACACAGCCCCTCAGCAAAGTCTGCAGAATTATGGTTTCAGGACACTTGAAGAAACCTCCATCCAGTCACTTACTGACCACCAACCTGACCAAGCAGAACTCAGGGTCTTTATTCAAAAAAAGAAAATGGACTGTCTAGAGTTAGTCCAGGAAAACAACAAAGCAAGGAAACAATGAGAACAAACAGCCCAAGCAGCAAACACTGAAGGGCAGAAACTACTTCAGACATAGTTCTTGGTCATTTAAATAAATTATATATGATTTAAAACGCCAGTTTTAAAGGAAAAAATAAGACATCCAAAGAGCCAGGGACAGTGGCCCATTTACTCATGCACACTCAGAGAGCAATCAGGGGACCTGTCCCTGCAAGAGCTCCGAGGAAGTTTCTGGACCATTTTAGTCAGCAATTATAGACATGTTCCAAGAACACAAAGAAGCCATGTCTACAGCATTCAACGAAGATGTCAAAGCACCGTCTCACCAAATATAAAATATTACAATTAGGGGAAATTTTTAAAGATCAAAACAAATTCTGAAGTTGAAAAGGACTGAATAAAACATTCGCTAGACAAGCTCAATAACAAACATGAGCAGGAAGAAGAAACGTTCTGTGGATGTGAAGGGAGTCCGAGTGCCATTGTGGAGTCCAGGGAACAGAGACCAAAGAGTGGGTGGAAGTGAGCCCAGCCCAGAGCCCCAGAGACGACGTGGAGACCAACACACACGCACTGGCAACCCCCGTCAAAGAGAGACGGGGCAAAACAAATGCTGGAAGAAACACTAAACATGGCCCCAATTTGATGAGAAGCACTAATCCATCCATCCACAAAGCTGCAAGTGTGCACAGCATCGTCATTGTCCAGGTGCCAAGAAGCAAAGAGAGAATCTCCCAGCAGCAGGGTGACTCGTCACACACAAGGGATGCCCAGTGACACTAATACTCGCTTTGTCACAGGAAACCAGAGGGGCCAGAGGCCGTGGGATAGCACAAAATGCCAAAGACACAGCAGTCACGTTCAGTAAAATATTCTTTATAAAACCAAGAGGAAGTGAAAACTGAGAGCGAGTTGCTAACAGGCAGTGTGATGCATAGCTCTCCTTCCTTCTCTTAGCTCATTTCAAAAGCAATTATGGGACTCAATAGATATGTAATTGCATTGTTGGGGCTATAATGTATCTAAATGTAACATCACAAAAGAAGCAGATGGGAACAAAGCAGCACTGGATTAAGAAAATGACAGCAGATGGCAATCTACTACACAGCAATAAAGTGCGCCAGGAAGAGGAGGCGGAAAGGTCCGTTTGACAGACCTGCAGACACACTTGCTCTTCTTCTTATCTTGACTTATTTAAAAACATAAAATTATATGAACTAAAAGCTGTACAAAGTGTCCCGAGGAATGCAGCCTGTCCAGGTGTGATATGTAAAACACCCACAGCACCAGGTGGGAGGAAGGGAAGACAGCCACAAAAGGGACATCTCAGCATCATCCTAAAGCTACACTGGTACCAGCTCCAGTAAATCCCAGGGAGTCAGCACAAGATAGATATCCCTGTCGAGGAAAATAGAAACTTCTCCACGATTGGCCATGATTCAATCAGTTTGAAAGTATTGAAATCAAACAGTGTGCTCCCCAATAAAAGTGGAATTAAATTAGACATTAACAGCAGAAGGAAACTTCCAAAACACAGAAATTCATAAATACAGTTCTAAATAACCAACAAAGCAATAAAAATTCACGAGGAAATTAGGAAGTACTTTGAACAGCAATGAAAGCACAACACAACAAAGCCTGGTGGCTCAGCAAACACACCGCCCGCAGAGCACAGAGGAAGCGCCTGGGTGGGAAAGGATCAACAGCCCCTCAGGACACCAGGAAACAGCAAGCTGAAGCCACACAGGCAGACTGAGGCGAACAGAGAAGTCAGACACAAACAAGCGGATCAGAGACTGAGAACACAGCGGGAAAGCCCATGGCACCAAAGTTGGTTCCTTGAAAAGACCAAAAACTATCACATTTAGCGAGCCTGAGAAAGGAAAAAGAGAAGGCTCCAGTTACCAAAGTCAGGAACAAAAGACCACTGCTGTCCTGCAAAAAATAACAGCAGAATTATAAGGCAATACAGTGAATGATTGTATGCTAATTAGACAACGTAGATAAAGTGGACAGATTCCTAGAAATACAACCTACTGGAACTGGCTCAAGAAGTAGAGGATATGAACAGACCTACAACAAATAAAGAGATTGGATCAGTAACTTAAAACTTCCCATGGGGGAAAAAAAAAACAGCCCAGCATCCTTTGCTAGGGAATGCTACCAAATATTTAAAGAAGAATTAACACAAATCCTTCACAAATGCTTTCAATAAACAGAAGAGAAAGGAACAGTCCCAACTCATTGCCTGAAGCCATGGTTACCTGATTATTAAAACCAAACAAAAAATCACAAGAAAACTACAAATTGATACCCTTTGTGAATGCAGATGCAAAACTCCTTCACACCAGCAAACCATCCAGCAACACAGAAAAGGGCCTCACACCCCTGACAAAGAGGGGCTTGTTCAGGAAGGAGGTCGGTTTAGCCTCTGAAAACCAATCAGCTCATTATGCTACATCCACGGAGTAAAGGACAAAAGAACAGTTCAATCCCAAAGATGCAGAGAAAACCTTTAACAAAAATCCACCACCTTTTGAGGAGTGGGGTGCGAGATGTAGGAAGATGGGGGCTGGTTCCAAAGGGAAGGAAATCGAATGTTGATACCTTCAGGACACTTCCCCTCCTCCAGCCTGTGGCCAGGGTTTCCTGCCTCCCGAGGATGGTTCCTGCTGTCCCCTGGGCGGCTTCTTTCCAGACACTGGATCTCTCCACTTTTTGGGTCAAGATGAGAGGAGGCAGGGGCATAAGAACAAAGGAAATCTAAAATGTATAAAAGGGGCAGGACATGCCCACTTCCTCAGGTGTCAGCCCGGACCCCTCCTCTGCAGCCCGGACCTCCCTCTCTTTCTCTCTCTCTCTCTCTCTCTCTCTCTCTCTCTGTGTGTGTGTGTGTGTGTGTGTGTGTGTTCTATCCTTTAAATAAAACTTTTTGTTCTTGCATCAGTACTTCTCAAGGGTTCAATCTTCAACACAGGGGAACAGGACTCAACCCTAATCCTCAACACTGGTATCACTCTTGACACAGTTTGGACAGAAAAGAATGTCCCCAGTGGATAAAGGGCATCTGTGCACAACTCAAAACTGGTGACACACTTGGTGGGGAAGACAGGAGCTCCCTCCGAGAGTCAGGGGGAAGCATTACCTGCTCTCACTGTCAGATCAGGCAAGAGGGGCAGCGACCAAAGGAGGCAGATTTAAAAGGGCTGCCAAACGAGGCTTTATTGAGATATCACTCCTGGGTGGAACTCGATCAGACCCCCAGAGTGGACAGAAGAAGGGTCTGAGGAGAAACCACGTGGAAGCTCGGCCAGACTGGACTTTTATGGGGCTTACAGCAGGAAGGGAAGGGATTGGGACAGGAAAAGGTGTTTTTAGGGTTCCCTTGTCCCTTTGGGGTTGGTCAGGGGAGTTGGCTGAACTCCAGGATTGGCCAGGGGGTCCTGCTGATTGACAGGCGTTAGTCAGGAGATCTCGCTGATTGACAGGTGTTTCCATCGGCACCTGATTGATGTTCCTTTCCCACGCGGGCTGATTTGTTTTAAGTCGCCACCAAGTCGCCACCACCCATCTAACACTCACCTCTGCCTTTGACACGGTACCAGGCCCAGCCAGGGACACAAGGCTCAGGAGAAAACTAAAACTCACCTGGACTACAAGGTAATAAGTAAATCCGCTTCTGTCTGCAGATGGATGATCTTGAATGTAGAAAATCCTAAGAAATACACTAAAAAACTATTATGATTGACAAATGAGAACATCAAGATTATAAGATACAGGCTCAACTTTTTAAAAAAATATTTTTTTAAATTTTAATGACAAATTAAGAACTGTAGTTATTTATCACGTACAGTATGATGCTTTGAAATGTGTGTTATATAATAGCTAATGAGAATTATATTTCTATACACTAGCAGTGAACAACCTCAAAATGAAATTAAGACAGCAATTAACTCCATTATGTAGCACTGACTACAGTAAAATGATTAGTAATGGACACTGAGGATGACTATTAAAGATGTTGAAAGAAATGAACGGACAGGTCAGTGCGATGGGGCAGTTCACAGGTTGGAAGACAGGGTACCTTCACAGTGGCCACGCTCTCTGAACTGATCTAGGGTTCAACTCAATCCCCATTAAGTTTCCACTTCCTTTTGTTTGGGTGGCTGTTCTTGGTTGTGCTTTTTGTTCTTGTTTGGCTGGTTGTTTTGCACAAATTAACAAGCTGATCCCCAGATGGAAGCAAAACATCGTTTCTTTGGGAAGAATGACTGACTATGGGGCTTAAAAGTGTCCCCAGGGCTCCCCTGTTAGAAACTTACTCCTAGAGGCAACAGTGTTGGGAGGGGGGCCTAGGGACGTGGCCCCTTCGTTGGCTGACCGACTGACCTTAATAGGGAGTGGTTCACAGTCACAGGGCAGCTTTGTACTAAAAGCCAGTCCAGCCCTGTCTTGCCCTTCTCAATCTGTGCCAGGCAGGACAGCAGGGCCCTCACCAGGGTGAAGACCCCTCAACCTTGGGCTCTAGCTGCCAGAACGGTAGGAAGCATACCTCCTTCCCTTGTAACCCCCGAGTCTGCAGCAGCCTGTTACGCAGCCCGACACGGCTAAGGCAGCCACGAAACTGACGATCTGTTTGTCTAGACTAAGAAGAAAGGGGAGAGAAAGCCCTCTTTCTAAAAAGTCTGAAACACAGGGGGAGTTGAAGAGGTTCCCACTGTCCTCCATGGAAGCCACCAAACCACTGCAGTGGTCAGGAGCCCGCTGCACAGGCACAGACACACAGACCTGGCGGAAACTGGGTCCCAAACAAGCCCCGGTGCGTGGTCAGCTGATTGTCAAGGGACGGTTATGTGCAGGAAGACTCGCCTGCTCAAAAGGTGGCACTGAGACAACTAGACACCCAAGTGGAAAGAAGGGACCCGAACGTGCCTCTGTGGCACCCAAAGTCCCTCGCCCTGCATGCAGCGGCCAAAACCACAGAATGGTGAAAAGGAGGCACAGGGGTCCTCCAAAGGCAGCTGTTTCATGTCCTGATTTTGGTCCCAGGAATCGACATGTGACGGAGACTGCGCAGCAACACACTGAGAAATCAGCGCAGGGGACGCCCAGGGTCTGGCGGCGGACCCACTCTGTGGGCATGGACGTCGCTCTGGCCACACTCCAGCATTTAAGATATTTCCCTGGGAGAAACCAGGGGTGTGGAAGGAGGAGTCTGCAGTGTTCCCAAGAACTGCGTGTGAACGTTCAATTGCCCGAAAAGACCTTCAGCCCAAGGCACAATATGACATCCCAGCAAGAGAACACGGCTCCTACGACCTTGCTTCAGCCTCACCACCGCTCCCGCTTCAATGCTCTCCCCTCATCCACCCAGTGCTCCACCTCTCCCCTGGACACACCAGAGCAGGGTATGCCTGGACCTATACCTCGCCAACCCCCAGGCAGGGCCGCAGAAGCCCCTAGGGAAGGCGACAGTCCACCTTCCGCACCCACTGGCTCTGTGCGGTTCTGCTCTGAGTGATTGAGGTGAATGAAGTCATTTAGTCCTGGCACCCTGTGAGATGTCTCTGCTGCCACATCATGGGCACAGGGACCCACCCCAAGCAACGCAACAGGCAAGTGGGAGATTGGCCTCCCCAGACTTCCTGGCCCTGGGGCCCACCAGGACCCCCATGTTCACACCAGAGGTGAGCTGGACTGCCCTTGCCTCCCCCCCACCTGCAGACTAGAGCTTCTTGGACAGGCCATAGGCTGTCAGCCAACATGCCATCCAGACCGTGACTTCAGAGCCACCCCTGGTCCTGCCAGCTCCAGGAGCCACAGGACAGGTGGGCTCCCAGGCTGGAAAACTCAGCTCCCAGATCACAGAAGTCATGGGGACCCCCCCCTCCCAATTGCAGGCAGAGCCATGTGTTTCAGGAGCAGACAGAGCAGCAGAAGAGAAGCCCCCACCCCCCCCCTCCCCAGGCGCTGGACCCACAGGAACAGAAGTGTCTGCAGAGAGCAGCTCCAGCCTCAGGCCGAGGTCAGCAGGGGAGCAAGGCCCTGGTGCCCCCAGGAGCTCTGCTTTTCAGTTGGCTGCTGGGCTACACCTGGCCCAGTCCTATCCGGGTCAGGGCCATGTCCCCCCTTGTTTTTCTTGTTAAATCCAAGTCTCCGGGACACACCCCATTTATGTTTATTTTCTTCCCCTGCCAAAAATGAACTCTGAGTGATTCACATTTACAGACAACACAAAGAGAGTAAGGCAGGAAAGAAGCCCTTGCCAACGGGAGAGTCTTACACAGAGAAGACAAGAAAGGCCCCTGCAGCTCTCGCCCGAGGCCAGCTTTAAGTGTCAGGTTTCAGACAGATGAAGACCCGCTCTCTCAGTCTCTAGAGCGGCAAGTGCTTGAGAAAGTCCTTAAGTAACTTGACCTAAAAATGGCAGGGTCAGACACCTCCTCGGCCACCAGGTGACCCGGCCCTCGCTCAGAGAGTCCCAGGACCCCAATGTCCTGGGGGCCGAGCCCCTCCCACCCGAGCCCCTCCCACCCCAAACCCTCCCCACACCCCTGTGAGGCAGGAGAAGCCAAACTCCCCTCATCTAATGCATCTTCGGAAGCCCTGCCTGACGTCAGGACACACAGACCCTCCACAGGCCCTGCTGCTCCGGCTTCCCCTGGGGTGTGTGGCCTCAGCTCCTAGCAAACAGCTCTCCTGGGGCAGAGCAGACTGCAGCGCATCCTGCGTCTCTGGGCCCCACTGGTACCGCCAGCCTCTCCCCTCCCTGGCTCAGTCTCTATGGGATTCTGCCACCTGCCCAGGCATGAGGGTGGCTGATCTGGTGGCTTTGGGAATGTGGTCACGGTATTTAGGGCCTGGTGGACCTCCCCAAACCTCCCCTAGTTGGATGGTGTGCACAGGGACCTGAAGCAGGATGGAGGCCAGTTTGGGTCTCCACCAGGAGGGCAGCCGCTGCTCAGAGGCTGGACTGAGGGACCCAGGAAATTCAGCAGGATTTCCCCTCCCTCTCCCTCCCTGGGGGTCCTGGGGTGTGGGCCTGTGCACATCCTCCTCCTGTATAGCTGATAAAAGGACTCCATTGCTCAGACTTGCAACCTGCCAGCTACACTTCCCAACCTCCCTTGCAGAGGCCATGGTCACCTGACAGAACTCTGGCCAGTGGAAAGGAGTGGCCAGGCAGGACCAGGGTCCTCGGTGCGGGGGCTTAGACCTCTCTTCTGTCTTCCAGGAATGCAGAGGGCAGGGAGGTGGCACAGCCTCTAACCACAGGTAGCTCACATGTGTGTGCAAGTTGCACGCTCACACACTGACACACCCACGTGTACACACACACTGACACGCCCACATGTGCGCACACATGATCACATAGCAGACACGGTCATATGCTTGTGCAGGTATGCACACACCCTCACACCAACAGTCACGTGTGCTCTTGCTCCTACACATTTATACACTCACCTATCATACACAACACACATGTATGCACACTGTCACACACGAAGACGTCCACACCAGCTCACACAAGCTAACACACTCAGTGCACACTATAGGAAGACAGCCCTTGCTCCTCTCATGATGGACAGGCCAGCCCTGGACCACAGTTGGACGGGTGGTCAAATTGGACAAGGAGGCCCAGGACTCTCCCTGCTGTGAGCAGCCATCCCTGCAAGACAGACATGGGACCATGGGACAGAATCCCTGGCAGGGGTGGGAACCTAGGTTGTGGCAGACTCTCCAGGTGATCCTGGGGCAGTCCAAGTCTGAGAAGCCGCTGAATACCAGCTGTGCACTGGGGTCACAGTCTGGGGCTGCGGTCTGGGACTCATCCCTCCGGGAAGTGGAGGGGTGATGCCAGCAGCTCAGGAAATGAGATGCTCCTCCGCCATAACTCAGAGGGATAGCACCTGAGGACCCAGCCTTGACAGCCAGGGAGTGTGGGCACAGCCTGCTGCCCAGCCATTGCACTGGGGACACCCAGGGGACAGGTGTGGCCCCAGTGTCTCTGCTGGCTGTTTTAGGTACACCACAAGTTCCTCTGCCCTAATTGTCCACGTTCCATCAGGCAAGGAGAGGCTTACACAAGCAGCTAGTGCTCCTCCTGCTCCCACTCTCTATTAAAGACCATGTGTGGCTTTTAACTTATTGGCCAGGTTTAGAAGTCCAAGTCAGGAACCACAAATCAGGCAAATATGGAAGCACCAAGGGCCCTTGTATGGCCTCCTTAACTGCCCTCCGTCCACCTATCCATCCATCTGCAGGCACACAACACCAGCCTGCCCACCAGCATTCCACCTGTCCATCTGTTCCTTCCTCACTGTCCATCCATCCTTCACCCACCCATTCCTTCCTTCATCCATCCACCTCTTCTTCCAGCCACACAGGAAAGGCACTGAGCAGTGCCAGGTCCCAGGCAGTGCTCTAGACACTGTCGTGCCCCAAGGATCAAAACAGCAATGTCCTGCCTGCTGATGCTTTCCTTATGGAAATGAGACTTTGAAAAGGACTGGGGCATGTTCAGGCTCAGCAGTGTTCACGCCTGTGACCTTGAACTTAAAGCTCAGCCTCTCAGAACCCACCTCTTGGGACTGTATCAAAAATCAAAAGTGCTGAATGGAACCTGGATCTGACCTCGGCTGACTGTGAGTGAGTGACTCCACCACATCCTGACCCTGCCACATGGCACCCTCCCCCGTCCTCCAAGCCAAGCTGAGCTTCCCCAGCTGAAGGAAAGCCATGCAGGCCATTGCCACACCTCTGCTCTTGTCCCTGGACTCCATTTTGGTCTCTTTCTGGTTAACTGGATTCTGTGGGACATGCCACCAGGTAAGGTGGCAGAGGGACAATAAGTGATAGTTTGTTACGGATTTTAAAATGGTCATGTCAAAAGTTCTCGAAGGTCAGGCTGGACTTGGAGACGTCCTTCTTTACCACCCTTCAGGTCACAACCCCAGCCCAGGCCACTGAAGGAGGGGCTTCTCAAGGCAGCTGCATCACAGAGAGGCTGGGGGCTTCCTGACAACAGTGCTGCTGTCCCGACCCCGGCTGAGGACAAGGGAGGAGACGGGATTCGTCAGACGGAGGGTCTGAGCTTGTTCACACAGGCGACTCCCAGGGGGACAGTCCAGGCCGTACCATGACGGCTCCATGAGAGGAGGTACTCCCTAAAGCCACCCCACCAGGAGAGGGCTTTTGGACCCCAGCCCACTCCATCCTCCCTCTGGGTGGATGCACCAGCCAGCACAGAGCCTCTGAGAAAGAGAATGAGGCTTCCTGTGAGCTCAGCCCAAGGGTCCAGTGGAGGAAGGACAGTCAGAAAGGACCCACGGCAGGGGCAGGCCAGGCAGCAAAGTTTCCAGGGGTGTACAGCCCACGTTCCAAGGGGAGGGCCACCAAGGCACCAGCATTGCTGACAGGGAGGCTGGTCTGACCTTCTCCACGTTCCAAGGTGTGGCTCAGGCTCCAGAGGGGAAGGGAGGAGCAGCCAGAAGCACCTGGCTTCTAAAACAGCCCCTCCACCTTTCCACACGGGTCTCCACCTCGCGCTGGCTCCTGAATTATTCAGAACGTCCGATTCTGGCAGGTCTGCTCCTTTTGGCCCCCTCCAAAAGGGGGGAGGGATGCGGAGGGGTGCAGGAACCACGCTGATCCTCCTAATTGGCTCCAGCTTCCAGGGCGCTTCTCAGGAGGCCCAGCTTTTCAACGCCAGGAAAACCTCTCCAGTTGATGAGACAGTTTTACAGGCTGTAACCTAAGTCTGATCCGTAGGAAGGAGATCCAGATTCGTGCGAATGAATTGTGGATCCCCTTTTCCCTATCCATCTTCCCTCTCTCTCTCTCAAATGGCTTTCAAACAGGAAAAATATTGTTTCAATAACACAAACTGCCCAGCAGCCTCCCTGACACGTCCGTCCATCTGTCTGGTGGGGAGCTGCAGTAATCAGGCTCCCAGCTAGAGGCCTAGCCCTAGGGCACTTCTGCTCCTCCCAGGGACTGGGGGTATACCCCCGCTCCCCATTCCTGTAACATTTCCCTTCCTGCCAGGAGCCAGTCAAGGAGCCAGTCAAGTTTAAAATGCAGCGAGGTGTTAGCTCCCACGCTGGTTCCCAGCTGTTGGGGTCACAGCCCGACTGGGGCCCTCAAGCTTCTAACTCATCTTACATGAAAGACAGTTGGTTCCTCTCAGGGTTCAGAGTAGGATTTCAGGAGCTATGCTCTGTCCTAGAGCCGCCTGGGGCCAGCCGGACCCAGAGTCAGGGCTCCTGGTGTGTCACGCCCTATTTGATACCTTGAGTCTCTCATTCCTGAGACTCAGTGCCTCTCCAGGGTGGTGAGAATGAGAACAGAGGCAACAGAGATGCTCTGTGACCCAGGCTGCCTGTACCTCCCTGCAGGTGCCCCTGGGTCACAGAGCCCAACCAAGGAGAAGACACCTCTGAGGCCCAAGACCTCGTCCATCACACAGAACAGCTGTTCTGCCGTCAGTCAGTACAAGGCCCGGTTTTGTCAGACCCAGCACCATGCAAATGGATGTGGGGACTCTGAAGACCATCTGTGGGCTGCACACATGTCAATGGTCTACCTGTGAGTTGTGCTTCGATGTAACATTTAGCAAAATGTTCTCTTGAGGGGAGCAAAGCATATATTGGGCATCTCCGTTTTCTGCCCCACAGTAGCATGGAACCCATAGCTTTGAGATGAGATTTTTTAAATGGGCCCTCTTCCCTGAATGATTCTGAAATGCACTAATTTCAGCTGCCAAGCTTTAATTACTTAGCAACAGTCCCCAGCAACACTGTTCAAGTTTAACGTTCTAGTCTCTTAATGTGATTGGGTGCACAAAGCACAAATGTCACTGCCAGGTTCGTCCAGATCCCTCCTTGAACAGACATGTAACAGGGTGGGGATGAAAGCTGTGCTTCCTTGAAGTGGGTCACTGTGAGCCACGAACCCTGGGCTTGACACCCTCACACAGGCAAGGGTGTGCTCCGGTTCACAAACCTCTTCACAAAAAAGTAGGAAAATAAGTGTTTTGATCAGCATTTGCTTTGCTGTGACAAATACCTGACAAGAACTACTTAGAGGAGGAAAAGCTCATTTGGGGCCCATAGTGTCAGGTGTCTCAGTCCACAGACGTCCCTCTCCAGTTCTCTGGTCCCAGGTGAGACTGAACATCTGGAGGGAAGCTGCTCAGCTCATGTTAGGGTCAGAAAGCAGAGAGAGGAAGGGGCTGCAGGGAGATGACCCCTCCAGCTGCACCCCATCCAGCCAGCATTCAAGCTGGATGGCCTGATGAGGATGCAGCTCTCACAGCACAATCATCTCCCCTCTGAATATTCCTTCACTAACAGGAGCTTTGGGGGACACCTCATCCAAACCATAACATTCTATCCCTGGCCCCCAAAAGCTCATGTCCACCTCACAATGCAAAATGCATTTAGTTCATCTCCAAGAGTCTCATGGTCTCAACAGTTCCCACACTGCCCCAAAGTCCAAGTCCAAAATCCCCCTGGAGACTTGAGGCAGACTGTTGGCCATGAGCACAGCGAGCTACATACATCCATGTGCAGTAGCACAGGTGAACCCCAATTCCATAAAGGAGGGAAAGGGGAGTAGAAAGGAGGGCAGGAGACACGGCAAAACTGAAGTCAGCCAGGCAAGCAGAACTCCACACACAGCTTCTAGGACACATGACCCAGCATGCTCTTTCCAAAGGGCTTGGGCAGTCCTGTCCCTTTGGCCTTGTCAGTGGCCACAGGGGCTCTCTTCTAACCTGGCTTCTCTCTATGCCAGCAGGTTTTTCTCAGCAGATGGTCTGTGTCACTGGCACCTCTTACTTCCTGAGGTCCTCCTTCCAGATTTAGCTTCACCTGCACAGGTTCCTACAGGTGTGGCCCTCTCAGGGTCAGCTTGGGGGATTCTGACCCTGCACGATTTGCCCGGCCTCCCAGGTCTTCCTTTGAAATCTCAGTGGAAACCTTTGTGGCCCCCTAACTTTAGCCTCCTGTGTTCCTGCAGAAGCAGCACCAGGAACAAGGAGACCTTCCACCAGCTGGCTCAGTACCTGGGCCCTGGGACCGTGACCACAGCAGTCTCTGGGTGCCTGCACAGTTCAGCATGATAAGACAACTTCCTAGGGGCCCCTGTGTGAGAAGGAACCCCCATAATCTCTTCTCAAAGGATTTTGCCCTTGTAGACCAGAACCTGCAATGGATATGGTCTTGAGAATTCCCAGGATGCCCTCAAAGCATCTTTCCTCCAGTCCCTGTGCAAAGTGCTTAGCTTCTCTTTAGGGATTATAATCTCTTCAACAAGGGCACTGTCCTTGGTCCCAGCTTTACATGCTTTTTTCTGACCAAACTGCAATTTTTTTAAATCCTTTCTCTCCGCTTTCTGCTCATGTCTCTCACAGTGAACCTGCTAAACTGCCAGCGACATCCATGCTTCTAAGCACCGTGTTGTCTTGAAACCCCTCTACCAGATTAACTAGTCCCTCACTTTTAAACTCAGCCTCACAGAAAGTCTCAGGACGTGGGAACATGTAGACAAGCTCTTTGCCAGCATATGACCCTAGTGGCCTCTGGTCCAATTTCCAGTGGAGTCTTCGTCTTCCTCTCATGCCTCATGAGCACAGTCCATGTCCATATCACCATTCCAGTCCTCTGAGCACCCCCCCAGGGTAGCCAGGAAGCTCCACTCAGTAGCTCTACAGTTTCCCAGCTTGCACCTCTAAACTCTCCAAAATGCCTCCCACAAGCCAGCTCCAAAGGCTTCTGAACCACAGGGTCAGGTTAGTGACAACAGCCCGGCTCCTCAGTACAAAATTCTGATGACAACAACGTGGAGGAGCAAAAGTTTATTTGGGACTCATGGTTTCTGAGGTCTCAGTCCATAGATGGGCAACTCCATCGCTCTGGGCCAAGGTAAGGCTGAACATCTTGGGGCAGGTCCCAGCAGAGGGAAACTGCTCAGCTCATGGTGGGGTCAGGCAGCAGAGAGACAGACGGGTACGAAGCCACAGGGAAGATGACCCCTCCAGGGCAGCCCCCCGTGATCCACCTCCTCCAGCCCCAGCCCACAGTCACTGCCCAGTCAGTCCATTCAAACCAGGATGTAAGGCGGCAGCTCTCGCAGTACAATCATCTCCCCTCAGAGCATTTCTGCACTAACAGGGACCCCTTATTCCAAATCATAACACAAACCCAAAGCAAAAAGAAGGAAGGAAATAAAAAGTAAGCACCAATGAAATAGTAAACAGAAAAAAAAAAAAATAGAAAAAAAGAATCAATGAACAGCTTTATTCAGATATTAGTAATAAATGAAAATTGTGTACATTTAATGTACAACAGGATTTCTTGTTTGTGAAAAGAGCCGTTGTTTCTTTGAAAAGATCAGTGAATTAGATAAATTTTAGCAAGATTGAAGAAACAGAGAAGAAACAATCTGCCACTATTAGGAATAAAACAGGATGCATATTACAGACACTGCAAGTGCCAAAAGAACAAAGAACACTTCTGAGCAGCTGGTGCAGATTTCACAGCTCACACACAACAGACCAATTTCCTGAAAAGCACAGATTACCTCAACTCACCCAATACGATCCAGGTAATGTGATTATCTCTGCAACTATTCAAAATTGAATTCATAATTAAATATAGCTGGAAAAGAAATTTGCAGGGAAGGCCACTGGAGGATTCAACTGAAGGTTTAAACAAGAATTAGTGTCAACTGCAACAAGGTTTCCAGGAAACGAAGGTAGGGAAGCAGCCCAGATCACCCCCAGACTCCAGAGCCACGGAGAAAGACAGACACACAAAACCAGAGGAGAGAGCAAAGCCACCCTGTGTGACCACAGAGGACGGATGAGCAACTCCACCCCAGGTCCGTTCAAGGGAAGCAGGACTCCAGGCACAAGAATCCACAGGGGACCCCGTCATGCGTCAGGCCTAAGAGGGAGAGTGTGACATGGCAGCTGACTCAGGTGGCACAAACCAGGCCTGGTGGACTGGACGGTGTGTGTCCCTGGGTGAAAGGAAAGTGACCACAACACTCGGAGCAACCAAAAGATCTTTATTGCAGCAGTGCAACAAAGAGAAAGGAAAGAAGGAAAGAGAGAGAGAGAGAGAGAAAGGAGAGAAGAGATGAACAGGTAGAGAGCAAGAGCAAGAGAGAGACAGAGAGCATACACAAGAAAGATAAAGAGCAAGAGAGAGAGAGAGAGCAAGAGAGAAAGCAAGAGAGAGGGGGGCCTGGCAGGAGGGAGTTTTTATAGCCCAAATCTAATGGGGCCTCTGGGTCTGCAAGCTGCCTTGTTGGCCCAAGGGGGGTTGAGTGCTCAGCCTTGAGCGGGACTTGACACAAACAGGTGATAAAGGACCAGATAGAGGGGGGTTTGAGTGCGTGGGCTATCTTGCAGAAAACATCTGTTCAGCTGCCCTGCAGACAACACAGTTCAGCCTGCTCTGCATCCAACACTGGGGTCCAGCGCTGAAACCCCACCTCATGGCGGCAGTGGGGGCAGTGGGGCCTAGGGAAGTGGTTAGGCTGTGAGGGAGGATCCCTCGTGAGTGGGAGCAGCAGCCCTGCCAGAGACCCCTAGGAGTCCCTCACCCTTCCACCCCATGAGGACACAGGGAGGACATTGGTCCTTGCCAGACTCCAGATCTATCCAGCCTGGATCTGGGACTTCCCCGCCTTAGGACTATGGGACGTAAATGTGGGGGCAGCCCAGTGGACCAAGGGAATTGCATTGGGCACAGCCGTGTGGGAGCTCTACTTAGCGTACCAGGCACTGCTCCCGGCAGGAGCCAACTCTCAGGAAGGAGAGTAGACTGTCCACCCACATTACCAGTGACTTGGCCATGGTCACCCATTGAAGAAAGAGCTAGAGTTCAAATGCATCAGGGAACCTTTCTGGTTCCCTCTGTGCTCACGGGCTCTCCGGACACAAGGAACTACCTGCCTGGCCATCAGTGATTGTCCCCTCCCCAGAATGCACACCCTCCATCCCTCAAGGGTGGAGACCCATTCCCAGATGCAGCATGCAGGACACCAGAGATCCTTCTGGTCTCAAACCCCCCTGCAACGCGTCCTCTGAGATGCTCCTCCTTGGCACTGGGGGGCTTCTCTACCCAGGACCAAGAGATAGGGGCTTCCTGGGGGAGAAACACGGGTTCAGACCACCCCTCTCCATCATCAAAGATGATTCACAAGATCACACAGAAAACTGGCTTGAGCAGAGAGCCACCCACCTGCGTGAGGCGCGTGCAGAAAAAGGAGACAAGACACATTCCAGGCAGGCGTTGGCAGAGTGGGATCCTCCAGGAATGGAGGGGGGGCCGGCAGGCGTGGGGGGGCCGGCAGGCGTGGGCGGTCTGCAATTCACTGTCTCAGCAATCTCCAGAAATAAAAGGGAAAGTCTCTCAAAGTGACAGAAGGTCACTCAGCTGGAAGCTGGGCTTGGATCTGATATTGCAGTTGAAATCATTGAGACTGATCCTTTTGGGGTAAAATTTTCAATTCCCTATTGAATACTAGTCCTGATTAAGCCTCAATTCTGGCATCTATAAGAAAGAAAGCTGAAACAAAATCCTCAGACATAAACAACAGGCCAACTAGTTGAGGCCAGTAGCTGTCAGATAACAAACAGAAAGACTCAGACAGCAGTTCCACTGCTGGGCTGGGTGTCCTTGGGCAGGTCACCTGCCCTGCCTGGGCTCTTTCTTGCTTGATTATGAAGCAGTGTGATACATGACCTGGGCCGAGCTCCGCCATCGGACATCCCTGGCCTGAGGCTGGATGCACCCTCCTCTCCCTCCACATGGCCATCTTTCCCCACAGCCCTGCCCTGCAGAGGTACAGAGTGGGATGAGCAGAAGCACTGGGAAGCAGAGGGGCACATGTGTCAGGGTGGGTGCCTTCTGACCCCTTGCCCAACCCCACCTGCACACTGTGCCTGCAGGATGCCAAGGTCGGCCCCTCCCTCCCAGAAGCAGAGGCCGTGACCTCAGGCTCAGTGCAGGACTGTCACTGTTTCAGAAAAGCCAGGCAGTCACTGCGCAAAAGAGCAAGTATCCACTGAGTGCCAGACATGCCCCCCCAACTCGGCCCCTCACTGCCGCTGGACAGCACACAACCCTCCCGAGTACACCAAGGAAGTGTGCTCTAGGTGCTCCTCACAAGCCAGACAGGGCCCTCACAGGGTCAGGTGAGGCAGTGTGTTGACACCCACGCCTCAGGAGGGTGGGACCACACAGGCGTCACCCCGCCCACTGGGGCTTCCCTGGAGACTTGGACATGGCTCAGCACTTTCCCCTGGGGATCCTCCTGGGCCTCCGTCCCCCAGACCTCCTGGAGCCCACCCTGGGCGCAGGAGGGCAGAGCAGGCTTGTCGGGCCCAAGACCCCAAGGCCTGGCCATGTGCACGGCCCTGCCCAGGTTCAGAGCCCGAATCTTCTTCCACCTCACCACCCGTACCTGCACCACCCAGCTCTGCAGACCCACTTCTTCTGAGTGGAACCCCAAGGACTCTCGAGGCCTTTGACCTGCCACTGTCACTCAGAGGGAAGCTAGCGGGACCCCCCTCCACGTCAGGACCTGTGGGACATGCGCTGCACAGAAGGGGAGGGAAAGTCCTCCAGTGCTTACCCATGTGGCCGCACCGGTCTACGCCCTTCACGCCCTGACACCCCTTGGGTCATGGTAATGTCCTCCTGAGGGTTGGGACCCCAAGGCTGGCTCCAGATGGTGCCGTGCGTGCTCCCAGGACTCAGACCTCTCAGCAGAGAAATTCCCTGCACCCTCGTCCTCGTCCAGAGGTCAACGGCAACCTACGTGGTATTGTGCGCAGAGCTTTCCGGAGGCTGCCCCACGAGGAGGCAACTGGTGCTTGTGTCCCCAAGGCCAGAGATGACCTGGAGCCCAGGGCTTGCTGCACAGGTAGGAGAACCAGTGGCTACTCTTCTTGAGGCCATGGGACGGCAAACCATCAGGGAGACAGATGGCTTGAGGCCATCTGTGAGGCAAGAGGCAACAGGCCCATGGTGTTTTCCTCTGCTGGGCGCTCCGCTGGGCCTCTCCTGTGCTGGTGAGCCTCTTTCCTCCGTGGAGGCAGGAAGGCAGACTGAGAGGCTGCCGTGGACACCCTTTAGTGCTGCATGGTGTCTGATCCCTCTTCCGAGACCAGCATCCCTGGGCCTTCTCTGGGGTCCCCTCTCCCCTCCCCTCTGCGGATGACCCTGGACCACGGACAGGCCAGGAGTGATCTTGACTGAGGCCAAGCCCGTGAATTCCACTCCCTGCCCAGCCTCCTGTTGTTCCTTAGGCAAGGTCAGAGTGGAAAGTAGAGGCTTTATTAAAGGACAGCAGAAAAGACTTCTCCCGAAGGAAGAAGGGGACCCAAGAGGTGGAATCTGTGGAAGGGTGGTTGTCTCCCCTTTTTATAGCTAAGGTCTTCTTTTAGCTTTCCTGCATTCCTGTCACATTCCTGTTCTTTGTTCTGTTAAGGATGGGGCACAGGTGGGCCAAAGGAGTAATCTGGGCAGGAAGGACTTTTGGGTGAGCATCTCAGGGTTTGCTGGGAGCTGTTTCATTAACATTTCTTTGGAATGGGCTCTAGGCCTTGGGGACATTAACATTCTAAGGCCTGCAGTGCACCCTCCCCTTGTATTTTCACAGACCCTGTGGGGTGGATAGTGAAGCCAGATTTAAAGTTAGGCAGTCAGTGTAGTTAGGTAAATCGGGTCTAATATCGAGTAAGATCCAAAATGGAGGCCATGTTGAGAATGAATTCCGGGAAAAGCAGAACAACTCTTGGAATGTTAATGAAGTCCGGGAAAAGCCGGACAACTCATGGAATGTTAATGTTCCCAAGGCCCAGAGCCCATCCCAAAGAAGTGTTAATGAAACAGCTCCCAGCAAACTTGAAGATGCTGACTCAAAAGTTCCTCCTGCCCAGATTACTCCTTTGGCCCACCTGTGCCCCACCCTTAACAGAACAAAGGACAGGAATGTGACAGGAATGCGGGAAAGACCTTAGCTATAAAAAGGGTCCCCTTCTTCCTCTGGGACAAGTCATTTCTGCTGTTCTTTAATAAACTTCTCTGGTGTTATACTTCAACATTGGGGAAGCAAGGACTTGTCACTGGTCAACAGCGGTAACAACAGCTGCCCTTATTGGTAGGGGACAGAAGCCTAGAGAAGTGACAGGTGACTTCCCAGGTCCTGCTGCGCGTCCTGCAGGAAGAAGATGTGAACCCAGGTCCACCTGCCTGCAGTCTCCTGCTCAGAGCAGGAAAAGACAGGCTTGGGCTCCCCAAGGCCCCTTAGCCTCGGCAATGGGATGCGCAAGGCAAATTGTTGTTGGTCAAATGCTTTGAATAACCTGGAATATTTGCGACCCAAAGCCATCTAGGGTCATGACCTTGAAACCTCACAGTCAATAGGAGAGTGTCCACCTAAGTCTGACTCTGGTAAGTTCCCAGGCCCTCCTCTTGGAGACAGGGGCTCATCAGGACCCTGTCACAGGGCAGCCCTGCGCTGCCCAGAGGCTGGGAGAGGAGGAAGCTGGGAGAAGAAAGTGGGAAAAGGCCCTGGAGCAGACACCAGACCTGCCCTGGGCCTTCCACACTCGCCAGCTGCAGCTGTAAGTTCATCCTGACCTACCCTGCCCCCAATCCCTTCAGGTCCTGGATAACGACCTGCTCTGTGACGCCTGGGCCTGCTCGGGCCTGCTCGGGCCTGCTCGGGCCTGCTCGGGCCTGCTCGGGCCCACTCGGGCCCACCACAAGGTCAACTTAGGCTCCCTGTCGGTGGAAGGAACCCTCTCCCTCAGGTTAGAGGTGCTCAAGTTCCCATGGACATGGACACCAGCCCTTCACAGATGTCCACAGGACCAAGATGTAAGTCCACGGACACCAGGGAGAGAGCAGAGGTCACCTATCTGAAGGACATGGGAATGAGCCCACAGACATCTGTGCTCTGAATTTTAAAAGCTCCCTTCCTGAAGAGGTAGCCCCTGTACCTTGGCAGGTCCCAGCACAGATGGTGATCCAGGCCTGACTGTGCTCTGCCCTTGGGGCACAGCAGAGAAAGAGCCCCTGACCCACAGCCACAGCCCCTCAGGCAGCTCAGAGTCCTGGCTATTTTAACAGAGGCAGAAGCTCAGACCAACCAGCCAAGGGAATGCTTGTGTTCTGGCCCAGGCTACATGGGCAACGACCAAACAGACTCCATCTTACCCTGAGATCTCCCGTGGGAAGCCCGCCTCTGTGCCTTAGCTCAGCAGGTTTGGCAACACAAAGTGGCAATTCTTATACAATGTAAAAGTGTTCTGTCGTTGGTTCCCGTTTTTCCTGGACAATGTACCCTGTCAGAGATTGATCGTCCAGACATTAGTAACCATTCTATAACTTGTCCTCAACTAGGACGTTTTGACCCACTCCCTTTTCTGCTTGTGATTTTAGATCTCATGACGTTTGTTTATGGTTTTGAATCATAGCAACAGCCACTTATGATTAATGTGGGTTTGGACTATAATTGGTGTACTGAAATCCCAGGAGAGGATTGAAGGGTGCAGACTTGCAGCCTGCTCCTTGGCCCACCAGCCGGTGGATCCAGACCACTGGCTGGTGGGTAAAGGTTCTGTCTCCTGCTCTAAGATTGGCTCCATGATTTACTGCATTCTCACCTTAACCCTTGGGACATTGGAGGACTCAGGGCACATGCCAGTCAGACAGAAATCTGAACATCTGTCCCCAGCGCCCCCAGCCAGCCTCAGAACACAGAACCGGCCTCAACACCTCCCAGGACCTCCAGGGTTTTCTGATGTTTCTCAACATCAGTCCCCAACCTAGTTACTGCTTGTCCTTATTCCTGCCCAAAGACTCCAGGGGATACTACATTACAGCCTTTTCAGAGGTCCACAGGGCCTGACATTTTTGTTTTATTACAAAATTCAGCGGTGGAAGTTACACATGGAGAACCCAATTATTAGGTATGCTCTGTAAAGATGGTTAAAACAAGCAAATAAAGCCCGACAGGCTCCAGTCCCAGCCTCCCTGCCTCCCAGCCTCCCAGCCTCCCAAAACAGGCACGGCTGCCTCCTAGGCTGCAGCAGGAGTCGGCTCTAGTTAGAGCCTCTGAGACCCCAGGCTTTCACTCGCTTCCGCTGCACTTGACTTGGGTTCCCATTATCAGTCCAATGCACAAATGAGACAGAAATAGAAACTCACCGCAGCACCCGTTAATGCCATGTGGCTGCTTTAAGCAACCTGGGAACAAGCCCTTTAAAATCCATTTATTATTGTTCAGAATTAAACAAACGCTCTGCACTCAGGGTTGCCGCCGTCTGACTTCATGCTGTTCTGAAGCTGCCTACCTCTCACAGGACGCGGCTGCCCCTGTTGTGCCCTTTGCAACCTGGTCTTGGGCGCTGCCTGGTACACCCACGGCTCCCTGCTGCTGGCTGAGGCAACCGCCTGTCCCACCTGCAGGCCCTTAGAATGGAGCAGGGTGCCCAGTCCCATCTCCCACGGCAGCTCTGGCCCAGACACCCTACCAACTCCTGGAATGACCCCCACAGTGGTGCCCACAGGGGCTCAGAGGCTTGGTGGAGCCCCACTTCCAGAAGGCAGCACGGTGGCCCCCATGGAAACTGGAGGGAAATTAAACATTAAAGAAGAAAAACACAAAGTCAAGTGTCTGCAAATGATCCTCAGGTCAAACACACAGTAAGTGACTATCAGTTCCAGAAAACCAGTGCACATGGGTGACAAAGGCAAGAGTCTGCAGAACCTGAATCCGTGGATGGAGCCTGGAGCACTGCCTCATCCAGCACACGCAGTGGGGCGAGGCCTCCTGGGCAGCGCCAGGGGTTCCTGGGTCCTCCCCACCCCTGCTTCCACTCACAGGGAGGGGGCTTCACACCAGGAGGGGCCACGAGGAGGCTGGGCTGGGCCCCTCCTGGGTGATGTGCGCACCTGCTGACAGCCATCACCCTCCTGGATCCGCCCAGTTTTAGGCCGCTGACCTGGGCTGCACCCCACCCCTCCTCCGCCCTGCCCTCGACACTGCGAAAAGGCTCTGGCCAGGCACCTGCCGGCAGTGGTCTCTGCTCAGGAAGCCCCTAGGCCTGCCATCTGCAGAGGGCGCTGAAGAGCACAGAGGCCCAAGCGTCTCCAGGCCTCTTGCCATCAGCCAGGAAGGAGCCTGACCTGCGCCCAGCACGTGGGGTCTGACTCTTCTCCCCTGAGCCCACCCTCCCCTGACTGCCAGGCTGCTTCATCTTTGTGTGTCCCACCAGCTGGCCACATGAAAGCAGCGAGCCAAGAGGGGCAGCTGCTCTCACTGGACAGGAACAAGTGCAGGTCCGCTGGGCCCCCTGTGTCTGCTAGCCCTCTGGGTCAGAGTCAGCTCTGCCCCAGAACACACACACACCCACCTGGACGCACGTGCACACGCTCAGTGCTGTGGACACACCCACTGTGCCCTCCGTTTACTCCAGCTTGGAAGGACCTTCCCTGGCGTTTTCTCTCCTGTACCTTCTGCAAACCTGGAGAAGCCGGCCCCGGTCACAGGCTCCGGCTCCTCCACAGGAAGCTGCTGTCACCGCTGTGGGGCTCGCCTTTGGGACCCTGGCTGCAGAGGAGGATGCATTGAGTGGGCCAGGGTCTGGGAGGTTGAGCCCCTCCACGGAGCCCCTGAGGTCCCAGCAGAGCCAGCGGCAGCTTCCTGGCTGGAGAGACTGGAGGGAAGGGCAGCTGCTCCCAGTCTCACTTTGGAAATGTGCCAGTCAGAATCCCTTGGTGGCAAGTGATGGAAAGGGGTACACCTGAGAGGCCATGGGAGAAGCAGTGTCAACCTGGACCCAGGCTTAGCCCCATCATCAGCAGGAAGCAGCCCAGCTTCCGGAGCTCACTCAGCACAAACTCAAGGTGTTCGATCCTGTCCCAGCCACTGACAGGCTGTGTGACTTGGACATTCTGCTGAGCCTCTCTGGACCCCGATTTCCCCATCTGTAAGACGGGAAGTTGATTAGATGCTGGGAGGATTCCACAAAGTGGTACAGGCCAGTGCACACACACCGCACTTTGTGGTCACCAGGCCCACTGCCAGCATGGCCCTGGCCTGGCCCTGGGCCATCCCCTGCCCTTGTTGCTGCTCCTCTTTCTGCCAGAGTGTAGCCAGATCCCCTCCCATGCAGGGAAAGGAAGCACAGCCCTGCCCTGCAGCTTCTCCTTCCTCTGAAAGGAGGGTCAGCTGCTGTCCCTGTGGCTGGTGTGAGATGACAGGTTGACAAAGAGCAACACACATCCTTCCGTCTCAGAGCTCATTTTTTCTTCCAATTTTAAAGAAGTTGAAACATTTCCAAGCCCCCAGTATTAGAGGGCTTTGCTCAGCACCCACGTCCTCAGGGGAAGTCACCTGAAAACCATGCTGGACTCCAGAAGGCCTCTCCTGGCTGGGCACCCCCAGCAGGGTCTCAGAACTCTCCAGAACTGATCCTGGCTGGAACAGCCTAGGGGGACGTGACGGCCAGAGCCCACCCCAGGTGCAGCCCGCCCCCCAGATCCGGGGCCCACCCCAGGTGCAGCCTGGCCCCCCAGAGCCAGGTCCCACCCCAGGCGTGGCCTGCTCCCCAGAGCTGGGGCTCTGATGCCTTCCTGGGTCCGGAGGACCAAGCCTGGACATGGTTGGGACAGACAGGTGAGCACCAGCAGGGACACATGGCATCCCATAGGGACCGTGTGGCGGGCATATCACAGTGATATCCACGGCCCAGAGAACTCCCAGGGTGATGGAACTGGCTGTCTGGGGAGGGGCAGCTGGTAGGAGGACGCCTACAATGCATGGGTGGGGCCAGAGCTGACCACTATGACCCAGCCCTGGCCAGGCTCCAGGGGCTCTGTCCTCAGGGCAGGTGGATACAAGGGCATGTCCTGGGCCAGTGGTGCAGGCACATGGTGGCTCTAGGCCAGACCCTCCTCCCCTGGTCAGTCCAGGATAGCCTGGCCTTTCTGCACCTGGACACTGCTTGTCAGCCCCTCCTGGGCAAGAGAGGCCAGGTCAGGGCTCCACCAGACAGAGCCCCAGGAGGCCCCTCCCTTCCATTGCCAGGCAGTGCCCCTCATGGGAATACGCACACTTACCCACCCACTGTTACCTAAGGACTCGCCAGTCTGGCCTTGTGAACAGAGCTGTGTGCACCAGGGACAGGTGAACAACATGTGTCTGTGTCCTGAGAAGGGGCCTCTACAACACCAGAGATGTGCTGGACCTTTCCCAAGGACCCAACATGTGGCCCTTCCAGATCAATGTAAGAAAGTCCCAGCCTGCTGTCCAGCTGACAGTCACAGCTCAGACACGCACAGGGAGCCATATGGACATACTGCACACACACTTCCTGAGCTCACACTCACGGCTGTGGGCCACGGCTATGCACAGGTCCCAAATGTGTGCACACAGCTGGCGTCACCCCATCCCTGGCCAAGGACCACCCAGCTACCTGGGGGCAGAATCTAGACTCTGCTTAGCCCGTCCTGTGCTGGCAGCCCAGGGGTTTCTGCATGGGGGAGAAGCAGTGGGTGGCAGGGGGGACTGGCAGGCAGCTGAGCTTCCTGCAGTGCTACCCGCCATGGCCCCTGCTCCCCAACCGCCTGGCCCAAGGTGAAGGGACCAGGGTCAGTGGTGAGCAGGGGGCTGCAGCTGGGCCATCCTGGGGGAGGGTGGGGCGACTATGAAAGGCCCTCAGAGATCCACACAAGGCAGCCTTGTGTGGGAACCAGCCTCCCTGGGGTAGGCGATCCTCCCACACACAGAGGAAGGGGTGGCCAGGCTGCAGTCAGATGGCTGCATTGTGTGGCTGGGTCACTGAACATCTATTTCTAGCTCTGGCCTCTGGCCTCACAGGCAGCTGGGGCCACTGAATGAAGCTGTTGGCAGCATGGTATGTCCACCCCCTGCAGCGGTGACCTCACTGAGGGCAAGATCACCCTTCTCAGGGTGGGAGGAAACTCAGCTGTGGGGGCACATGGTTGAGGCTTCAGTGCTAGCCAAGGGGCTCCCTGAGGGGCCCTGGGAATATAATGACCTTCCTTCACAACCTTCCATGGCTCCCCACTGCTGTACAGGCGTGACCACACCCCTCCTCACCCAGGACTCACCAGTCCCACCATCTTCCTCCTTTCCAGCCTTCAGCCTCCTGGAAGACCAGCAGCCCCCAGGGCAGAGTAGGATGCTGCCCTCTGAATGCTGGTGCCTGGAACACACGGGGCAGGGTTCACCCACAGCAGACAGACACGGCGAGTGCTCAGGGTGAGGATGACCAGGATACCTGCCTCAGCTTGCTGTGAGCAGCTGGCAGGAGGACGCCTACAATGCATGGGTGGGGCATTGTAGTGCTGCTCCAGGTTCCTGGAACCTGGGGACAAAGGGAACACCAGCTGGCCTGAGGGCAGCACAGCCAGGCAGGCAGCAGATTTGGCCCCAGTGGCCCAAGTGACATCTCCCTCCAAGTGCAGCCTCTCTGGCTTTGGTTTCCTCACCTGCCACATCTCTCTTCAGTGTGTCCAGTTAGCCATCAACGCCATAGTGACAACATTCCCACTGTCCCCGTTTAAAAGTACAGCAGGGAATTCACAGGACCCTCTCTCCCCCTGACCTCCCCAGCCTTCCCTTCTCCAAGACCACCCAGGTGCTGGAATCATGCGAGTGACCCTAACAGTTCACATCCTGCCTCAGGAAACCTCCCTCTGTCTCCTTCCATCTCTCTACACGTGTATGATTGAAATTCTAGCAACAAGGTAATTCTTGTGTCTAAAAAGCTCCTAATGTTAAAATATTCTTCTGAATTGAGTTATTGTTGCATTACTGGCAGCAGATACTTCATCAAGACAACATAAATATCCTAACTATAGGTGCCTGTGATTATGCAGGTCCTTTGATTGTGAATTATATGCTCTGCATTTCCTGTGATATGCGCTGGGGAACTCGAGCCCTGCAATCCTATATTCAGTATTACAGAGGACGAGTGTGTCCCTAAGGACATGGCCTGGGCACTTTCCCACCAGGAGCAGCTCCTGTCACCCAGGGACTTCTCACCCCCAACCCAGGACCACACACCTGGGGACTCAGCAGGCAGGAGCTCCTCTCCTGCCTAGGGCTGACCTGCAGGGCTGCTGGCCTTCCTCCATCCTCAGCTCTCCCTGGTGGGGCAGCTCCTGTCCTGTCCTGCTGCCCCTGCCCTGAGCAGGTGCTCGGCCTCCCCCTCTGCGTTACGCAGAAGAGCAGCCCCTCAGCTCACCTGCTCTGGTCACCTGAGTCTTCAGCATCAGGACCCCTTGGTGGGGGAGGGGACAGCAGGCAGCTTGAATCCCTTCCCTACTCATGCTGTTGGGAGCGACTGAGGGCCAGGCCATGCAGCACCAGAGCCTGGGCCCAGTGTGGTAAGAGAGACCCGGAAGGCTGGAGGGCAAGACTCCAGTCCTCAGGCCTCCCTTCTGTCCAGGAGGCTCTGTCCAGGTCCCTCAGGTCCTGACTTGTTCCTGCAGCCTGGTTCCTGCTAGTCGCTATTCTGGGGACTCTCACTCCCCACCCCGAAGGAACAGATGTTGTTGCCCCTACATCTTGCAGATGCGGGCACAAGGCCTGGGAGGCCATGGGTCTCTATGAACAAGGCAGGAGGCAGGAGGGCAGCCCAGAGCTCCAGCCCAGTGCCCTGCTCTGCCCACTGCCCCAGGGCAGAAGCGGCTGCCCACAGCCTGGGGGCCTCAGGCAGCAGGTAAGGGGAGAGGAGGGGCTGCAGAGGGCCTTCCTGGCCCACTGCTCTCACTGCTGTTAAAGGGAAGGAAGGGGAAGCCTGAGCTACAAGCATGAGCTGCTGCTCCAGGAAGGACAGTAAAACCATCTAGAAGCGGGTGGTTCTGGCACCTGTGCCCTGTGGAGCTGGGCTGCAGGCCTCAGGTGAGCTGAGCACAGCCCCGGCCTGCACAGCACTGGCCCCGGTCTAGGGAAGAGGAATGGCAGGGGCTTGCAGGGAAATGGGTTTCCTGGGACTAAAACTGGCCCCTACCTGCTGACCTGCCATTGCCTCCCTCACAGTGTCAGTGCCCCTGCCCACGCCATCCACCTCTGTCCAGCCCTCTGCCCACACTGGACCTGCTTACTCCTCCACAGGACCTGCACTTCGACACGGCTCCTGTAGCCACCCCGGGGACCACAACCCTCACAGGCTCCACTGAACCCAAAGCTTCCCTGGGCATCCCACAGGAGTGGCAGGAGTCCACTCTCAGCCCCAGAGCTCAGAGATGAAGAATGTCACTGTGAGGTCATTCTGCTGGGACAGACAGAGCAGGCGCCACCAGTACACAGGACACTGGCTGGAGAGCAGGTCCCTCTGCATGACCCTCGGCCCTGCTCCCCTCCCCAGCTTCCCAGGCCTCCTGTAGGGGGGGATACCCAGTCCCTCACCCACAGGCAGCTGCTCACCTGTCCACACCTTGCTCTCAGAAGACAGGGCATGTAGGCCAGCATCCCTTCTCATCACAGAGGGCTTACCCTAGCCTTCGCCCTGTCTATGGGGCTGGATATTCCAGTGTCACTCACCCTCCCTACTGGACCATACTTCACAGGTCTCAGATCCTTGGGGACACAGGTGGTGCCTCTGTGTGCCCCTGGAGCCCACTTGGTGGACAGCAAGCATGTTGTAGCCTCCTTCTGTAATACACCCTCTCAGGTGAGCTGCAGTGCTGTGGGCCTGGAGGAACCCAGAGACCCCTGCAGTACCGTCCCACCAGGTGCTGGCCCTGTGCTCACCTCCCTGGGCTGCGGGGAGTGTGGGCTGAACAGAGCCTCTGACCCTGATGGGGCAGCTGGGCTGCTCTGTGCAAGGGTCTGTGTGCCGCGCATCTCCTGCAGGGGGCAGCACTGGGGGGGCAGGTCCTTGCCACCCTGGACATGGCTGCACTGCTGAGGACTGCAAAGTTCCTGCTGTGAAGCCACAAGCGCCCTGCCGTCCCCCTGTCCCTACCATCCCCCTGTCCCTGCTGTCCCCCTGTCCCTACTGTTCCCCTGTCCCATCCTGTTTCCCCCTGCCCCTGCTCTTTCCCTTCTTTTACAAAGCTCTACCACTGCACTGACCTCTCTCGTTGAGCCCTTAGTGGCCATTTCCCTCATACTCAGGACCTAGGCATTTCCATGCTGCTTCACGTCTCTCACCTCCACTCTGAGAAGATGTGAAAGGCCTTCCCCAGTTGTTACAAATTGACTTCTTTACTTTGTTATTGAGCATTACGGTTGCTTATTTGTTCAGGCTACAAGCCCACCGGTGGTTGTCAGAGGCATGAATTGCAAACAGTTGCTTCCAGTCCATGGCTCGTCTTATCAATTTCTGAAGAGAGGCTTTTGCAGAGCAAGAGATTTTAATTTTGATGAAATGCATCAATTTTCTCTTTTGCAGATCTTGCTTTCAACATTTCCTACCCCAAGATCCCACAACCTTCTCTCATTTTCTTCTAAATCTTGTGATTTTACATTTTTCATAACGTCCTTAATGCATTTTGAGGCAGTTTTTGTACAAGTTCTGAGGTACAAATGGAGGGCACTTTGTATGTGGATGTCCAGTTGCTAAAAGGCTGTTTTGTGGAGACTCTTCTCTCTGAAGTGCTCCAGAGGCAAGTGTATTTTCAGTGTTAGCAGATACACAGACGGCCCTCCAGTGGGCACCAGGGGTTGAAGGCATGAAGCAACGGAGGCAGGCTGGGAAGGGGCTGGGCTGAGTGGCCACTCACAGCCAGGGACCACCCTGGCTGATATGGATGTCCACACCTGTGTGTCCAGAAGGTGGCCAGGAAAGGAAGGCCCAGGAAGGTGGTCCTCACCCTGCTGCACCTCGCTGTCACCTGACACCTGGCACAGTCCCCGAGGCCCTGCTCCTCAGGGCTGGCATTCAGCACAGCATTGTCCATACTCCTGGGGCTCCAGAGAGCTCTGGATGGAGAGCCATGGCCCCTCAGGCCACTTGCTCACCCAGGTCCTGGCCAGGCTGCTGGCTGGTCCAGGTGGGGTCTGGGGCCTCTGAGTTTGAGGAGCATCCCCTCCTTCCCCAGGCAGTGAGGCCCCATGGCTGTGCCCAGCTCTTTCTGCTCTGGAGCCCAAGCTCCAGCTGGTGGCCTGAGTCTCCCTAGGGCTCCCTGGGGAGCAGTAATTGGGTCCCACACAGGGAATTGATGAGAATGGCCTTTCACTGACTAATGAGCTGCTGCCTTCTCTGCAGAGCCACTTAGTTCATTTAAGATGCAAATGTGAAATCAATAGAAAGTGGCAGAGCAGGTCTGAGAGTTAGGAGAGTCAGGGGCTCCCGCCTGGGGCAGAGGCCTACTCAGACCTGCCCCAGGAGGGCCAGGCTCAGCAGCTCCCTCTGCAAGTGAAGGGCTACAGAGCCTGGAGCCAGTGCTCAGGCTGAGCCCTCTGGGCAGTTTCACCCAACTGTCCATGTGACCTTCTTGTCTCCTCCCCTCTTGGCCTGTGCAGCATGGAGGTCACCACCCGTGTGCCAGCTGCCTAGGGTACTCCTCCACTGGCCACCTGGCTGACTGGCATTGATTCCCAGCCCTGGGGCAGATCCACCTGAGCTCTGGAAAGCTATGAAGGACAAACCAATCCAGCAGACATCCAGGAAGGGCAGGGGGAGAGTGGACCAGGAAGACAGGGGGGCAAGAGGGGAGGCGAAAGGACAGGACACCATGTGGGTCGGCGGGCGGCAGGCAGGACAGTCGGGTAGAGGAGATGTGGAGGAGCTCCCCGGGGCTTCCTGACCCCCAAACTTTGAACTTGCAGGTGGACCTGTAGTGGAGCCCGAGGTGGCATGGACTGTGAAACTTTAGATGGGGGAATGAGAAAAGACCCCAGGAGTGTACAGAGGGAAGCTGTGCCCTCAAGAAAGAGACAGAGGACAGCATGAGACTCCCTTCAGCCACCCTGGAAACCAGAGGCAGGGACCACACCTTCAGACTCCGAAGAGAAATGAATTTACAACACTCCACACACCACTCAGCTACATGGAGAGACAGGTCAGCACTTCTGCTCTTGACCACGGCTGTTCCTGGCCAGGAACGTGACCAGGCAACATAGAGCCCAGGAAATTAGGATCCCACGTCAGGGAGCACAGTAGGGGTTCCTGTACTGGGGAGCAGGCTGGAGAGCAAGAGGGACCCGGGCTCCAGGGGAGGAGGATGGATGGCGTGGCCAAGGGAGCACCCCCTTCATGCACTATTGGGCTCAAATGTCTTCTCAGGAGGTTCTGAGAAAACTACAGAGGACAAAGCAGAAAACCCAGGAAAACAGCAACAAAAATAGCCAACACAACAAACAAGAAGGCAACTGTCCACCAGGAAAACACCAGGTCACACAGGAAGGGGACACACCACGGCCACAGCAGGGTTCAGTGGGGAGGGTAGTTCTAGCTGGTGGCCCTGCTGTCCCCTGTCCCTTCCCTGCATTCCCTCCTCCTGGGTGATGTTTGTCCTCTGTCTCTGAGGGTCTTTTTTTTTTTTTTTTGTACCAGAGATTGAACCCAGGGCTGCTTAACCACTGAGCCACATCTCCAGCCTTATTTTAATTTTTTGAGACTTGATCTTGCTGAGTTGCTCTCTAAGTTGCTAAGGAGGACCTCAAACTTGCAATGCTCCTGCCTCAGCCTCCCAAGCTGCTGGGACTATAGGTGGGCCATTGCACCTGGCTCTTTGAGGGTCTTGACCCTCACACGCCTGCTTGTGCCTGGCTGTGCAGAGGGAAGCTCCATGCACACACGGGGGCTCATGGCTGGGACTCACTGATGGGGACCCAGCGGGTAAGATGCGGTTCATAGGGCTGCCACATGCAGTGGTCAGGGTCTCACATGGGGGCTACTCAGTTTTGTCAAGTTCATGTCAAATGTCCTTCCAGGGACAGCGAGTGCCATGTGTCCCATCTGTTCCATGTGTCGCACTAGGAATGGAGCAACCACATGCGGGTCCTCCACCCTGCAGCCTTCACCACACTTTCCCGGACACCACTGCACAGAAGACATCAGTCAGGCCGCCCGTGTCTCCAGGGCTTGCCTCCTTTCCTTTGCCTGGACGCTTATGGCCATGTTGTTGACCTCCTGGTGCAGGGCAGGCTGGCATTTCCGAGACACTGACAGCTAAAAAAATAAAGATGCTCTCATCGTGCAGGTGAATAGTTCTGGAGATCTGCCCTGCAGCCCAGCACTGCAGCCTCAGACCTCACGCACACCCGGAAACGCACTGAGAGGCCACATCTCAGGGCCACTGTTCCTACTGTGAGAGAGGAGAGAGGGAAGCAGGAGGCGAGGGACCTGCCTGTACCTGGACGGGACGATGGCTTCACAGGTGTGTGCAATGTCCACATTCATCAGGTTACACGCGTTAAATGTGCAGTTCCTGTAAACAGATTTCCCCTCAATAAAGCTGCTCTAAAAAGCACCAACAATATAAAACATCCTCAGCATGATGGTTTCAGAACCTTTGTGAGACTATGCAGAGGAAAAATTAGATGAATTAAATTTGTGATGTTGAAGATTTTAAAGGTGATGAAATGTGAAATTATTTGCACAGCAGATATGACGAAACCCGACATTAAATCATGCATTTTGAAAGCCAAGTTCAGCCCACATTTAACAAATGTTGAAAATATGGGAAACAAATTCCACCCCAAAAGGGTTATTGAACATTCAGTAATTATACACTTCTTTACAGGATGTATGATAGGAGTGATGGATGGATGGGTGGATGGATAGATAGATCATCCAATGGGTGGATGGAAAAGTGGATAGATGGATGGGGGATGCATGGATGGATGAATGGATGGATAGATAGACAGCCCAATCACTCATCTGTCCAAATATACCTAATTCAGCAAACCCAGTCTTCTAACCACCTGCCATAGAGCTCCTCAGCTTCCATTCATTCAATACTGGTCCCTGTGATGGGGAATGAGACTTCTGGTGAGAGGGGTCCTGCTACATAGAGTATCCTGCAGGGAGCTGGCAGGACCCTGGTGCTGTCTGTTCTAGGAGGAGGTACGATATGATGTGAATCCCAGGGCAGTCAATCCTGAAGGAGGAGGTGGTTTGAACGGGAACCATGAATCTAAAGTGGGCAGAGGGATCTCCCTCTTGCAAAGTGGAGGAGGGATTTCAGGTCAGATGCACTGCATGTCTTTCAAGATACAGGTAGGCAATGTGGGAAGTGAGGGGGAGGGGTCAGGCAGGGAGGACCAGGAGGTCCTGAGGAGAGGTCAAGGTGGGTTGGGAGTGTGAGGAACAGATGAAGATGGCCCAGGACATGTCACAGAGCATGATGTACAGAGACTGTCCTCTGTGCTGTGTACCAGCCCACAGACCCAGGAAGGAGGCAGGTATTTGTCGGGTTCAGCCCAAGCATCACCCCTCCAGGAATACACCTGGATAAACACGGTGTGCTAAGAAACAGTCCACAACATGCGCTCTGGCCCTACAAGGGACAGGCTGACCAGCAGGTTGGGTGCATGATGCTCACCTCTGCCCCAGAAAGGGCCTGTGTTAAAACAGACCAGGGCTAAGGGGGCTGCGGCATCTGATGCTGAAGGAGCCGGGGTCTAGACCATCTGGGAGCTGGCCTGGGCCTGCGGGTGTCTAGCCCACAAGCCCTGCCCAGGCCATGTGCCCATTATTGCTGCTGCTGCATCGATCCCTGCCATTTGGGAAGGGTACAGACAGAACATACTTCTAAGTGAAAAACACTAAGTCCTGGGCTGGCTTGCCTTGAGGGGAGAGGGGAAGGGTCTCTCTGGGCTCAGGTGGCCCCACAGAGGAGTGCACAGTGGAAGCTCCGATGGAGGACACCACATATGTGCAGGCCTGGCCCTCCCTCCCTGCACGCCAACATCAGAGAGACCAGTCCTAAGCAGCAACCTGGCCTCACTGAACCAGAGCATGGGCCATTTGGGGGGTGGGGGATTCATCCCCAGGTCACACTACTCATGGGAGGCCAAGCATCTGTCATGTGGAGTATGTTGGTAGAGGGAAGCCTCACATTTGAGAGAAATGGGGACTTGTTCCCCCCTTCATGTTCCCCATCCTCTCCTTGTGGACCCTCCCCCTGGAGACCAGAGAGGGGTTAAGGATGCAGAGCCTTCTCCTGTATCTCCCCTCAGGAAGGAGCTGCAGAGAGAGGGGTGGGAAGATTCCAGCTCTTCCATGCCTCGTGACATATTCCAGTTGGAATAACTCTCAGCAGGACACTGAACCAGCTAATAGAACAGGGCATGGACCAATCGGGATGCAGCATGGGACATTAGGTTGGAGAGTGTGCCATTCAGGATGGAGAATGGGACAATCCAGATGGAGCATGGGCCAATCAGGATGGTGCGTGAGGCAATCAGGATGGACACCTGCCAAAGACCCAGTGTTGGTGGGCAGCACATTCAGCCCAGGCTCTGTGCTGGTGCCATACTCCCAAAGTCACCTTCTTGTCCCAGCATCTCTAAGCAAGGGGTCTTAAAATCTGGAGGTACCTGGAGGAGCCAACACTAAGCCTCATTTCTGCCTGCAGGAGGGACACCCACCCCAGGAGAGGCTGCTGTGTTGGGCAGAGGGGAAGGGGCTCTGGGCCACCCTCTGTCTGTCTGTCTGTCAGTGCCAGAACCCAGAGCCCTCAGGAAGCCTCAGGCAGCCACAGGCATCAATCCCATCCTCCAGGGATCTGGGGTGGACTCTTCCAACAGCTGTTTCTTACAGACACAGAGATGATTTAGACATGTCCCCAGGAGCTAACACTGTTACTTAGGGTGAATTAATTTTTAATAGTCAGTTGACACTTATTGTAAAAGATGAGTCCTCCCTGCTGGTCCTGATCTATCTCATCCTTGAGATGGACAGGAGGACAACACTTTAATTCAAGGCAATGTGTGTTTCCTGGAGGCTTTATGGCTCTGTTTTCCCGTTTATCATCTGGGGACACATTTACAGTGCTGTCCTCATCCACATGTCAGGCTCTGGTAAGAAGGGGAAGGCCCATGGGCAGCATCCTTCATGCTCCAGGAGTTTCCTAAGCCGACCTGAAGCTCAGGGAAGGATGGGGGGGTGGTGGTGCAGACAGGAACATTCCAGCTGGTGGTCAGATCATAGACCTAACAGGTGGGTCCAAATCCCAGTGCTGCCTCTGACAGTCGTGTAGCCCTGGGAGGTATCTTGGCTGCTCAGCTCTGTCCTTCCTCTGAATAGCAGGAGAACTGGCCATTTGGAAGGGCATCACTCAACAGCCCTTCATGCCAGTGCCCAGTAGCAGCCCCTGAGAATCCTCAGGGCTTGGGGACTCAGTCCAGGAGGTTTGGAGACCCACCCTAGGCCAGGGAAGGTCACATGACCATGCCACAGCCAATTAGCACACTTTCCCCTCCCCTGACACATGATTGGCTCAGACACAGGGGTAGGATTCCACCAGGGCCAATTAGATGCAGGGAGACCTTAGGAGAGACTCTAGCCTCACCTACTGGGTGTGACCTGAGAGGGCGTGGACACAGGACCACCACCTGGGATGGAGGAGGCCGGCCTGAGCCTGGAGTCCAGAGGAAGCCAGGGTACAGGGCACAACCAATGCCCTGGGGGTGAGTCCCAGCCCAAATGCACGGACCTGAAGTCCCTATCTGTGAGAGGAGCCTGTCCTTCCCCTATGGGGTCTAAGCCAGGGCAGGCTGGGCTTCTGTCACTAACACTCTGGGGATAAATGGTGCACATTTCAGAGGATGATGTGGGAGTGATGGGACAGGCCCACTGAGCACAAGAGGATGCTCAGCGCAGCTCTCGGTGACTGTTATGTGAAGGTTGCTGCTGGGGTCACGGTGCCACCTGCTTCTGTGGAGCAGGTAGACCCAGGGGCTTTGAGACGTGCAGCACTCATTAAAGGATATGTCCCTTTGTGATAGTGTCCTTGTCATGAGTGCTGCTGTGTCACTGCACTGCTGTTGTGACCGTACTGCTGTCATTCTCACTGCAGTGCTGTTACTGTCATCACATGGCTGTCACTGCATAGCTATCATCCCTGTGCCACTGTCATCACATGACTGTTACTGTCATCACATGACTGTCATTGTCACTGACTGCATGGCTGTCACTGCATAGCTATCATCACTGTGCCACTGTCATTGTCAAGATGCCACTGTCATCACAAAATGCCACTGTCATCACATGTCACTGCCTCACTCTCATTGTCAAGGGGTCAGTGTCACTGAAATGCATCACCATCACTGTCACTAACCATATCATTGTTACTGCATCACTGTCACTGTCACCTGATCATTGTCACTACACTGCACCACTGTCACTCACCGCATTGCTGTCATTGTCACTTCACCACTGTCACCACCTTGTTGTCACAGACACTGCATCACTGACACCATATCATGTGGTCACCGTGGCTTTGCCCCACACCGCAGCCTTGCCCTGGTCCCCAGCAAGGACACCCCTTCTCTGTTCGCTGCCCCACTTCTTCCCTATAGGTGGGGACCAGGCTCGTCCCTGGGCCACTTCTCCCATGGCTATCACTCCCTCAGGATCAGTTTCTCATCCAAGCACCTTCTAGACATCGCTGACCACATCCCAACACTCCAGCCAAACATCCCGTCACAGCATTGCCACCATTGCCTCTCTATTCCCTCATCACCATCTGCCAGTTCCACCTGGCTGTTTGGCTGCTCCATGCTGCAGCACAGGAAGCTCATGGAGGGAACTTCATCCTGTGCTCAGCAGTGCCTCTCCTGGAACGGCCACATGGAGGGCGCTGCCTATGACCTGCAGGGCTCATGTTCTCCCTCCGACGACTTTCTGAATCCTCCCCTCACCTGGCAGCCCTGGTCACCTGAAGCCCCACAGCTCAGGAGGACCCCAGGGCCTGCGCTGGTCAGGGAGGGCTTCCTGTTGGAGGGGAGAGCGTGGGTGGGACAGCCTGCACATCAGGGTGTGGAGGTTACTGTGCGTCCCTGGAAGGCGGGTGGGTCTCACAGCCTTGCTTCATTGGACCTGATACAGAGCTGGCAGTCCGTTTTCCCAGAGTCCTTTAATGAGAGCTGGGAATTAGGCTCTGGGCCCTGTGGGAGCCAGGCCAGGCGCAAACGACCATCAGACCCCACAGTGCTGCTCATCTGCATATCATTTGCATGGCCCTCCTGTGCTCCAGCCTCCCCAGCCCGCTTTCCCTGGGCCCCTGAAAGAGGGTCTGGTCCTCACATCATTCCCTGCCATGTGGCACAGGCATCATCACAAACACAAGTGGGTCCCCAAAAAGTGTGGCATCTGGGAGGGGCTGGTCACCCCCCTAGGGCCTGAGTCCACCCTCAGAATAACCACTGATGGGCTCAGGGGTCTGTGAGCTCCTCTGGGGTCCACCAGCAAGCCCTGTGTGGCCAGGGACCTGGCCCTGCTGGGCTTGATGGCTGAGTTTATTATTGGTATTGTCCTTGCTCTGTACAGATTGGACACTTTGGCATCCTCTGCGTGAGCTGAGGGACGCAGGAGATTCTCACCCCACCAGGAAGCCTGGGGACACCTGGGAGTACTGTGGACCCTCTGGAGCTTGGGACGCAGGAGAGTCTCGCCCCATCAGGAAGCCTGGGGACACCTGGGAGTGCTGTGGACCCTCCAGAGCTCAGGCTACACCCTGACAACTTGCAGCAGAGCCTCAGGGGCAGGCCCGGCTCCCTGAGCTCTGATGGCCCAGGGCGTCCACTGTGCAGCTGACCCTCACTGTGCTGTCTGGCCAGGGTCCAGAGCTTCACGGCATGTTGGGGCCAGATCTCACCCAGACTGCTGGACCAGCAGGATCTCAGGTCCCTGTGGACTCTGGGGGGGCTGTCCAGGAGGCGGCAGTGCCCCCACCTCCCTTTGACTCTTAGGGAGCTGCCAGCCCTCTCTAAAGTGCCCTCAGTCCTGGACAGGCTCCCTTCTCACCCACGGGGCAGGGCAAGGACCAGCCATGCCTGCCAGGCCCTTCCTCCTGGGGTTTGAGTCTGGGAGAAAGAGCCAGGGCAGAGGGAGAGGATACCAAGTCTTCCCATTGAACCCTCTGCCTGCCCCATCACTGGGCCCCCTCTTTCCTGTTTCTCACTGTGGTCATCGTGGCTCCTGCTCCAGGAAGCCTCTGCTCAGGAACCATCTATTAAGTGGAATTGACCAAGTCACATCCCACTGGCTGATGCTCGGATCAGGCTGTGCCCAGCTGTCAGACTCAGGTCCACAACCTGCAGTGGCCTCTGCCTTCACTCTAGCCACCAGCCCCCAGGCCTCCCAGATGCTGCCCGCTCTCCTCCCTCATCTCAGTGGCCACCATCCTCAGAGCCTGGGAGGAAGGGCTTTGGTCGTACCACTGCCTGGGCATCAATACCTCCCACCAGCCAGGAAAAAGGAAGCCCTGTGGACATGTTCTCTCCCTGGGCCTCTGATTGGGGACCCAGGGCCACCGTGGGCCTTGGCATGAGGCAAAGGCCTGAGTCAGCTGACTGCCAACAGCTAGAGGCATGGGCCCTGCTCAGCACCTTCCACTAAGCTGGGAGAAAGAAATGGGCTGCTGACCCTATCCCACAGGAGCTAGGAGACCACAGCGGGGCTCTGATACTATAGAACACATTGGGCACAGAGGACCTGCCCCAGCTTCGGGAGGGAGCATGGGAGCCCTGGGGCCTCGCCTGTCCCTGAGGCTCACAGCCCATTAGCCAGACAGGCCACCAGGCACCCTGCAAGGAATGCTGGGGACAGGGAGCCAGAGCGATACTGGGTCCATGACCTCTTCCTTGTGCCCAGGAGGGAAGAGCAGGGCCACCCGTCTTGACAAGGCCTGGGCTGAGGATGGAGCTGAGCCAGGACTCTGCTGGGCCTGTCCCCAGGGGAACCCCAGTCCCTCCCAGCCCTGGACTCAGGGCCATGACAGTGTATAAGTGAATGACAAGAAGTGATTTCTCCCTGGGTGCGGTTCAGAGGTCACTAGGGGGGACACATGGCCTCCATGGCATTGGACATGTGGCTGTTCTTGTGGAAGAAAGTGTCAACTTGAGCTTCAACCTCACAGCAACCCCCATACCCTCCCAGGGATTCAAGAGCTAAACACACGCAAAGCTGGAAACCCATTGGATGGACAGAAAAGAAGGTCCAGCCTGAGACACGCAGACCTGTGGACTAGGGGAAAGGCCCGGAAGGCAAAACACACCAGAGGCTCAGCTCAACAGTGTGCATGTGTAAATTTCTATAGGACCAAGGGTACCACGCATTCGTCAGAAGCTGGAGATACCCATGCACAATGTGCAGCTGGGGGTCCCTCACTGAGTGTGTGGCTCCAGCATCATCACGCAAGGGGTGACCGCTCCATGATGTTCGAGCAGCAGGGCAAACAAGCAGCTCACAGGACAGGGCTTGCAAACCCTGGCCAGCTCAAGAGCAGAGGTCAGCACAGAGGGACGGGGAGCACATGGAAAGGAGGGCACCTGGCCTGTGACACAGATGAGGAGGTGACAGCTTCGAGTGTTTGCAGAGTGCTGGGGGAACTCTGCCCCTGTGAGATGGGGGCTGCCCATGCTGCTGGAGAGTGATGGGTCAGACCTGTCAGAACAAACCAAACCCACCTCAGCTCCCGGGCTCCAGCTCTGGAGGCCCCAGGAGGAAAGCTCACTGGGCAACAGGAACCAGGGTTAGGATGCCCAGGGCAGCGTGGAATGCAGCGTCGACACTTGGCAGGATAAATGAAATAGATGTGGGCCAAGGAGCCTGGGTAACACCAGGAGGAGGCTAGGCAGAGACGGTCACCAGCGGGGCCCTGCTGACCCTTTGCCTGAGCTGGGGTGGGGGTCGCCAGGGCAGGTCAGGAGGGGGTTGCCCATGCTCCCCGTGCTGCCGTGGGCTCAGGAAGGCCATCCTGCTGCACAGTGCTGCCTGTAGTGTGGACAGGCCAGCCCAGGAGAGACTCCCTCCCCTCCTTGTTGCCATTCGAGGGTACAATGGGCAGAGACCTGCACCTCAGAGTGGGCAGAGCTCTCAGGGACCAGTGCAGTCAGGCTGTGGGCTCTTGCCCTTGGCACAGGACCTCGAGTCCACTCCACAAGGGCTGTGGCCCAGGTGTCCAGGGGTTGGGCCCCATCACCTCTCAGTGAAGACCTGTTCTGCCCTGCCCAGACGCCCCATGGGTCCACTGCCCTCATCTTGGACTTGGTGTCCTCCCGTGTCCTTCCTGGGACTCAGATTCCGCCCACAGGAAGTGGAGGCAGGGGACATGGGAGGCCAAGCTGCTCCGCTCCCCTGCCCTCACCTGTGGTTCTGATGAGCAGCTCTGTGGAGCTCCAGGGCTGCTTGGTGTCCGCAGGAACCGGCCTTCTCCCTGAGTCAGCGCAGCACTCGTCACACGCACCTCAGCAATGTGGGGACAGCGCACACAGGCGTGGGGTGGCCTGGCCATGTGCTCTGGGGCCCAGCCACCACAGGAAATGTTGCAGTGATCAGAAAGCACAGAGGCCTGTCCTCGGCGCTCAGCCATGGGGCTCTGCAGACAGGGACGCTGAGCCTTGGCGAGTAACGGGAACAAATGTGGACCTCCCGGCCATGGGGTGGCACCTCTCTCAGTGGGAGGAGCAGGGTCTTGGGGTCTGAAGCTTTGCTACTCACATGGGTCTGACCAGCAGTGCCAGGAGTCAGTCCTCCACCCCAGTTCCCCTGTGAGGAGGGCCTTGAGTGGGGTCAGACACACCGCTGCCCAGAGCAAGACTGCACTGGCCAACCCCCCTCATGGCCTCAGGTGACCAAGTGACCCAATTCTGACCAAGGTTCTATGAGCAGAGGCCACAGGTCTGACCAGGTGAGGCCCCTCCCTCCCCTGGCTGAATGAGGTCTGCTTGCTGGGGTCAGTGCTGCTCATCTCAAGGCCAGAGACCCAGGGATCAGAGGGATTGTGTGAGCCCTGGAGTCAGACCAGCAGGGTTGATCGGGTGACAAGGGGACTAAATCTCATCCTGTGGGCAAGAGATCCCTTAGCTTCAGAGGCTTGGCCTCCTCAGCTGTGACAGAGGAATAATAACAATGATTATGGTGGTGGTGGTGGTGATGATGGAGGTGATGGTGGAGATGATGATGGAGGTGACAGTGATGATGATAATGATGGAGGTGATGGTGAGGGTTATGGTGATGGTGATGATGGAGGTGACAGTGGTGATGGTGGTGAAGGTGATAGTGGTAATGGTGCTAATAGTGAATTTGGTGGTAATGGTGATGCTGATGCTGATGGTGATGGTGATGGTGATGGAGCCTCATCCCAGGGACAGGAGACATGAACCCATGGCCAGGCTCAGAGCAGGTCCAGCCAATGACAGATGCTGTATGAATGAACCTCTCGCTGTTCGCACCATCATCTCACATTCTTGGGTGGGCATTGCTAACCCCTCCCAGTGGACATCTCGCCTCCCCTGGGCTCCCTCTTTATTGGACAGGAGCCCAGTCCCCTTTACCAAACCTCCCTGCTGGGCTCTGCTCAGCAGCAGGCCCTGCACGAGTGACATGAACTTTCCCCATGGAAAGACAGGTGACAGTGGCCCTTGACCCTGCACCAGGCAACCTGGGAAGGATCATTGACGACATGAACCTGTTTTCCTGCCAGAGGTCCGTGATCAGTGGCCTTTGCGTTGTGCCAGGCTGAGGGAGGTGGGATGACTGTGGATGGCAAGTGCTGGGTTACCTTGTTCATGAGGTCGCTGTCCAGGGTCCCCACAGGAGGCTCCCAGAGCAGGGCTCAGAGCCGCGGCCATCAGGGAAGTGGCTGGTGTCCCAGGCTGGCATCTGCAGTCCTAGTACGTTGGCATGATGGTGTGCAGAAGTGTCACAGACTGTGCCCAGCGCCTGGCAGGAGTCCACGAGGGGTGATGTCCCCCTGGCTTCAGGCTCCTTTTTCCACACACGTCCTGCTCAGAATGTTGTCCACTTTCTGTATCGAGTCCTCTCTGCTTGTTGCTGATCGGGCAGCTCTGTAGACGTGGCCTTTGCCAAACCTGCACTCAAGGGAAAAGCTCCGGGGGCAGGCTGTGCCAACGACCTGGGCCACTGGGCACAAGCATCACTTTGAGATAAAGGCTTTTGAGCTCCTGAAATCCCTCATCTGCCTAAAGCAGGGCCTCCTGAAATAACTCCAGTGCCTCAACTCTCTGCACAGGAGCAGCTCCAGCCTCCCACTCTCACAAACCGCCTGCCATCTGCTGTGCTAAGGGCCCCCTGGTCTTTCAACACTGTCCATTATGATTCCACAAGTGCCCCCAGCCCTCCTGCCCCATTAAGATGGCATGAAGCTCTCAAGTCTCTCGGGCCTTCAGGCATTTACTATGTATGTGAGGCTCCCATGCATAGAGTTTTATGCTTTGTTTCGTGTTAATCTGTCTTTTGTCAGTTTAATTCACAGATCCCCAGCCACTGAATGCATGAGGGTGGAGGAAAAGCTGTTCTCCCCTAAGTGTCTTGAAATTGGTTTCCTCACCTAAATCTCCACACTGTCCTGCCCCGCAACCCTCGGAGATTCCTGCACTAAATGAGTTCAAGGCGTGAGTTTGTGAAAGCAGAACCCTGACAGAGGGTCTAAGTAAAAGGATTTTCCTGGGAGAGGCTCCACTGCACACATTCCTGTGGTTGATCTAGGCAGGCGTTTTAACCCTGCTGCTCTGTGCCCAGAGGTAAGAAGGAATGGTCCTGCCGGGCCCAGGAGCTCTGCTCAGTGTGGATCCACGCCAGGGAGGCAGGCACCTGGGGAACGCACTGAGGAGTCCAAGGGCCCACGAGGCTGCTCTGAGGAGCTAACATTAGGGAACCCCAGGAGCACAGCCACCTCCCTGCAGGGCTCACTGCTCAGAGCTGTCCCCCACGGAGCCCACGCGGCAGGGCAAGGGCTGGTGGATGCCTGCATCCATGGAGGTCTCCTTGGCTTGCTCTAGATTGAGGCAGCTCACCCTGAGTCCCCTCCTGGGCCACGTCTTCCTCAGATGAGTGAGACGTCCCTCTAGAGCCTGGGATGTAGGAAGGCAGTGTCCCGAGGAACCGCCCTGGGGTTTACCACCCACCTGCCCCTAGCAGCCCTGATACCTGTCCATGGGCTCCCTGTGTACCCAGGAGGTGGGCCAATGAGGGCCTCCAGGAGTTCAGGCAGAGGAGGCAGGAGGCTCATGGCCACCGAGGCCATGCAGCCCCCGCCCAGGGAGGCCGTGTTCACCCCACCAGCACACCATACCCAAGAGCTCCCACTGGGGGCCAGGGTCCCTCTGGGCCACCTCCATCCACGTCCAGCTGAACAAGGAAATGTGAGCTGGTCACTTTGGTGGTTTGCCCTGAAAGTTAAATGTGCTCATATTTCACTCAGATGTAAAAAGCACGATAATGCATGCTCATAGCATTAAGGTTTAATTTGTACTCCTTACAACAATATTAAATGGCAAAAAAGAAAATTAAAAACAAAACCAAAATATGCCTGAAGAGGAGAGATACCGCAGCAGACAGAAGCCGCTTCATGTTCCAGCAGCTCAAACTTCCCTTTCCTGATTGGGGACTGGGCTGGCACATCCATATTGGGCTGGGCCCTGTCCCCAGCCCCAGAGCCCCTGAGGGTGGCTTGTGCATGGCTGGGCACACCCTCAGCCAGGCCTGTCAGGACTCCCAGGGGCTCTGCAGGATGGTCCTTGAGCTCTGTCCGTGGGGTCCTGCTTCTCTGGGGCCTGCTCTGTGGACAGGGGCAGGGCCTCTTCCAGGTTGATGCAGGAAAGTTCTCTGTGTGGGGCTGGGAGTGACCCTCAGGGAGGCCAGAGTGTCTAGGAATTGGGGGTGACAGGGTATTGGAACCTGGGGCTGAGGTATCTCAGACCCTTCAGCCCCCAGCCCTGTGGAGGTCTCCAGGGGCCCAGGGCTGCAGGCCCAGGTCAGGGGGCTTCCATGAGAGGTGGCAGAGGCCCCAGGAGCCCCCAGAGGCTGTCCCTCCCCTGCCAAGCCCACCTGTTCCAGGGGGCCTTTGAGTCAGGGCAGCGCTGAGCTGGGTCTGGGGCCAGATGAGAGGGGAGCGGGCGCCTCCCTCTGGGCTGTCCTGTGCTGGGCAGGGTCTCCTGCCTGCAGGGTGCAGGCTTAGGACACAGTGGAACAGCAGCCATTATCTCAGCAGGGCCCCCTCCCCCCTTCCCTGCCCTGGGGTTTACCACCCACCTGCCCCTAGCAGCCCTGATAGCTGTCCATGGGCTCCCTGTGCACCCAGGAGGTGGGCCAAGGAGGCCCTCCAGGAGTTCAGGCAGAGTCACAGTGGCTGGGCCATGGCACCCAGATATCTGGGCGAATGTGATTCTGGATGTTTCTGTGAGGGTGGTTTACACTTTAATTCAGGACTGAGGCTGTTCTGCCCCTCCATGGCATGGGCCTCTCATGGCCAGAGCCTGGACAAAGTCAGGCAAGCTCCCGGGGTCCACGGGGGATTCTGTTGCAGACAGACTCCATCCCAGAGGCTCCCCTGGCCTCCAACCTCTGTCACTGCAGGAGCCAACATTCTGGGGAAAACACTGGTGCAGAGGACCCCTCCCTTGGATTCTCTTCCCAGAGGCCATGTGCTGCCTCCCTGGAGCTGCTGGTGTTTAGAGCTTCTGTCACTGTCACCACCCACCATCTTCCTGTGACTCCTCCCCTTGCTCCTCTGGAGGGGAGGAGTCAGGCCTGCTGTTCTTGGTGGGTTCCAGCACACCCCCTGGACCCCGCCAGGACCAGCACCCAGCACCCGTGCCCTGGTGGCCCTGGGGACCCTCCATCTTTAGATGAAGCTCCCTGGGTGTCCCCGGGGCAGGGCAGGCTTTCACTGAGTATGGGGACAGTGAAAGTGGTTTCACAGCTACAAGAACAGAGGGCATTTCTGAGCCTGTGTAGCCCCCTCCCAGGGAGGCCGTGCTCACCCCAGCAGCACCCCGTACCCGAGAGCTCCCATTGGGCCAGGGTCCCTCTAGGCTACCTCCAGCCACATCCAGCTGAACAAGGAAATGTGAGCTGGTCACTTTGGTGGTTTGCTCTGCAAGTTAAACGCGCTCATGTTTCACTCCGATATAAAAGAGCGCGATAAATGCATGCTCATAGTGTTAAGGTTTGATTTGTACTCCTTACAACAATATTAAATGGCAAAAAAGAAAATTAAAAACAAAACCAAAATATGCCTAAAGAGGAGAGATACCACAGCAGACAGAAGCCGCTTCATGTTCCAGCAGCTCAAACCTCCCTTTCCTGATTGGGGACAGGGCTGGCACTTCCATATTGGGCTGGGCCCTGTCCCCAGCCCCAGAGCTCCTGAGGGTGACTTGTGCATGGCTGGGCACACCCTCAGCCAGGCCTGTCAGGACTCCCGGGGGCTCTGCAGGATGGTCCTTGAGCTCTGTCCCTGGGGTCCTGCTTCTCTGGGGCCTGCTCTGTGGACAGGGGCAGGGCCTCTTCCAGGTTGCTGCAAGAAGGTTCTCTGTGTGGGGCTGGGAGTGACACTCAGGGAGGCCAGAGTGTCTAGGGATATGGGTGACAGAGTCTTGGCACCTGGGGATGGGGCATCTCAGACCCTTCAGCCCCCAGCCCTATGGAGGTCTCCAGGGGCCCAGGGCTGCAGGCCCAGGTCAGGGGGCTTCCATGAGAGGTTGCAGAGGCCCCCAGGGCCCCTGAGAGGCTGCCCCTCCCCTGCCAAGCCCACCTGTTCCAGGGGGCCTTTGAGTCAGGGCAGGGCTGAGCTGGGTCTGGGGCCAGATGAGAGGGGAGCTGGCGCCTCCCTCTGGGCTGTCCTGTGCTGGGCGGGGTCTCCTGCCTGCAGGGTGCAGGCTGAGGACACAGTGGAACAGTAGCCATTATCTCAGCAGGGCCCCCTCCCCCCTTTCCTGCCAATCACACTTGTTTTCAAAACAAATTCATGAATTGAAACATGTTGACAGGCCAGGGAGTGATGCCTGGGATGCCTGATGAATTCAAAAGGAACCTGAGAAATCCAGGCCTATTTCATCCTGCAGAAAATGGACATGTTGTCCAGGCTCATAAATTTTCATAATGGAATTTTTATTTAAAAAAAAAAAAATGGCAAGCTTCAGAAATGTCCTCTGCTCCAGTAGCTGTGAAACCAAACCACCTTGTCCCCATACTCAGCGAAAGCCAGCCCTGCCCCGGGGACACCCAGGGAACTTCATCTGAAGATGGAGGGTCCCCAGGGCCACCAGGGCACGGGTGCTGGGTGCTGGTCCTGGCGGGGTCCAGGGGGTGTGCTGGAACCCACCAAGAACAGCAGGCCTGACTCCTCCCCTCCAGAGGAGCAAGGGGAGGAGTCACAGGAAGATGGTGGGTGGTGACAGTGACAGAAGCTCTAAACACCAGCAGCTCCAGGGAGGCAGCACATGGCCTCTGGGAAGAGAATCCAAGGGAGGGGTCCTCTGCACCAGTGTTTTCCCCAGAATGTTGGCTCCTGCAGTGACAGAGGTTGGAGGCCAGGGGAGCCTCTGGGATAGAGTCTGTCTGCAACAGAATCCCCCGTGGACCCCGGGAGCTTGCCTGACTTTGTCCAGGCTCTGGCCATGAGAGGCCCATGCCATGGAGGGGTAGAACAGCCTCAGTCCTGAATTAAAGTGTAAACCACCCTCACAGAAACATCCAGAATCACATTCGCCCAGATATCTGGGTGCCATGGCCCAGCCACTGTGACTCTAAATCTGCCGCGCGAGTCCCCCTTAGGCCCTGTAGGAGCTGTCCCTACCCTGTCTCCTCTGGTGGATGAGCTACCCAGAAGTGACAGTCAGGACCCCGGTGAGGGACGAAGGCAAAGTGGGCACAGGACCTGCCCCGTCCTGGTGTAGCAACATCCTGCAGGGACACAGGTCAGGCAGAGATACAGGGGTGCCCGCCAGGACCGCTCACCTCAGGCTGCAGCAATGGTCCCCCTCCGGGCAGCTGTTCTCTGACCTGGAGTCCTCTCAGCCCGTGTGACCCAGGTCTGGCCCAGCAGAGGGTCTTATCGTCCTGCCCAAGCACAGTTGTGGGTGGCGTGCAGCAGTCTGAGCCCATCAGCTTCAGGCAAGTTGTGCTCTGGAGCCCCTGGAGCAGGTGACGCCCCAACACCTGCCCTGGGGGGCTGAGAGGGAAGCCCCAGCCCCAGCGGAGCTGAGATAGTAGGGAGATAGCAGGATCCGTGTCCTTGCGGCACCTGGGAGTCTTGCTACAGGGACGGGACAGGGAGCAGGAGGAGTGGAGGGGCCTTGCTGCTCCCCTGGCCATTGTCCTGGACCCAGCATGAAGACGTCTCTGCACATGGGTGGTGCATGGCATCTGGGCCCTGGTGGCCGTCGCCCAGCCTGTGCTGGCCGTTATGATAGTGGCTGCTGTTCCCCCGCCTCCTGTTCCCTGCTAGGCACACGTTGGGGTGAGCACAGCCCACCTCAACCACCAGCCCCTGGGCAGAGGGCCAGACAGACCCCCAGGGCCTCCTGCAAGGGCTCGAGAGAAAGACTGCCCACAGTGACCCACCATGGGCACCAACAGCCCCGTGGCCACACTGTAGGGGGACAGAGGAGTCTCACAGATGAGCTCCTGGGGATGAAGCACAGGGCATGGAGACACGGGCCAGGTGTGTATGCCACTGCCTAAGGTGCGATTCAGGCTTGACCTGCACCTAGCCTGCCTGTGCCTCCGTTTCCTCAACTGTCCAGTGGGAGAGACCACCCTGCTGGGGGCTGTCCTGGCTAAACCAGGTGGAATCAAAGGCTCAATGTGCCCCAGGTCTCTATTCCTGGTCCATCCAGGGGCTCTGCCTGCTGCCTTCAAACACGGACCTCAAATCGCATTTGCCCCGAGACCCCATAACCTGGGGTCCAAACGGCCACCAGCCCCAGGCAAACACCTCACAGCCCAGCAGCCCAGTGCAAACAAACCACCACATGACCTTGTCCTGAGTGTCTGAGCCACAGTCCTGAGGTTCCTGGGTTGGGCAACACATCCATCCCTGTGTGGTCACAGTGGGTAGAGTGAGCAGGGACCCTTGTGGCCAGTGTCGCATGCTGGACCCCATCTCCTCAGTCATGATGCCCAAGTGGCCCTCAGAGGTGATATGTCCCCCCTGGGTTCCTAACGATTTTATTGCCCCGAGGTGCAGCTGGGCCTATCTAAATTCCCACCCTCTTCCCCGCCCAAATCCCACTTCAGGCTTCTCAGGCCTTCCCCATTCATGCTGGACAAGTCAGTGGTGAGGAGACTTATTTTGTTTGACATTTATTTTATTGACATTTACTTTTTTGATGAGGAGAGAGTGTGCAGTTTGAAGCCCATTAGGGATATGGGAAGACAGCCAGCACCCACCGTGGGGGAGACGAGAGCTTAGGGGCCCTGCGGTTACCCAGGCACACACAGGGACTCTCATGTTTGTAATTACAATACCGTGACACCCTTATTGGGTGTTCCTGGTGGCCCCCAGGCTCCTCAAAAAATGCCTGTCTCAGGGCTGTGAAGCAGCCCATGGGAGGCCGTCGCGCTGTGTGACCATCATTTTCTTTCCCTGATTGATTGAGGCTCTGTTGGTCACTTCCCGTGATCTGGCTATATCAAAGTGGCCCTAGATGGCTGCCCCGATCCCAGAAGTCACAAAGTGTCACAAAATGTGTCTTCATGCAGCCACATGGATCGAGCTACACTCACCTGTTCCTTCATGATATTACCTCTTTGCCCTGTTTGGGATAGAATGTTCCATGGAAACGCCCTCTGTGTGTCCCCTTCTCTTGCTTTGCTTTGGGTGTGGCCTTCCTAGATGTCAGTCAACCTGCTGACAGCAGACTTCATGAAGCTAGATGCAAACCCCTGAAACCTGACCCCTTGCCTCATTTGAATGGCTTCTTCTCAATGAAAGGGGTCAGCACGTGGGCTCTCACTCTCTTTCTGTAGACCCTTAAGGTCAGAGGAGCCATCACAGGACCCCCAAAGGAAAAGGTGTCTCTGTCTCTGTGCGGTTATTTCATGCAGCCTAGTTCCCCTGGAGTGACCCCTGATTGTTTTTGTCACCAGGAACACAACAGCAGCCCCTGCAGAACTTCTGGGCCTGAGGATTCATGTCATGTCCCCACTGACAGTCCTCAGCGGGGACATGTGAGGCTCAAGCATCTAGGCAGCTCTTGGAGCAAAGTGTGGGATCTCCATCAGGTGTGACCGGCCAGGCCTGGGGCAGTTTTACTATCAGTTTTACTGTACAGTGGAAATACCAACCTTCCCGCCCCGTCTACCGCACCCCCAGCAGCCACCTGTCCTCACCCTGGGTCCAGAGCTCCCGAGTACGTCAGGCCTCCTGGGATGAAGTTGGGGCCCCTCCCTACCAACTCTCCTCTGCAGCCACCCCCCCGCCACAGCCTCCCCTGCTCCTGCAGGCCCTGTGTCCCCTGCTCCTCCCTTCTGGCTCTTGCCGCCCCTGCAGGGCCATAGCCAGCACTCTGTGGCCTGACCTCCCTTCTCTATTTCCACTTATTAACTCCCCCTCCACCCTCCCAGGAAGGAGCTCCAGGAGGGCGGGCTCTGTTCTGGTTGCTGATGGAACCACAGAGCCTGGGAAGCACCCAGCAGGTAGGAGCTTCATGGGTGTCCCCTGTTGGTGAATGAGTTGATGGATGGAGGAGTGAATGGACGGATGGAGGGAAGGATGAATGGGGAATAGATAGATGAATGGTTGAAAGGATGAATGGGTGTGTAACTAGAAGAATGGATGGATGGATGAATAGATGGATGACTGAGCAAATGAATGAATGAATGAGTGGAGGGATGGATGGAAGGACAGATGAGGGAATTGATGGATGAATGAAGGGGGAGATGGAAGGGTACATGAATGAATGGTAGATGAATGAATGGATGGATGAGGATGGGTGAATGGTGGGTCCACACACTGAAAGCTGTCTTGCTATGTGGGGAGGACTGAGCTCAGGAAGATAGCACTTAACTCAGAACCAGCAAGAGGAGAGCAGAGGGAGGCTGGGCCATCCATTTGCCCAGTGAATTCAGGGAAATGATTCCAATGGACTTTATGCTGCAGAAGAGCAGGGAGAATAATTTCAAGGTGTGTCCAGCTGATTTATCTTCAGGCAAAGCGAGGAACCTCTCCCGGTCACTTGGCCACACAACCTGCCTTTTCAAGCTGTTCAGAGGGGTCAACTGTGAGCCCTTGTCTGGGTCCAGGGCAGCGCTGCCTCCTCCCCTGCGTCCTGGGTTCTAATTCTGCGGACTCCTGGGCAGAGCTCCCAGGTTCCCAGGAGAGTGGCCAGCTTGCTGAGACATCAGCCCCATTTCTGGGCCCCTTGTGAGCACTGTTCCATGTCATTGTCTCCACCATCTGTCTCCTCTGGGGGACCCCTATGTCACCTAGGACCACCTCAATCCATTCTCCTTTGAACTGCCCCTCTTGTCACAAACGCTTGTCACCTCTGACTCACCCCACAACTGCCCTGGAGAGCCCTCCCTGGTGAGGGGCAGGGCTGAGGAGTGGACGGCCACTGTCCCTCCTGCGTCCCCTCTGTGCTCCCCACATCACCAGGAGAGCCCTGGGGCAGTGGTCACTGATTCATGTTCTGCCCCATGACATGACATGCCTCGGGCGGGTCCATATGGAGGCCGCAGGCCAGGCCCCAGGCAGACGCCTGCCCATGTGGGAAGCTGCCTCTGGGTGTAGCAGCCAGTGCACAATCACACTGCCAAGTGCAGCCCAGAGCCTGGAGTAAATTTGTCACGTAAATATTTGAAGAGCACACAGGTGCCACCAGCCGTGAGTTTCAATTCAAGCTCTGAAAACAGCTTTCAACTTCTGTAAAATTAAACATCTCAGTTGAATATTAGATTTGGGAGCAGGTGGGGCGGTCAGGAGCACGAGGCTGTCTCTCAATTAGGAGGAGTTCACTCCAGATTTCACCTCCCGGAACTGAGCTTGATGGCTCCATTTCTCCCCCAGTGGCCTGTCCCTCTCCAGGCAGCAGCAGGGGATCTTTCCAGATGTACAGATCATAAGGTTGAGGTCACCAGGTGCACTTCCCAGGAGATACCCCACGGCAGCATGGCCACCTAGTGCCGTCACAGGGGTGGGGAACCCCTGGGGACCAGCTGCTCCTGAGCCTCCCTGCATCCAGTCAGACCTGGGCCCAGCACCTACCAGGAGGAGGCAGGTGCCTAGTGCCCACCAGGAGGAGGCAGGTGCCCAGCGCCAGGCTCTTGGCTCTCACCAGCAGCCCAGGCACAGCAGCGCCCCTGACCAGGGAGGGGAAGCACCTGTCCCTGCAGGGAGCTGTGCGGGCACTGCCCAGGCTCCAGCCAAGGGCATCTGGCCGCTGGCCGCTGGCCTCTGGCCTCGCTGAGGATGGCAGTGTCAGGCCTCCCAGTGGCTCTGCTCCGGGACCTCCTCTTGGGCTTGACCAGGTGCAGGATGGGAGTCCAGGGCGCTCACGGATGTCACCTGAGGAGACCCCGGCTGAGAAGAGCAAGAAGGTGGAACCGGAGCCCACCCACTCCCCAGACACTACACTGACCAGCATCCCCCAAAGGCCTTTGGTGGCACCTGGGCCACTGTGTCACTGGACACAAAACAGAAAAGAATCCATCACTTGTGACAAAGCACCTGGGATGTACGGGGTCGGTTCTCACGGAGATTGGAGTTTGGTTGTTACCGTTTAGCAGAGACTGTCACAGCTGCGATGTTCTAACTATGTGGTCTCCATAGCAACCAGGAGACAACGGCTGCAGAGGACACACAGAGGAAAATGGAAGACCTCAGAGCTAGTGACTGCAAAATCACAAAACACCAAGGAGGGCAGCAGGAGGGACAGAGGGAGGGATGGACAAGACTGTCAGAGAGCACTGGACAGAATGGCCACAGCACACCCTTGCTGCCAGCAATCACATGGGTATGACAGCCACCCTCCCCATCTAAAGCAGAGCGGCTCCATGGAAGACAGAACAGACCCACTGCACACTGTCTACAAGACCCTCCCTTGGGGACAAGGACACAGGAGGTTCACAGTGAAAGGGAGGAACGTCCTCCATGCAGAGGTGGCCCAGCGTAATCAAACAGACATGAAACCAGGGCCATCAGGAGGGGCTGATGCACATTACACCACAGTGACGCATTCTCCAGGAAGGCACACAGTGTGACTGCATCTGCCCCCGAGCAAGGCTGCAAGATGCACAGGCTGGGGGAACCCTGGGGAGAAACGCAGTGACACAGTGACATGGGGATTGCTGTACCTCTACTGCACTGTGACCTCAGGCAGAAAACCCACAAGGAAGCAGGACCTGAGCTTTCCCTGGGCAGTGGACCTCACAGACAACCAGAACCTGCGCCAGGCCAACAGAATGGCCACGTGGCCCAAGAGCACTGAAGACTCCCCAGAGGAACATTCAGAAGCTCAGAGGGAATCGCAGTCACCTGGGAAGCAGCCAAGCTGTGCCCAGTGTGTTGTCCACCACAGCAAGACAAACCAGGGCAGTGACGCATTTGCAGGGGATCATCTCCTGCAGTGAAAACCCAGCTCTCCACCGCAGCCCTGTTAGAGCTAACCAGCAAATGCAGCAGTCCCAAGACGCCAGAATCAGTTGTGTTTCAATCCACTAAGAAGAACAATCCCAAAAGGAAATTAGGAAAAAATTCCATTTACAACAGCATCAAAAGGAGATGCATGCAGGAGTGGACACCAGCTATCCCTGCCAGCGTCCCAGGAGGCTGAGGCAGGAGCACCACAAGTTCAAGGCGCAGCTAGGAATCTCAGCAAGACTCTGTCTCAAAATGAGAAATAAGGAGGGCTGGTTTTGCGGCTTACAGGAGGTGTCCTGCTGGGTTCAACCCCAGCACCATTCACTAATGAAGGAGGAGAAGAACACACAGAGGAATGAAATTAACCAAGAAGACAAGATCCTTCTACACCCATAATTACAAAATGTCACTGAAGGAAAGCACACATGACTAGAAGGACCCCTGGGAGCCCTGTTGCCACCAGCCCTGACCTCTCAGGACCCAAGGTCTACATATATGTGTTGCTGAAACGCCCACTCCACCCCAAGTGGTCGCCATGCCATGCCCAGTGCGACCCCCACCAACCACCCTGTGGCATGTTTTATGGAAATAAAAAAAAATCCTAAAATTCATCTGGAATCTCAAAGGACCCCCAAGAGCCAAACTGGCCTTGAGAAAGAAAACAAGAGCCAGGACCTCACGGTCCTGACTGGAACCCATTACAAAGCAGCAGTGGTCAACAGAGTGGTGTTGACAGATGGCAGTGTGGGTCAGCTTGGTGTCACTGAGATCATGAGACCAACAGGAGCAGCTGAGAGGAGGAAACGTTTATTTGGCTCGTGGTGTCAAAGGTTCCGTCCATGAAGTCGACTCCGTAGCTCTGGACCCCAGGTGAGGCGGAACATCGTGGTGGGAGGTGTGGTGGAGGGAAGCAGCTCAGGCCCAGCAGCTCTGCTAACCAGGGAGAAAACAAACACCAGAGCATGCCCCCTGTGGCTCACCTGCTTCAGGCGCTCCCTACCTGCCCGCAGTTCTGCCCCTTAACCCACATCACTGATCCATCCACCGATTACATCCACCACTCATAACCTGGTTATTCCACCCATGAGCAGTCCTGCATTGTGTCACACACAAGCTTTGGGGGACACTTCCTATCCAAACCACAACACAGACCAGGGGGATAGAACAGAGCCCAGACTGACCTTCAGGTTGACCTTTGGAGAGGTGCTACGGCCACCTGGGTAAGGACAGACGCTTCAGCAAGGGGTGCTGGGAAAACTCACATGCAAAAAGAGGAAAGTGTGTGGTGGCCTCGTCCCACATGCAGAATGAACTCAGCCACTGCACCCAAGGCCTCGCCCTGCAGAACTCCTGGAGGAAAATGGGAAATGCCGTGACATTGGCAATGATTTCTTGCATGTGACACCTGAAGCACAGAAGCAAAAGCAAAAATAGATAAACAGGACTGTGTCAAGTTTACAACTTTTGTGCAGAAAGGGGGCCAATCGAGGGAGTGGAAAGGCACCCATAACGGTGGAAAGCGTCTGAAGCCAACCTGCAAGATGGGGAAATGACATCCAAGGCGTAAAGAAGTCCTCAGCTGAGCAGCCAAAGGAGAAGCCACAGGTGAGTGACAGACCCAAGGCTTGAATGGACCTGCTTCTGGAGAAGTTAGAGAGATGGCCACCAAGTGTGTCAACAGGCATCAATGTCCTCCATCCACAGGAAAATACAGATGAAGACCTCAGGGAGATGGGCACTGCCCTGAGCTTAGCCCCAGCAGCACAGCCCAGCAAACAAATCCAGAGAGCTATCACCTCACACCCAATGACAGCCGTCTTGGAGACAGAGCCAGCAACGCAGTGCGACCTGGAGCAAAGGGAACCCTCAGTGTGATGGGAAATAGTGCACCTGCTATGAAAGCATCAGGAGGCTCCTCTAAACACCAGGACGGAATCACTACAGGACCCAGCAAAGAGGGTCGAACACGAGATCCCGAGGCGGGATCTGTGCACGTGAGCGAGCTCACTGCAGCACTATTCACCAGCGACAATAGGTGGCAGCCACCTCCGAGTCCTGTGATGGATAGACTGACAAGGAGAGCAGGGTTATATAAGAGCAGGACATTATTCAGCCCTAAAAAGAAAGCACTGCAGATTCCTCTCGCAGGGTGCATGTAAAGTAGTGAAACCTCAACACAGAAGGAAGTGGCTGCCAGGGCAGGCCCACATGGGCTGGGTGGACGCAGAGATCCCGTTCTGTAAGATGCACAGTTCTAGAGACTTCTTGACCTCAGTGTGTGTGCAGCTAACACAGCTCTACTTTAAAAGGCTAAGATGATCAACCTGATGAGCCTATTAAGAGAAAAGCCAGCCCAGGGCACCGAGGGGAGGCCGCATGCGCTGGCCTCAGAAGGTCTCCTGGGTCAAGCAGTCTTGCTCCTCCTGGAGGCTCAACTCTGAGCCATGTGTCCCTTGCTCCCACTGAACCCCCTTTCACATGATCAGCCATGGTCTGCAGATGGGCTGGGCCCTGCAGACCCCTCAGGGGACCTCCAGGGGAGCCCTGGGAGCCCTGTTGCCACCAGCCCTGACCTCTCAGGACCCTAGGCTGGTGTCTGGAAGTCTGAGGCTGGACACGCTGCTGCCAGGACTGCAGAGCTGATGAGGGGCAGAGGGTACCACTTGGCTGCCCATGAGCAGGCCCAACACCTTTAACTCACCAGAGCCGAACCTCACGTCAGAGCTTTGGTGACCAATCAAGGGGAAGCGTTGCCAAGAGCAGCCTAGACCCAGGCTGGAGCGAGGGGCACAGCTAGGGGGGACGTCTATGGTGTGACTGGATCTACACTCTGGGGATGGGAGGAGACAACCCCTCTCCCCGTCCAGTCGGCCAGAGCAGGGTGAGATCAGAGAGGCAGCAGCTGAGGCAGCCCAGCCACCCTCTGCCAGGGCGAGGGCAGCAGAGCCATTGTCTCCAAGACCAGACGGACTTGTCCCTCTGCTCAGAGGGCTTCCCAACACCTGAGATTAATGCAGCCTGGAGCAGCGAGGTCTACCACGGCCCCCTGGGACTGACCATGTCCCTGGATTGACTCCCACACCTCCAGCCTGTCCAGGCTCCTCCTGGACAGCTCACCTTGCCCTCCCTCATCCGCACACACTGCCTCACTTCACTGGGACACCTCATTAATCCTCACTAAGTCCCTGCTGCCAGGCCCCGGGGACTCCACAGAGGAGCCCTGGGGAGGAGGAGGGCAGATGCTAGTTTCTTCCCTCAGCCTCTGGTCCTTCTTGGATCTCAGGCCCCAGTCAAGGCCCAGGTTTCCCTGTCTCCCCTGACCTCGTGCTGGTCCACAGAAGGTCATTTCTGACTGCAGATGACATCCTGACCACCCTCAGGGGTCATGGTGGGTCAGGGGCTCACTGGTCAGGGCTGGGCCCAGAGCTCTGGAGAGAGCATGTGTGCCAATTGTAAAGCCAGGAATCTTCCCTGGCTACAATCATAAAGTAAATCAAGAAAACTTACAGTTAAATAAATTACTTTGAAACCAAAGGCAGTGAACACTCAGGAGTGTCAATCATAGCTCTGCTGCATCACATGACAGTGTCAATCAGCCCTGGGGATGCCCTTCCACCACGGAAATCACCAGCGGCATAAACGAGGGTCTGGTGTGTTCTGTTGCAGACTTTCTAGAAAGTGAAGAAGAAGGAACGGTAGCAAGGCCCGTATTAAGGCCAAGCACACGGTGGGTGGGTAGCTCAGCAGGAGGACATGCTTCCCATGTCTGAGAGCTGCTTTCCCCTGAGAGGAGGCTCTGTCACTGATCCAGGCAAGAGTCCCCTGTGCGACTCCTTCCAGTGTCTGCTGAAGCCATCTCACCTGGGCTAGTGAGAGAAGGCCATCAGCACTCCCACTGGCTCAGCACTCACCTGCCAGGTTGGTGCCTCTTCTGCTGAACAGATAGCGGTCAGCATGTGATCACCACGGGCTCACCACGGGCTCACATGCCCAGACATGCTTGACCAGCAGCCACGGCTACCAGTCTGGGTCCTCAGGAGAGAGAGAGACCCAGTGACTACAAAAGGCTACCTCTATCAGAGGCTTGTTCATCTCCCCAGGGGACTAGAGTGACCAGCACTGACCAGAAGAGAGAAGAATCTGCAGACAGCAGCCAAGGCTAGAGTGGGGCCAGCCCTAGGGAAGCCACTCGAGGCAGGCGCTGTGGGCAGCCGCTCCCAGGGACCAGCCCCTCGCCCTCCTGCCAGGGCTCCTCGTGCCCTCTGCCACGGGGGTTGGCAAAGGAGAAGCTCTGCAGGGCCAGAACCCAGAGCAAGCAACTGATGACCAGCACACATGGACCAATGATGGATCTAGTACTTCAGAAAGAATCGGTGGAGACACCCCATGAGCAAAATGGAATCGCCCCACAGGGACTGTCTATTGTATGATTTTGAAATTCAAGGCCACGGGATTTTCATACTAGTAAAATAAAAGGTGGTCTCTGCACATGCCTGGTGGCCTCTCAGAGCCCGCTGCCCGCTCCACCAGTACAGCCCTGGGTGGGGCAGGAAGTGAGACACCCACACCTTTAATGTCTTTCTCCTCTCCCAGTAATTCACTGCAAATGTCCTTGCTCCATGGTGCTGGTCACATCCCTGAGTGTCCTAATGCCACTAGTGGTTACCAGTGAACACTGGTGCCTTCCCCCACTGGAATGGCTGGAGGAGGTCTAAGTAGGCCAGAAGAAGAGGTGGTGGTCCTTTTCCCTCCCCACCCCTGCCTCCCTGGGGAGGAGGAGGCAGGGTAGAGGGTCCCTAGGACTGGCTTGCCCCTGCAGGAACTTGGGAAGGAGTGGGCCCATCCCTGAAGGATCTCCACCCCTGCCCGTCCTGCTGTGGCCAGCTTGGATTCTGCACACCTCTGAGGGCGCCATCCACTGGAGCATCTGACCCTTGACTCCAGATAGCCGAGGCTCTGAGACCTCACCTCTGGAAGGGAAGCCATGCTGCAAGCTGGTTCCCACCTGCAGTCGCAGGTTTGCCTGCCTCCCTGGCAGAAACCCAATTCATACCCCGCTCCTGATATCTTGAGGTGCCAGGTGGCTCTGCAGGGACTCTGGGTCCTGGGGGTTCTCTGCCCTGCCTTTCTCTGCTGATGGTCACCGACAATCATGGTGCTGGGTGGACCAAATCCTGAACAGCTGAGCACGTCATGAATGGGTCCTGGATGTGCCATTCAATTAATTGACGGGGCTGCTGCAGTGCAGGACACTGGGGACCAGGCCTCTCTCCTGGGGGGACCAGGACTCTCTCCTTGGGGGATTAGGCCTCTCTCCTGCGGGGACCAGGTGTCTCTCCTGGGGGGACCAGGCGTCTGTCCTTGTGTATTCCAAGCTCCACCAGGTTGCTAGATGCACCATTTCTGAACTTAAAATTCCCATGAGCGTCTCCAGGGGCCTCTGCAAGGATTGTTCCAGAAGCCAGGGTCTCCTGGGTCTCTGCTCAGCTGTCTCCCTCCTTCCAGGAGTCCTGTGAGCTCTGCGGGGTCCAGGACAGCTCTGTGGGTGGCCCTGCAGCTCTAAGCCCTTGGCCAGGCTCACGGAGGCTGCTGCTGGCTTGGAGAGGGTCTTGGGCTCCAAGGCCACCCCTGGCTGCCGTGGGTGCCCCAGCCTAGAGCTCCTGACCTCTCCCCAACCTCTTGGCCGTCCTGCCCCCCACACCCTTCCAGGCTGGGCTCCAGTCTCAGGGAACATATGTCCCATGCCCTGCCCAGCGCCCCTGCCCTGGTATTCTGGAAGAACACTCCTGCCTCCCTCTGGCTCACAGGGCTCAAGGGTCCAACCCCACCTGTGGTCAGGGCGGGGTAGCGGGGTGCAGGAGACACTTGGCCACAGTCTCTGGCTGAGGTCTGGACACATGGCCCTGTGGGAGGAATCACACTGTCCTGGGATGTCTGCGGGAACTCATGTCACAGGACGCTCTGTGTCCAGCAGGAGGGACAGCCCTTAGGATGCAGCCCAGCTGCAGTGGCCAGCCCACCTCCCGTTGTGGGAAGGCCCCAGGGCGCGACTGCCGCCCACACCCAGGCCAGCTGCCCCTGGGGCTCAGTGACCCACACAGGACACCCTCTCTCTGAGGAGGACGTTGAGGGGCTTCTGCCCTGTCCGTTGTGCCCTGACTGGTGCCTGTGGCATTGAGGATGGTGACTGAGCAGAGCCTGGAGGGAAGTGCCCAGGAAGCATGGAGGAGGCAGCCCCGAGGGCCCTCGAGCTGGCCAAGGAACAGAGCCTTAGTGTCCCCTCCTCACCCCCAGCCCTTCCATCCCGAGTCTGTGTCTGGGGGAACCTGGAGTGGGGTCCACCGCGGGGACAGGGATTCCCAGGCAACCTCCAGTGAACCCCAGCAAGGTCATCAGCATAAGCAGCCTGACTGTCCAGGGCAAGGTTGTCCCTGCGCCCACCTGCAGAGTCCTTCCTCACACCTTGAGCTGCGCTGGGGAAACCTGGCCACTGTGGGCCTTTCATGGTCAGCTGAGTCTGGACCGCATAGCTGCAGCCTGGGCACCTCTGAGCCGTGCCCTACCCAGCTGCCCCAGAGACACCCCCTCCAGCCCTCTCCTGTGCACTCCAGCCTGCGGAGGATGTGGCCCGAAGCCCCCAGGCCCTGCGAGGTCCCCAGGCCCCGCCCTGGGCCCTTCCTTCCAATTCCCAAACCCAGACCCAGACCCCATGGATTAGCCATGGTGCTGGGAGCAAAGCCATAGGAATGAGCCCCACGTGCCTCCCTCCCCCTGTCTCGATGTGCTCTGAATCACAGGAGGGACAGCAGCATCACTCCTGGTGACAGACGGCAGCAAGCACCAGAGAAATGGGGGCCTGCCATGCCTGACTCTGGGGGCCTCCTGAGCAAGGAGCCCATGCCGCAGCTTTATCAGATCCAGCCGCTTCCTGAGTCATTACTCCACAGCCCTGGATCCGGGGACAAGGCTTCATCTGTCACTCAGGTGGAAACAGACTCGGGCTCCCAGCCTCCTTTCCACAGCTTGTGTGTGATGGATGGTGTCCAGATGTGCGGTGGACACACCCCTGGGACATGTTTGAATCTACAGACCCAGAGAGGCTCTGCAGGGAGTGAATGGCCACAGGAGTTCCTGAACGCAGGGCGTGAAGGACACTCACCACAGCCAGGCCTGCTCTCCCACCACATGCCCCTCCCCTGGTGCCCTCTACCTCCATGTGTGGTGACCCCTCCCCACTCTCAGCCCCTGCCCTGCCTGGGCCTCGTGTTCTCCTGCCAGAGGATCCTGAGACCAGGGCCCACCTCCAGCCACAGCACACTGGGGTAAGGCACAGACCTCATCTGGACTGTCCAAGCAGTATCAGGCAGGGGCAGTGGCCATTGGAGAAGTCCTGTGCTCTTTCTGGAGAGCAGGGGAGGGGAGCTGCTGCCGCTGAGGAGTCTCAGCCAGAGTGGCCTGGAGCTGCCTGGGCCCTGTGTGGGGCGCAGACTGAGCCACTCACAGGAGGTCAGAGTCAAGAACAGAGCATCCTGTCCACCTCCCAGTGACCACCTTCCTGGCAATCGACGTGGCTAGATACAAGTCCTAGGGGTGAGCTGGGCTGGGAAGCAACTTGATGAGAGAGGAGTTCTCGGGAAGTGTCCCTAAGGGAGGACCCTTAGCTGCCTCATCTGACCTGCAGGCTTCAACACAAACACCTGGAGACCCCTCGGAACTCTGCGGGTGGTGAGGGGCCACCATGGCCTGGGTGGGGACGGCCACAGGAAGTGTCTGGATCCTGGACGACGTGCCTTCGACCTCCTGCCTTTTGGAACCTCTGCTTCCATCAGCCATGTCAGTGACTAGTGCATCCCCAGGACCCTGGCCTGCATGCCTGGGCCATCACTTGCAGGGGAGGCACAGGTGTCCATGGGCCACCAGGCTGAGGCACCTGCAGTGGCAGCAGGTATGTTGTGGACAATCTGAGGCTATGCTGGGCAGAAGTGGTCAATCACTGCTGCAGCAAACCCGAGAGACACCATTTAACAAAGGTCCCATAGCGGGGGCTTATCCTCCCTGGAAGGAGCCTGCGATCCCTCAGGGCAGTTGCCCCTCGGTTGCTCTGTACCCAGGAGCAGGGAGGCTGCGCTGCCCTGGCTGCGTTTCGCATAGAGCTTGCCTGTGCCAGGTATGGGAGGTGCTAACTCCTGACCAGGGAAATGCCCCATGAGCCTCCTCAATGTTGACCTAATGGCTCTGTCCTGGGAATTGGCCCAGACGGGAGCCCACTCCTAGACTGCAGTTTACACCCTGCCTGAGGCAGACAGCACCTCCCCCTCGGCCATAACACCATCAGGGGAAACGTTGTCACTTCTGGTACTCACCTGGAGGGACCACCGCAAAGCCCTCCCGGGAGCGTCTGTTCCTAGACGGCCGACTGCACCCAGCCTCCTATATCACCGAAGGCACAGGGAGATGGACAGGAGGAGGGGATGGTGGGGGACCACTCCCAGCTGGTCAGTGGAGCAGGAAGGATGAACAGTGCCATCGGGGATGATGGCTAGTGTATCATTGCGGGATTCTTCCTGCCGAGGAGGGTGTAAGCCACCCGAAAACACAAAGTCTCAAATAATTAGTGAGGAACACAGAGTCAGGAATGTGTTTACATAAAGTGGAACCCCTGATAGACCCAGTCCACACAAGAGCTGCGACCAGACACAGCAAAGGTGGCTCAGGGGCTTATTGAAGGGGGACATCAAAGGCAGGGTTGAGGTCTCAAGGACAGAGTCTTGCTTTGTGTATCTTGCAGTCAGCAGATTGATTGACATCCTGACATGTCACACCCATCTCAGGTGCCATGTGGGCCACGGCAGAGCGGGATAGAAATTCACCCTGTCCCTGGGAAATTGACCAGAGAAAATGTCCACTGGTCATTTCAGATACCAGAGTTTCTACCCACTAGGCTTTGATGCTCAGTGACCCACATTCAGCCCGTGGATGGCTCGTGACAGGCACCTTCTGAGGGTCCTCGGCTCCGTGAGGCCAGCTGGGCATGAGAACTGTGCGGCTCTGCAGAGCAAGGAGTCGAGCTCCCCCAGGGACTTGCTGGGCTTGAGGGACAGAGACCACAGCAGGTAGGAGACGGAAACCCCCAGGATCCCTGGTGGCCCCAGAAGGAAGTCACTAGTCACATTCAGAGTCTCCTAGGACCCTTGGCAGCCTCCAAACACAGTAACCCCGAGACGGGCAGAGGGAGCAGGGGGGGCTGGCCTGCTCCAGGGCTACAGGCCAGGAGCTCAGCGCAGAGGTAGGAGCCTTTCCTTCCTGCCCGCTGGCCCTCGCTCACCGCTCTCCTCCATTCCCAGGCCAGTGTAAGCCTGGCCACACTCGACTGTGACCACCAGAGAGGGCCTGGTGTTTGTGTGTGGTTTCCTAGTGCTGGGTATGCTGGGTGTGGGTGGGATGGTGCCTTCTACTGTGGTGCTCTGCAGCGGCGTGTTGTGGTTGTGAGGTCACGGTGCTCTGCAGTGGCGTGGTGTGCTGTGTGCGGTTGTGGTGCTCTGTGGCGGCGTGGTGTGCTGTGTGCGTTTGTGGTGCTCTGTGGTGGTGGGGTGTGTGGGGTCATAGTGCTCTGTGGTGGCGTGGTGTGCTGTGTGAGGTTGTGGTGCTCTGTGGTGGTGTGGTGTGGTTGTGAGGTTGTGGTGCTCTGTGGTGGTGTGGTGTGTAGGGTTGTGGTGCTCTGTGGAGGCGTGGTGTGGTATGTGAGGTTGTGGTGCTCTGTGGTGGTGTGATGTGCTGTGTGGGGTCATAGTGCTCTGTGGTGGCGTGGTGTGCTGTGTGAGGTTGTGGTGCTCTGTGGTGGTGTGGTGTGGTTGTGAGGTTGTGGTGCTCTGTGGTGGTGTGGTGTGTGGGGTTGTGGTGCTCTGTGGAAGCGTGGTGTGGTGTGTGAGGTTGTGGTGCTCTGTGGTGGTGTGGTGTATGAGGTAGTGGTGCTCTGTGGTGGCATGGTGTGGTGTGTGAGGTAGTGGTGCTCTGTGGTGGTGTGATGTGCTATGTGAGGTTGTGGTGCTCTGTGGTGGTGTGATGTGCTGTGTAAGGTTGTGGTGCTCTGTGGTGGTGTGGTGTGGTTGTGAGGTTGTGGTGCTCTGTGGTGGTGTGCTGTGTGAGGTTGTGGTGCTCTGTGGTGGTGTGGTGTAGTTGTGAGGTTGTGGTGCAACACGCTGTCTCCCACCAGCCCCCTCCTGCCAGGCTGCAGGTGCCACCCCGGGGTGTCCCTGGCTCAGCAGCACCTCGGGGTCTTGCTTGGCACCAGCTACTGGGGAGGGTGTCTTCCGGTTATCAGCCATCTGTCCACAGCTCTCCCTGGCCCTTGGGAACTGTGCGTGGCCCTGGTTTCTGATGTACTCATGGCCTCTCTGCCCTGTGGACAATCCAGGGTCAGCTGAGACAGGGACAGAGTATGCACTTGTGTCCAGTCCTCGGCAGGAGCCACCTGCAGGGGTACCCTACACTCCCTGATGGAGACCCCTGCCCCTGTGGGTTCCTGGACAGACACATGTCCATTGCCAGCACATGAGCAAGGTGGGGACCCACAGGGAGGTGCTGACCCCCTCCCTCTCTGGACAGGTGGGCACCTCCTGGACTCCTGCACTGTATTCCAGAATGCAGGCCTTCCACCCTGGGCAGAAAAATCAATGCCCGCCTGTTGGACACATGGGAGAGAAAGCCATTGGTGTCAGATCTCGTTAAGCTTGTCTCCAAATAGAGCTGAAACCAGGTCGGCCGGCCGCCTGGTGTGTGCCCTTCCACCATGGGGTGTTGCCTGATTCCAGCACTCACCAGGGCAGTCACCTCAGAGCTGGGAAGGCACAGCAGGGCCTGGACCGACCCTCAGCACCCCAAGGACATCTGGGCCTCCCAAAGGAGCTGGCCAAGCCCGTCACACCCAGTTCTGCCTGCAGCCTGGGCAGCTCTTGCCTGGCGGTCCTCAGCCACAGGATGGCCCTAGAAACACAGGTGCTGGGTGCCAAGGAGCCTGCTCTTGTGCCGCACTGATCTGTAAGCAATGACAACAGCAGTGACTGCTGCCCACACTGCAGACGCCCCGAGAGCAGCTGTCCGATTGCTCCCCAGGGAGGAGAGGCGGGGGCTGCAGATGGCAACCTGTCCACACACATCTCTCCCAGAGCAGGTGTGGAGTGGCTCAAGGTTATTGGGTGATGTCCAAAGGGATGACGATGACATCCACAGTCATGCCAAGTGGCTGAGTGAGCTCAGCAGAGCAGGGCCACCGGTGTGAGCCCCACTGTCCATCCACCTCCTGGAGCCCTGAGGATGTTTCCACCTGCTGTGCTTCAGTGTCCCTTCTGTAACATGGGAGCAGCTGTCCTGTCCCAGTTAGGATGATGGTGCTGAGCGCTACAATCCCAGGGTTGGCAGGGTCCCTGGGGAGTCCAGGGCCCTTGTCTGATCAGCCAGTGGCTCCCCTGCGTCTGGATGTCGTGATCTGTGGTTGACTTCTTGAAATCCTCAACAATTTCACCTTTAAATCTATTTTGCAAGTTAAGTTGATGTAGGTTTTGCCCCCCACCCACTGACCTTCCCCTGAAGGCTCCCTGTCCCCACCCCTGGACACTGGGCCCTAGGGCTGACCCTGCCAGGCTTCTAGAAGGTAGATTTGAGCAGTCCGCAGAGGAAGCAGTGGGAAAACCTAGGGGTGACCAGCTGATCCATCCAGCAAGGCTGATCCACCAGAGCCCTGTCACGGGAGTAGCCGTGACATCAGGCCAGGCCTTAGACCAGAATGACAAGATGCATCAAGCTGGGGTTTCTGTTTTGTTTCATTCTTAGGTTTTTTGTTGTTGTTGTTGTTGTGTGTGTGTGTGTGTTTGTGTTTTGTTTTGGGTACTGGGATTGAACCCAGGGATGCTCTACTACTGAGCTGCATCCCTGTTAAGAGCCACAGCCAAAGGGGCCCCAGCAAACTTCCAGCTGCCAGCTGATGATTGGCTCACAGTGGCCCCAGCAACTTCTAGCTGCCAACTAATTGGCTCCTCTGCGGTGATGCTCATTGGGCTGTTTCCCCGCCCTTTCAGACCACGGAGCTGCTCATTGGGGGACTTTTTTGGCTCCGCCCACACGACCCAGCCAATTGGCCTCAAGAGCAGGAGGAGTGGGGGAGGTTGAGAGGCTTGTGGAAAGCCGGTGGTGGCAGTGGGCTCTGAAGGTTTTTCCTGAGGAGCTGTGTGGTTTGGTGTGTGGTTCTAAAAATAAAGTTCGTTTCTTTTGACAAGTGGCTCCTGAATTGTGCCCAGCCAGACTGCGGCACTTCCCCAGTCCTTTTTATTTTTTTATTTGGAGATAGGGTCTTGCCAAATTGCTGAGGCTAGCCTTGAACCTGGATCCTCAACTCCAGCCTCTTGGGATCCCAGGCTTGGCCACCGCACCCAGCCAGGAAGCTGTTTTCAAAGGGGTTTCATCCTGATATTCACAGCTTCACTTCACAGCCCAGATCCCAAAGCAGCCTGGGCGAGGGGGAGGTTGTGTAGCTACTCTGTCACTGTGGCTCTGCTGCCTCTCAACCTGGAGAACAGTGCTGGTGCAGGGGGAAGAACACTGAGGGCCTTTGTTTGCACTGCAGGGTTTTGTTATTCTTTTGGCTGAAAGGGGTCTTTCTCTCCCTGAGGCTCCAAAGCTCTTAGAAATACAGAAAAGGAGGGGGATGGAAGGAGCGGATGAGCTAACAGTGAAGGTCTGAGATGCAGTCCTGAGATGTGAGCCTCCTCTACCAACGCACATTGTGTTTGAACAATTCTGCTTCCCGGCCTCTGAGTCAGCCTGTTTGAATGAAGCCGAGCAGCCCAGCCGTCACGCAGCAGCCAAGATGCTTCTGGGTCAAGAATAGAATGGAAAAGGCGGCAAAAAGCTGGCATCTCCCAGTGCAGGATGGGGGCTCCTTTAAAGAAATGCCGCATTAGGGCTGGAGGTGTGGTCAGTGGCAGAGCCCTTGTCCTAATGCGGCATTTCTTTAAAGGAGCCCCCATCCTGCACTGGGAGATGCCAGCTTTTTGCCGCCTTTTCCATTCTGTTCTTGACCACAGAGCACCGTGACCTCAAACCACAAGGTGTGCAAGGCCCTGGGTTCCAACCCCAGCACCACAAAAAAAGAAAAGAAAGAAAAACAGAGATAAATGCATCTCTGGTGCTTGTGTTGAGCACAGCCATGAAGCCCCGCAGCCATGGTAGGATGACTCAGGGCCCGTGGCCCCCACTGTGGAGTCAGCTGGCCAGGGATCTGCGACCTCCAACAAGCTACTTGGCATCTCCATGATGTAGCCTCAGGCAGGATCCTCTCCACCCCTCTGCAGGTTGGGTCTCCAGGCCCCCTTGCTATGGCTTGTGCTTAGGTCCCGCTAGGGGCGGCTCTGCCTAGGTATGGGGAGGGAGTCTGTCCTCTGTGCTCTGTCCTCTGTCCTCTGTGCCCTGCATCCTCCAGGTCGCCTCCTTGGTTCCAGCTCCTTCAGGAGAACCTCTCCTCCACTGTCCCAGCTCTGGAGAAAGCAGGGTTCCCCAAGATACCCACTCCAGCAAGTGCCAGTCCAGCTTCTGACTCAGCCTCCCATCTTTCCTCGGCCCTAAGGGTGGCCAGGCTCCTGCAGGGCAGGTCTCGGGCTACCGCACCTGCTCTGCAGCCAGTTCCTTCTGTTGACTTCCCTCAGTGAAGGTGCTGGCGGTCTCCCGGTTGGTAAACCACTTTATAAGATGAGCTATCATTTTTTAATTAAGTGTGTTCAGATCCATAATCTGCCTTAACTCAGCAACATAGTGATTACGGGCTTCCACATGCCCCCGCCATTTGATTATGGTTTAGGAGCAGGAATGACGTGGAGCACAGCAGGCCCTGCTAGCTGCCCACCAACACCCATTCCTCTCTTCTTGGTTACTAAGAGATGTTTTACTCACAGAGTCAAATTCATTAGTTAAAAACACATTTCCTGCCATCTATCTTGCTGCTAGGGGTGGGCATATTATTTGCCACTGAACAAATTCCCTGTCAACAGAAATGGCATTGTTTGGGGCTGGTGTTGAGGTAGAGTGCTCATCTAGCACGTGAGAGCCCTGGGTTCAATCCTCAGCACCACATAAAAATAAATAAATAAAATAAAGGTATTGTGTCCAACTACAACCAAAAAATAAATATTAAAAAAAAAAGAAATGGCATTGTTAATTTTTGTCAACCTGATCCTGTTCAATCACCCTATTTCCAGAGGCTCCGGTGTCTCCTGGGGACAGGATGACTACATCTGCTTCTGTTCAACCCCCACCCAAGCCCAAAACCCTATGAGACGCACTCGGGTGCCCTATGTGGTCCGGGTGCCCTCACAGGCTCTTCACAGTTGGTGGCCCCACAGCCAAATTAGGACAAGATACAATGCAGGCTTATTTTCCTGATTCCTTTCATTATTCATAGCATCTCTTGAAAATATGTAAAAATTGAACCAATTGGGTTGAAAAGGACAACATTGCAAGAATTTGGCTGGCCTGGAGATCAGACCTTGAGGACCTATCTGCTGTGACCACTTCACTTGGCTTTATTCCATGTGTAACGCAGACATGTGAGCTGATACCAACTGCTCTGCGTGTTCCCAGACCAAAGCCACTACTGACACTGGTGAACAGATTTTCCTGGCTGGAGGTCCACTGAGACTCGGGAAAGTGGCAGCTTTGGACACTGCCCATGTTGCATGGGTTGCTTTACTGAGAACCTGAGGGTCGTGCAAGTGTCTGATTCAGACCACATGCAAAACACTTCCTTGACATTCTTCACATATTCCAAGTTGAGGGAATTCCCCAGACTCTTTACATTCTCAATGCAAATAGGATGTCCTGCACTCACCCATCTTCTAGTTATCAACTTTGTCTTTTTTTAAGCATACAAAATCCCATTGTTAGGAAACATGCGATCAGCAAGCTGTCACTGTGTGGTTGCATTGGAGATAAATTAGAGATCCCGTAAATCTCGGTGAAGTGAGACAATGTTCAGAAAGCCTTTACCTTTCAAGGGCTTTATCGTCCCTCTGTAGCCTTTGCTACATGTGGAGAGAGACGTGGGGACAGAGCACTGCCACTATGCCTCCTCCTGGGGCCCTCGCAGGCATTGTCAGCTGCTTAGTCCACCGAGGAGGAAGCGGCTGGACATCCAGGCTGCACATCCACCCTGCGTGCCTAAGCCGAAGACACCACAGTGGAAGGGGCTGGCCTCCCTCCAAGCTGGCCTCAGTTCCACCCACCGGAAGACTCCAGTTGCTGTCAAAGAGCACGTGCTCCTGGGAAGGACGCTCCTGGACGGTGTCCAATTGCAGAGTAGGAGAGGAGCTTCCCCAGAAGCGGTTTTCAGACTTTTTTTTTTTAACCTTTCTAAAAAACATTGAGGAAAACCGTGCTCAATAGTAACAACAGCAGGTAACAACCCAGCCAGCAGAGAAGGTCAGCAGTCTCCTGGGCGTCACCCCCACCCCAGGTGACAGCTTCTCAAACCAGCACTGTTTCCTTTGCCTGGGTTCACGCCTTGCCCGGCCCCCAGGCCTCCCCAGAAAGATGGCGGCTCTGTGCCTCCTTGGACTTCGGGGTGGGAAGTGCACCTTCTGCACTCTTCCGTCTGGCTTCTTCGGCTCCATGTTGGCTGCAAGAGTCATCCATGCCCCAGCTCATGACTGCAGTCCACTAATTTCCATTATTACATCCCATGGTATGAATATGTGCCGTCCACTTTTATTTATTTATTTAGGTCCTGGGGCATGAACCCAGAAGTGCTACCACTGAATTACACCCTTTTTTTTTTTTTTTTTTAAAGGGGAAGGAGGATTTTGTGATGAGACTTGATACAAGGATTCTTTAGCTGTAGAGGAGTGAATGTTATTTTTTTTTTTTTAAAGAGAGAGTGAGAGAGGGAGAGAGAGAGAAAATTTTTAATATTTATTTTTTAGTTCTCGGCGGACACAACATCTTTGTTTGTATGTGGTGCTGAGGATCGAACCCGGGCCGCACGCATGCCAGGCGAGCGCGCTACCACTTGAGCCACATCCCCAGCCCCGAATTACACCCTTTTTGAGACAGGGTCTTACTACTTGCAAAGGCTGGCCTCAACCTTGACATCCTCCTGCCTCAGCCCCCCAGGTTGGTAGGTTACAGGTGTGCACCCCACACCCAGCATATATGCTGTGATTTAAATGTTGAGTGTCCTGCAAGGACTAAATTGTTGAAGGCATGGTCCCTGGGGTGGAGCCTTCAGGAGGCTCCTTAGTCATGGTGGGGTCCTCTGAAGGGGGCTGTGGGACTCAACTTTCCCTTTGTCTCCTGAACATGAGGTGAACAGTTTTGCCACCCCACCACGGGCTCCCACCATGGTGCCCAAAGCAGTGGAACCTACTGATCCTGGACTGGCATCTCTGAAGCTGTGAGCCGATCAGCCTTTCCCTTAAGTCAATTATCCCATTTCCACAATTATCTCAGATATGTCTTCATGGCTACAAGAAGCTGACCAGTGCGTCTGCCCGTCTCGCTTTGGTTAACCCTGGGGGTGCATCCAGGTTGGTGCTGTTCAAGCAAAGATGCTACAGATGTTGGCGCGTGGGTCTCTCACTCATGGGCAGGGGACCCGTGGGAGAACAGAGCGCCAGGGTTGGGTGTGTGTGGTGAGCTTCATGAGGTGCCGACAAGCAGATTCCCAGTGAAGTTCACCCACAAGGTCACCAAGACTAAACAAACACATAAATGGAGTAAGAATCAGGGGCCGGGGGCACCGCTCCGTGATAGAGCACTTGCCCCTGTTCTACAGTCCATCCCCAGCACCACAAATAGAGAGAGAGAAGGAAGAAGAGGGAGGAGGAGGAAGAGGATGAGGAGAGCGGGAGGAGGAGGAGACCAAAACTGAGAGAGCAGCGGTGTCAATTATAGCTGACAAGTCGCTACCCATTCTTGCTAATAATGCCAGGCTTAAGATCCCGACCATCTTGGTGTCGAGGTGGCGTCCCGCAGAAATGTGATTTCCAGTTCCCTGATAACCAGTAAGATGAGCCCCTCTTCACCTGTTGGCTGGCACCTGTCTCCTCTCTTGTAAAGATCCGTTTACCTTTCACCTGGCTTCTTCATCACTTCTCCTCGTAGCTCTGCAAGAATTCCCTGTATATCTGGACAGTTGGCTTTTGGACACTTTGTGTCATAATTACCTTTCCCAGTCTGTAACATTGTCACTCTTTTCTATGGAGTCACTCTAGGTGGAAGAGCACTTGCCTGGCATGAGTGAGGCACCACATATAAATAAATAAATAAAATAAAGATACATTGACAACTAAAAAAAAAAAAAAGAAAGAAAAAGAAATTGGCTATTAAAAAAATCGAATACCAGAAGCAAGCTGTGATTGTGAAATTCAAGGTCACTTTAACATCAGAAAAGTAATGTAATTCACTGAACAGGTTACAAGAAAAACATCATATAAGTATCTCAATAAATGTCAAAGGGCAATTGATAGAATTCAACTTCCTTTCAAAACTAAAAGAAGAAAAGTTAGGAAACAAATACACATTTCCTTAATCTGAGAAAAGGACCCTGTCCCAGAGGCCATGCTTAATAGTGGAGCTGAGAAAACGTAGGCTCTGGAGGCGGGTGCTGAATTGATAGATGGGAGGGAGTCACAGTGCATGCTCAGCGCCCACAAGACCCCGGTTCAGGGGCCAGCACTGGCAGATAAGTGGGTGCTCTCACGTTAATGCTCCCTCTTGCTGCCTGGAACTCCCCCCACTGCCTTTTTGTCATCCTCTCTGTTTTGAATAATTGACCAAAACTTTGGGCATTAACACCACTCTGTTGTCACTGTTCTAATTGGAAAGAAGCCACCTGAGGTGGACAGCTGCATGCACAGGCCGCATGAGGACAGTGGGAGGACAATGCCAGAGACTGGAGAGAGCATGAGGAAGGCCCGCAAGCCAGATCAAGCGAGGTAAGCAACAGGAACTCGCAGGGTGGGCCTGGGGCAAAGCTAAGCTCAGTCTGGGCACAGAGGACTGCTAGTTGAGACTTCAAGATTCGAACTCAGAGCACACTTTCCTGGCTCCAGCTGGGAAGTCCAGGTTACATGCTGGGCATCTCATGAGCTCCCTGAGTGGCCCACAGCTTGGCAGGCATAAGGGTTGTCCTCTGAAATTTTAGTACCCCATGTGAGGTCTTGGGAACAGAGCAGTTTATAGAAGGCAGGATATCAAGGACAATGAACAGATGAGGCTCTGGTCATGGGTGCTCCTTAGTTTCCTTCTGAAACATAATTTTAATCTCAACAGTTGTCCCCACGTCCACCTAAGACAATCAGGATAGCCAACTGCTTCACTGAGAAGGCTATACCTCATTAAACCCGGCCTCATTACTTACACAAGTATGGCAACAGGTCAAGGGTCACGTAGGCTCTTTTCAGTTCTGGGGTATGTGTATGGTGCTGGGATCAAACCCAGGGCCTCCTCAGCACACACTCTGGTGTCGCAGCCTGGCTGGCTGGGCAAAATAACCGGGGTGGGGGGGGGGGTGACGAATAACTTGTATATGTTGATGCAGCAGGAGTAGGAGCCGTTTATTCTACGTTTATTCTAGGATAACAGAGGTATTTATACATTTTGCACAGCTTATCTTAATTAGCATAAACTAGATACAGCAGTTAACCAATCAGGAATCTCCACACTTAATGGCTCGCTTTTGTTACTTCACAAACCACTCCCTCTGGCATTTTGCCAGGCGCCATGCAGACTTGTTTACAGACTCTAACAATTCTCTGTCAATATACCAGGTGCCATCCTGACTTGTTTACAGACCTTAGCACTCTGGGCCACATCCCTGCCCTACCGAGTGTTTAATAAGCCATCTGATTGGACTTCACTGCCTCTCTGTTAGGACGTCAGGCCAAGAACCTGCTGGCAGACGTCACCTGTGAGGCCCATGGACCTGGGCAAACTCCTCTTTAAGGTCCTTACAATGCTTTTAAGCTGCTTGGCTTCCTTTCGTAAGGCCAGGGACCCCTGAGACCTGGATGCTAGGCAGGTTTTCTGAGTAGTTTCTGAGTTTTCTAGTCACGCTTGAAGCTATGCACATCTTCCGAAGTGACAGTCCAGTCAGGCCCTTGGTGAAGTCAGTTGTGTCTCCACCGTGTCCTGTCACAAGGAGGAAAGACTCTTGCTCAACTTATTCAAATGACTATGTTGCCTGAAAAATAAAAATACTAACCGTTTCCATATTCTGTAGGAATCCAATAGGGAGGGAAATTGTTTCATCTCCATTCACAAACATATACCTAACCCAACTGTCGTGAGCTACAGATAATTTAGGAGGAAATAAAAAATGTTAGTTAAATATGGGAAACATTAAAGGAAAAGCGATGTTTCTTACAACAAAGCCATAAAGAAACAATAACTATTCAGTGTATTCAGCTGCTTTTAACTATTTCTTGTTCTGTAGTAGTATGGGGGTTAGAGTTTAGGGGACCAACTGTTTCTTCCCTAGAAGAACTAGAACTAGAAGAACTCTCCCTAGAGTTCTAGAAACTTCTAACAGGTTGGTTGGTATGATCTTGTCACAGAAAAATGGGGGTTGAAGCTCCAAATCTCAGTTCTTGTGTCCCAGTGAAAGAAAATTCAGACCAATGTGAAAAGTCAAGCAAGAGAATTTTATTAGGAGTGGAGTCAGGTTCAAGCAGAGAACACTTGAGAGCTTTCATTACCATATACTAACTAGAATTCTCAACGCTTAGTAGCTAATTTTTAGAAGCCTGGGTTTCCTTGCAGTTGAATTTTCAATGTGGCCCAAGATATGTTTGCTGACAGATCCAGTAACCGGAAACCAAAAGTGGGTAACTCATGTTCAACAATTAAAGCTTTAGTATTGGATATAGACATGACCTAGATACCCAATGACTACCCGTCAATCAATTTAATGAAGCAAAACTCTTAGGGTTCAATTTACCAAACAAGCAAACAAAGATAGCCATAATCAAGCTTTCTGTCGGATATGTTCACGGCATGTCAATAAAACCATGTATCTGCGGTTATATTTAATGTCGACACTCTGAAGTAATACCTGTTTTCTTTTCTTTTTTTTTTAAAGAGAGAGTGAGGGAGAGAGAGAGAATTTTTTAATATTTATTTTTTAGTTTTCGGCGGACACAACATCTTTGTTCGCATATGGCGCTGAGGATCAAACCCAGCTGCACGCATGCCAGGCCAGGGCGCTACCGCCTGAGCCACATCCCCAGCCCAATACCTGTTTTCATTAAGCCAACAAATCTAGCTTTTATTTACTGAAGATTATTTGAGATCATGAGATCTTGAAATACATTTTGGGTTAACTCCCATTTTTCTAAGAATTTAAGGAGTACAGTTGTTTCTCAACCTATGATGGGGTTCCAAATAAACCCATCCTAAGTCGAAAACTCCATAAGTTGAAATGTACTCAGGACACATACTTACTGAGTATCGTAATTTAGCAAAATGACTGACTGAAAATTGTCCTTACGCCAAAGACGCAAGCCCTGGAGACCAGCCCAGCTAGATGGGCTGTTTTCCAACCCAGCTTGTTCTTTCTAACTAGGCTATGGAGTTGGGGTGCTGCCCATTAAGGCTATCCTACCAGGACTCAGCACGAAGAGGCCAGACTGGCTTGCCACGTTTATAATATCGAGTGACAGGCCTGTCAGGATGCTGTGATCATCTTTCTCTGGCCAACCTGTTCTACCACTAGGAGTTTATTCATGAGGTGGTCAATGATGTGGACACAGAAGATCAAGCCTCAGGTTGTGTTTGCAGGGACAGGCTTAGGGATACCTAAGGGACAAAGAAACCTGGGGGCCTAAGGCATGGGGAAAGGTGATTGGCAGCCTGGGCGTAATAATCAAGCTTCATAGGACCCACGCTCAGCAAGTGGCTCAGCAAATGGCAGCGTTTGCAAGCTCTGAGGATGGAGTTCAGTCCCTATGACACCAAAAGGTCATGCATGAGATTCAAGCAGAGGCCCAAGTGAAGGATGGGTGGGTCCAACAGGTTTGTACCATCAAGTTGCTGAAAAGCATCTTAGGCAAACTTTACCATCATGATCCATACATATGCCAGAGTGTCATCCACAGCAAAGCTATTGGGAGAGTTCTACAGCTAAGTGGCCTCTGGAGTTGGTGACAGGGCAAGCAACTGAAAGCAAGTGACCTGCAGGTTCATTGGGTTCGGAAATCTACACACCTACTGACTAGAGCCCCAGAAGCAGGGGTTCCAGGTTCCCTGGCTCTAGAGGAACCCAGCACTGCTGTCCTCTGTCACCATCCCTACAAGAGGGTTCCCACAGGACCCAGCCTAGCTCCCATAGCAGCAGTACAATACAGCACTGCTTTTGTTGAGATTTGCAACCCCAGTTCAGATAAAAACTGCTCAAATAAACTCCGAGAACTCACCACAAGTTATAGAACTTGTTCCAGCCAATGGCAAGTTCCAAATGCTTAGGAAGAAACAGTGACCACAGCTCAGCACATGAAGTAGGTTTAGTATGCACCAATCACAAATGTGTGTGAATCCAGAGACAGAAACACTCATGTAATGAGTTACATAAAGTGGCTTATTACCAATAGACAGGCAGCCCTGGACAAAAGCAGACTAGGATTCATTGTGGGCCGGTCCCCAAAGCTCAGAAAGCTGCCTGGCAAGAGGATCTTGAGTTCAAAGCCATCCTCAGCAATTTACTGAGGCCCTAAGCAATTTAACGAGATCCTGGCTTTAAACATAAAAAAGGGTCAGGGATGTGGCTCAGGTGTTAAGTTCCCCTAGGTTCAATGCCTGGTCTTAAAAAAAAAAAAAAAAAAAAAAAAAAAACCTGCCTGAGGCATAAGAAATTTCAATTATACACACAGATGAGGGTCCCAAAGGCAGCCTGCTGCCCATCTCAGGGTCACACCAGTCAGGGAGCTCAAGCACTGAAGGACAGCCCACTTCTAAGGGAGGACAGAACTGTGAGTCCCTCCCTACCTCAAGATATTACATTCCCAGGGAGTTCTGCAGTTAATCTTGAGCATTATAAGCAAGAAAGGGTCAAGAAATGGGTCAGTCCAAGGCCACCCAGAGAACAGTCATGCAGAGAAACACGGAGGCCTATTTACTCATTTCTCCCAGGGGCTGTGCATGGTGAGGGGTGGGGACAGACTCACATCCTACTTCTGACACTAGAACTGTTTAAAAAAAAAAGAAATCAAAGTTTATCAGAATTTATGTGAGTAAAAAACAATTCACGAATGCAGCAGCATGTGGAACTGGAAGAGCTCTGAGGAGCTCATTTCTGCAGCATGAGGTAAGATTCTACAGGCCACGAAGACAAAGCCCAGGAATCAAAAAATCAGACAAAGCCCTGGCAATAGCTAGGCGTGGGCCATATTTGGGTGCCATCCAGTAAAAAGTCCCCAGTGGGGAGCTGGCTGGCACTCTCTGACTCCACGACTTTTGTTTTATTGTTTACATTGAATTGGGTTTTGATTTGCTTAAATTGGAGCTCCAGTTATAGACAGGCTAATGATCTCCTTCCTTTAACACACAGCTCTCTGAATTTGAGAGGAAGCTGAAGGGGTCCAGCACCCCAACAACAGGTACATGCCTAGAAGCCACCAACATAGGACTGACCAAGTAACCAAGACATGGTCCGTCCTCCTGGGGCAGCAGGGCCAGCTGCAGTCAGACAGGAAAATGATGGCCTGGCCACCGCAGCAGCTCTTCATTCGTCCTGTGCTGACCAGCATGTGGCCCACTCGGTGCCAGGCACTGTTCTAGGCACCTCAGACAAGGTGGGCCAGCGAAGTCCCTGCTGTCCGAAGCCAATTCTAGTTGATGCTGAACATATAGGAAGTGGTGTGAGTTTTACAAAAAAACAGGCCGGACACCCTGTTAGGGGACTGCTAGATCAAGTGGGCAGAGGAAGCCACGCTGAAGAGGGAGTGCCTGGGTTAGACTAGTGATAAGGAGCCTATGAAATAAAACACAAAGATGTGGCCCGGTCGGGGGAACCGGAAGCGCCAAGTGCTTCTGGTGCGAGCTGCTCATTTCTCAATTTTCAAGAAACGGGTACTGCGGGTCGGCATGTTTTCGGTTGGTGCCCAGCACCTGAGGCTGCGCGGAGCGTGGGTGGCGCACCTCCAGCCCCCGGGCCGCACCTGACGAGGCCTTGCACCAGGGAGGGGCCGGCAGGCCGAGCAGCCCCCGAGCGCGGGCGGCAACGATACCCTTGCACTCCCCAGGGTGCTACCTCCAAGCACCACCGACGTGAGCCGAAGGGCGACACGGGAAACCGCAGGGCCGGCCCACCCCGGCGAGGGCCCGGCCTCGCTGCCACGTTCCTGGCAGGAAGACGTCCCCGGCCCCCGCGGGGGGCTCCAGGCACACAAAGGGGAATGTTCGCCTCCCGTCCCGGCGTAAACGGGCTGTCTACCCGCAGGACCCGTGGCCCTCCAGCTCCTGACCCTCCGACCCAAAAGCGCTGGGCCAGAGCCCCACGTGGGGAGGCCGCAGGCCAGACGGAGACGCGCCGCCCAGCACGAGGCCCCGGGGTCTGGGACACTCACGAGCCTCGGGCACCTTCCAAGGCGGGTGCCTGGGACCCAGACCCCTAAGCGACCCCAAACCCGGTGGCACCGCGGTCACGCGCGGCATCTTGGGAGGGCCCCCGCCCAGACACCATCGCGGCCCCACTGGCTGCAGCGGAAGCGGGAGCGCGGTGCCCCGCCGCGCTTTCGTTATGTTGCCGAGCACCTCCGGAGAACACGAAAACAATATGGGTCCCCTGAGCACGGCCGCTCCGACGGCGGCAGCGCGTCGGAAAGCGAAAAGAAAGGCCTACGTATTTTCCAGCGGCTGAAACGGCTCCTGGCCCTGGCGAATCTGCCACTACCCTCGCCGGAAGTGCGGCCCTCCTGCCGGAAGTCGAGCTTCCTCCATTTTGTGGCCCGCCATGGCGGCGGTGTTAAGGTTGCGGCCGGGATGCGGCGCCTTTGACTGAGGGGGTAGGCCAGGCGAGCCATCGGGGACGTCGCGCGGAGCAGCAAAGGACCGGCCCGGACGCCGGGGACGCTGTCATGTACGGCGCGGGCGGGGGCCGCGCCAAGCCCGAGAGGAAAGGCGGCGCGAAGGAGGAGGCCGGGCCCGGTGGCGGCGGCGGCGGGGGCAGTCGAGTGGAGCTGCTGGTGTTCGGCTATGCCTGCAAGCTGTTCCGGGACGACGAGCGGGCCCTGGCCCAGGAGCAGGGACAGCACCTCATCCCCTGGATGGGGGACCACAAGCTCCTGATCGACAGGTCGGTCGCAACCCCCACCCGCCGCCCCTGCCGCCCTCCCCTCCCCCGCCGCGGGTCCGCCTGGCGCCGACGTGGGGTCCTGGCGTCCGGGGGGCGGGATCGCGTCGCCCGCCCCAGGGCTCCGGCTGCAGCCGGCGTCACGCCAGTCGCCGAAGGGATCGTCTCTGCCGCGCCGCGCCGCGCGCCCCGGGCGGCCGCCGGCCACGACGCGCGGTGGAGCCGCGGGGTCGGCGCCACTCCGCGCCGTGCGGCGGCCGCCGGGAGCGCGCTTTTGTTCTCCGCGACGCCGCCCTCGGACCCCGCGAGTTAGCCTGCGGCCGCCCCGGCCAGCAGGACCCGGGCGCCGCGAGCCCTCCCGGGCGGTGGGCGAGGCCCCGCGCGGCCGACAGCCTGCCGCAGCGGCGTCCCTGGGGCTGGGCCGCCGCGGGTTCTCTTCCAGTGTCACCGCCCGGGCCGGCGGAGGGCCGGCTGGCGGCTGAGTGTGTGGTTGGAAAGGGCGACGTACGTGCTGTAGGGTGTTTGCTCCCCGCTCGCTTCCCTCCCTCTCCCCGGGGTGCTGGGATGTCCCTGCCGCTCGGGCAACACTACTTCTGGGGCCCGGACTGAAAGGCTAACCGTGGAATAGTCTCTCCGAGTGAAGGAAGCCGTCGTTTGAGACGATTAGAACTGGATTCTGCAAAGCCCTGGAACCTGACTGTAGGGATGACCTCTGAGCTGCCCAGAATGGACACAGTAATGACCAAATAGGCCTTTTTCCGTCCCTGACATTTCCATTTGGAGGTAGAGCTAGGAAACAAGGACTCCGAGAAGGGAGGGTTGCAGATCAGATTGGCTCTGGATCTGATGCTCCACGCTCTGCTCAGACGTGCTGTGCCTTTGAACTGCCATTTCTATGGAACGATGTTGCCTGAGCTCTCGGGCTTGCTTTCCAAAGTGTGACTTGTAATGTGCATTATTAAAGTTCGGTGAGCGCTGGTGTCTCAGCTCTTCATGCAGTTTCCATGTCATTCTGTACATGATTTGACTTAGATCTCTCAAGACTGGTGGGGAGCAAACACTACACATGTAAATGTGTAATATTTTTAAATAATAATTTACATTTGTAAGTTAAGGAGGTTTATATTAAAATAAATCTAATTTTAAATTTTAATAAAATGCAATAATTTGGGTTCCCTGGTATTTTTGCCACCCCCCCCCCCCAATTAACTTGGTCACCATTACAAAAGTCAGCATTAAAAAATCAGGCCGACTTTTGTCGCTCAATATTTGCTTCTGTGACCCAAAATCTGAGTATTTTAAGTAAAATTAACCGACTCACTCGTTTTCTGACAGTTGTACGTTGACAGCATTTTCATTGAATCTTTTCATGTTAAAAGTATAATAGAAAGTGCTTTTCTTGTCCTTGGGTTGATGAGGGACCTATTGGTCCATGCCAGAGAAGCATGGGTGTGTCCTCATCTGTGTTATTTCCTGGGGTATCAAGTTTAAAAGGAAGTACTGACACGCGTCTTCTAATGGTTTTTGCCTGTTCCAGTGAACCTCCCTACACTGCATGTATATGTCGCTGTTCCTATGTATGTGTGTCTCTCTACCACGTAACCCAGCACTTATTTCCTCAGCCAAGTGGCTAGGGGCGAGAGCCTAGCCAAGATTTTACCTTCCATGGACGCAAGTTTCTTTGATGAAGATCTCTCCTGAGAGTTCGGGACTAGCAGAAAGAAGCGAGGAAATTTCGACCGTTTGGTTCTTACGGATAGGTATTTATGTATTCGGTTTGTGTGAATGTAAGCTATGATATTTAACTTTTCAGAAAAAAAGTTTTTTGTTTTTTTGTTTTTTTACAAGTGGCATTGAATGGTTAATCAAACCATGCACGGTAAGAACTGCTAGTGAGGCAGATGCCATTTACGCTTTAAAGGATTGTCTGCCTTTAATTATGAGTTTTATCGTGCTATACAGTGGAGTTACACTTTTTTAAGATAACTTGAGTTAAACAGTAGGAGAGATGACTAGCCACATGAAGTGTAAGTCTGAGCAGTTTTGCATTTCCCTTAATACTTTTACTTTATTATTTTAAACGGTAAGTACACACATCGAGTGCCACACGCCACCAGCCTAGGCGGTGACTTCTGTGTGCTGACCAGCGTATTCGCATTACAGATACGATGGGCGTGGTCACCTGCATGACCTCTCTGCGTATGATGCTGAGTATGCCACTTGGAACCGAGACTACCAGCTATCTGAAGAGGAGGCGCGGGTAGAGGCGCTGTGTGATGAAGAGAGGTATTTAGCCTTGCATACGGACTTGCTTGAGGAGGAGGCAAGGCAAGGTACTGCTCAAGAAAGACTTATTTCAGCCACAACTTTAAAAATTTTTAAGTATTTAAAAGTTTACTCCCATTCATTTTTTTATACTCACTCTTTCTGATATTATCTTGACAGTACCCAGTGGATTGGAAAAACAGGAGTCTTTGCGTTCTGAGAGGACCTCAGGATAGTTTATATATAGAGCCACAAAGAATTTTCCCAGCTTTTGAGGGCAGACTGGGATTTGAAAAAACAAAAACCAAACTCTTTAACTGTTCTTCTTTAACAGTATCGTATGAATTAAAATTGATGTTCTTGTCTTTGCCTTAACGATCTTTAATACAATTTTTAATCCCAAAATTTTCTCAGCAGGAAGAAATTTTCCACAAAAGATGTGTATTCTGCTTTCTGTGGGTAAACACTTACTGGCAAAAGTATATATTGATAGACATAAAGTGTGCGTTTCTAGAAACACTTTTGCCTCAAGAGAAGGTTGAAAAAATGTGTTGTTTGCTTTATCGATAGCTACAACTTTAGAAATATATGAAATTTTTTCAGTAAGCTTCCATTTTTGTTAACAAAGTTCTTGTTTTTATTCAAGAGGAAGAATACAAGCGGCTGAGTGAGGCGCTGGCAGAGGATGGGAGCTACAGTGCCGTGGGTTTCACTTACGGCAGTGACTATTACGACCCATCCGAGCCAACGGAGGAGGAGGAGCCTTCAAAACAGAGAGGTGAGCAGGCCCCAACTAGAGCACCCCGAGCTTTCGTGGGGCTCCTTCTGGTGGGTGGATCAGCACTAGAACATGAACTGCCAACAGGCAGGTTGTGAACTCAGACTCGTTTTCTGCACTGGATCCAAGTTGCCTGCCCAGGCGGGGGCGACAGCAGACTTCCTCTGGATCCTGTTTCTGGATTGGTAGTACTTGTGGATGTTCTTGCCTTTGTCTGGCAGCAGCAGCAGAGGGTGGGCAGCAGCCTTTCCTTCACGTGGCCTGCTTCTGATTACTCCTCATAGCTGACCTGATGACCAGTGTCCAGTGGAAAGACATCCCTGGAGTTTGTTCACGTAGCACAAGAATTTTAGCATAAGATTAAAGATTTCATATGTGCCTTCCTGGATTAACTCTGGGAACTATGAATATACAAAACCATGCTACAAAGAAATCCAGGCTCCTCTAATACAGCAGGAAATGTCCTTGTCACTTTGTAAGCCCTGGGAGCACCATTACCAATTTGTCACTGCCATCCGCAGTTGTGTGAACCAGAGGCATTAAGGACAGGTTGCTTACATGTAGTGTATTCTGTTGCAAAGGAGAACTTTGGAAACCCATTTAGATGTTGAACAAACTGGATCACATCCTACAGAGACTTAATGTCAGAGCTAACTGAGTCTGTTATTTGGGACTTGATTGGTTTCTGCTTAAGTAATACTCATGAGGCGTTGGAGCAGCCGTGTGGGGGGCCTCCCCAGCCATCCATTGAGGAGTGGTGGCCATGGAGGAGCAGGCACTCGGGCTTTCCTTCCACCTCATACTCATCATCTGGGCAAAAGCATCACACGCACAGCTCTGTTTGGGAACATGGAGAGAGATCCTCCAAGTGAGATCATGACGTGCTGAGCTCAAGACTGGTGGAGGAACTTAGCAGTTTGCATTGGCTTTGAAACCTGATAGTCCCTTTAGTGATCATCGTGATGTGCTAGAAATGTTGCAGATCTAAGAAGTAAATGTGCATTTATCCAGATTAAGCTATTCTTGGAAGTTCTAGATAGTTCCAATGCAGTTGTCTCTTCTCTGGACCACATCCATTATTTCAGTTTGAAACGCATAAGGTTTTTACCAGAAGGCAAGAATACCAACATTTCACAACTGAAGAGTTAAAATGTGTAAAGGCCTCATGTCTTTTATGGCAATAATCTTTAGAAGAGTCCTTTGCATTAACTTCCTAATATTCTAGATCAGGCACAGGCAGCCATGACTGCAGGCCCAGTTCCCGGGTTTGTGTCTGTAGGATTTCATCAGAAGAGCTGAGCTCTTTTGTTCTGTCTGCTGCCAGTTGGGGCTTTGGCAGGCATGAGGCTGAGATAGACCCTGGGCCCACAGAGCCATTTCACAGTTGTCCTCCTGTTCTAGATGTTGTTTCAATGTAATTATTGGGCTGAGAGATAATAGACTTTGTTATATTTTCTAAATTTTGCAAACAGTATATTTCTTCACTTTGCCTTCTGTTAATATAAAATACTCTTTATAAATGGTTATTGGGCTCCTAGGAAACTTAGAACTTGGCATTTTATGTGTAATTTGCACTAATATAAATAAAACACCACCCCCAACACACACAAACACCCTCAAATGGGATTCATTTTGGTACCCAGTACCACTAGCAACCAAGTTGAATGTTGTTTCTTTTTCCAGTATGGGGGACTGAACTTAGGTGCATTCACCACTAAGCTGCATTCCCATCCCTTTTTTTTTTTTTTTTTTTTTTTTTTTTGAGGCAGGCCTTACTAAGCTTCCTAGGGTGGCCTTACACTTGTAATCTGGTTTGCCTCCTGAGTGGCTGGGGATCATAGACAGGGGCCACTGCACCTAAAGTAGAAGATAAAATCAGATTTTTCCATGTCAGCAGAATCTCTAAATATTCCTTGGTTTTTAAAATAACTTACTTTAACACCTTTTAGTATCTGTAACCTTGTGGTGTCAGCCAAAGGCACTTTGACACCTCTGTTTCTGCCTGACCTCACCTCTCCTCTCTCTCATTAGCACAGTATTTTTCATCCTGGTCACAGTTTATTGTCATTAAAGATCCTTTGTTTTAAGTATTTTTTCCAGTGCTGGGGCTTGAACCCAGGACCGTGCACATGCTAGGTGTGTGCTCCAGCCCTCTGCCACATCCCAGTTCTGCATGTGCATGTTCTGATAAGAAACGGCTATTGGAATATGTGAGTCTGTGTTGCAATGGTAGATTTTTACTTTGTGCCACTGAAAATAAAGGCCTGTATGAGAACAGAATGACCCATTTGACCTGTCTATCCCAGGGAAGGCCTTCAACTAGAAGGCCTTGACTTTTCCACATGTCTTAAGGTTACAAAAAAGCTATTTGAAAAGAGAATTTTAATTGCTTTTTTTACTTTTGAAAAATGCAGTAAGAATTGTTTTAAACACATACCCCTGGCCTCCTTCTCAGAAAGGTTCTGAGGAAGCTTAGCTCAGTTGTCACTTGGCTTTTTCTTCCCAGTGGAAGATCTCACAGACCTTGGTTTCTGCTGCCTGCAACTCCACTCTGTTGTTTGGCTGCTGGAGCTAGACAGTGGCCTTGCCAGACATGGGGGGTTTAGGCAGTAGTAGCTCTGCCCTCCACTTACCCTGTCTTTAGTGTGTATAGAAACAGGTGGGGCACAGTTCATCCTCTGTTACAGTTGACTTGCATCTCAGGTGAGAACCCCAAGTGTTCACCTACAGGGACACCTGCTCACAGCTCCCCTAGGTTCATTGAGGAATTAGACTTGAAGAGATATTGGCAGATTGTTGACTTAAGAGGCTGCGCTGTGTGTCATGAGAACGTTTATTTAGATGAGGATTTAGTGTTTGGTTCTTTTATCACTTTTTTGGGAATAAAAACCTAAGTAAAAATTGAAATTCATTAAAATGTTTTTTTTTCTAATTTTGTGCTGATTTTTGTGCATTTCACTATGTCCCTTAGATTGTTAGTCATCTGAATTGTTGATAAATTGGAATATCTTAGAATTCAAGAAGTTTTAATTGTAAGGCACCTTATCTAACACATAGTAGGCAGATAAGGATATTAATAATGAGTAGAATTGAAGTGATATATCTGTCTGTGGGAAAGCAGTAGTTTGCTTGGGTGGAGAAGTCATGATGTTGTTGTTTAGGTTTTTGCAATCGGATGGTCAAGGTTGGGTTGTCCAGGGGGTGGTCACCTTGTCTTGTACCTAGTGCCCCAGAGTCTGCAGGAACAGTGCCAGTTCAGTGCAAATGTGTGTGGCAGGGAGGCTGGGCAGCACAGAGCAAGGATTTTGGCTGAGAGCCTGCTCGGAGTCCAGTGTTCTGCTCTGGCTGAGGTCATATTGGTTGGCTCACACTTCACATGGCCCTTGGAAACCAGAGCCAGGAAATGGCAGGGTTGGGACTGAGGCTGGCAGGATCATCTGCACCACCCGCCTCTTGGGAACTCATTATGTGAGTCTGCTTCAACATGGTGGGATCCTCTCCACAGTGTTTCAGAAGGAGCCACAGAAAGGAAGAGCCCATCACTGCTCTTCCCTGGGTGCTGCATGCAGTTGGCAGGAGGCTTCTTCCCGGTTATTGTTCTGAAGGTCTCAATTTTCTTTTTTTAATAGAAAAAAGTGAGTCTGAAAATTTGGAGGAAAATGAAGAGCCTTTCGTCGCCCCTCTAGGACTGAACGTCCCATCTGACGTGGAGTTGGTACGTATGCTTCTGCAAGCCCGCTGCAGTGGGTGGCCACTTGTTGTTCTTCAGTGCTGTGTGTGAGGGCACAGTGACGGTGCAGCTGCCATTCAGGTGAACCAGGTTGCAGTCATTTGTGAGTTATTGGGGGAAAAGGCCACTTCCTGCTTGCTTTCATTTGAAAGAACGATGAAGGGATTGTAGCAAAATAACTAGGGTAGCTTGTCAGCACGTTGCGTGGACCCCAGGGGCTGTGTGGTTGAGTCCCATGATCTGGACAGCATGGACAGCATGTCAGAGTTGGCGCAGAGTGTGACGAGCACACACTGGTGGAGGCTGCATGCTCAGGGCAGCGTTGCTCAGTGCTGTGCACCCTTCCAACTTTTCCTGGTGTGGTTTTTGTGGGCTCCTGGCCTTGACTCTACATGTTCTGGGTACTCACTTCGTCATGAGTAGCCCTGCACTGCAAGTCCTCTGTAGCTGGTTGTTGGTTGGGTGGAGTCCCCAGGATGGCCCTTGACTCAGCCCAAGGCTTCAGTTGCACCTTGTTGAACTCAGGTCCAGTTATAGTGGCCTTAAAGCCAAGCCAAGGATACTACTTGAGGGATCTCTGTATTCCAGCGCTGTGCCAAGCTGCTGCTTGTGGATTTTCTCATTTGATGCTGATAGCCCTCTGAGATAGCGTTGTTACTCTCCTCCTTGCAGATGAGAAACAGACTTAGGAAAGTCAAGAACTCTGGCTCATGCAGCAGGCAGGAGCCTGCAAGTCTCCTTATTGTATTAGGGGGGTTTGAATGTGGAAAGTTTCCTAAGTGCTCATGCACAACCAAGAGCTTTCCCTTCCCTTGCCTTGCCCTTGCCCTCCACAGCTGGGCTGCAGGTGCTGCACTGCGGGCCCTCCAGGCCTTATCTGTGTCTGGTAGAAGATGATGTCTCTTAATTTCTGCAGTCTGTTGATCTCTGCATGTGTTGCTGTACTGCCTCTGTAGTTCACAGCAATGTGACAGTTCTTGTGTTTTTTCCTGTGACCAAAGGAGATGATCGCCCTCAGTTCCTGCTCAGGCCCAGTGCCTCTCAGGGATTTGTTCATGTCTCCAGCTCTTCCCAACATGGGCTGTGTCTCTGGGTTTTGCCTCGGGTCAGTGCCACTCAGGTTTGCTCCTGTTTCCAGCTTGTGCTGTGGTCAGAGCTGAAATATCACGTGCAGACTGATGACTAATGTCCCCAGACTCCCATCAGCAGGCACTGGCCGTGTTGGCATATCCTGGGTTCCTGAGTGATCACTCTGCAGGAGAGACCCACCAGAATTAACCCTTGAATATCACATTTGTTGTGTTAGCTACAATTCATACTAAAACCATTTGCTTGAGGCTGACTCTAGGGAATATCACTTATTTTTATATGATTTTTAAAGTTTCTACGTAAATATAAACTTAGAAGTATGACAGAAATTTCTTGCTTTAATTCCTATTAAAATATTTAATGGCTGTTGGAATCCTCCAGAACCAAAACACCTGCCACCCAGAGGAAAGCAGGAGTGGCCTCCGTGAGAAGCACAGGCTCTCGAGGGTTAGTTTCCTCCAGCGTCCTCTTGGAGGCCTCTGGAGTGCAGGGTTTTGCCGTGTGGGTGCTTGGTTGAGCCTCAGCTTGGTGTCTTCTGTTTCCTCTGTGGCAGTGCCTTGTTCTTCAGTCATTGTGGTTTCTGACATAGACTTGTTGTATAAACTGCACCCGGGTGTCCATGTTGGTAGGAAACATGGCATGGAAGGCCATGCTGGCCTGTGGTGGCCGTGTCGTGGAGGCCATACGGGGCATGGTGGCCGCATCGAGGACCCGTGCGGGGCTGTGCTGGCCTGTGATGACCCTGTCATGGAGGGTGTGAGAGCCTGTGGTGGCCGTGTCATGGAGGCCGTGTGGGAGGCCGTGGTGGCCGTGTCGTGGAGGGTGTGCGGGGCTGAGCTGGCAGGGTGTTGGCTGTCTGTGAGTGGAAAGGCTGGCCTGGATTCAGGGGGCCACTGGTTGGGTGTGACTTGTTGCAGTGAGGTCAGGCAGTTGGCAGAGAAAGCAAGCACTTTAGGGGGTTCTAGCTCTTAAAAACTTGATGATGTCACAGCACCTGGTGGCTCTGCTTGCCTCCTGCTTAATGCTCCTGTGCCACCAGGAGGGGTCCCACATAGCCCTTGGCCCCTGACAGCTGAGCCTGTAGACTGCAGTCCCCTCAAGTGATCTGATGCCTTTATTTTAGCCTTTTACAATAACTCCGTGTATGTGTGTGTTTTGTGGGAAGTGGGACTTACATTTCCTCCAGATGTGTAACTAGGCAATGGTGTCTTGACATGGCATAGTCAGTCATGTCTTTTCCCAGGGACCTAGACACCCATCTGTCCCAAGTTCCCTGCATTCAGGCCAGCCCTCTGGACCTGCTCTGCAGGGCTGTGTGTGCTGTGCAGCTGGCTGGGGGGAGAGCCTGTCACTTGGCCCATCCCTGCCCACCTATCTCCTCACTCTTCTGAGACACTGCAGATGGCACAGAGCCGGAGCTCCTAAGCCACTGTTCAGTCATGGGACCCAGAGATCTTTGTGATCAACAGTGTGTTCAAGTTTGCTTCTAGGGGACTGGGTCTCAAGAGCAGGGCAGGGGTGGGGGACTTGATTTAGATGGCTACATTCGAGGCAGCTCAGGGAAATGTAGCTCGCAGCAAGCCTCATTGTGCATGCTTCATACCAGGCCCTGTGCAGAGTGCTTCTGAGTTGCTGCTCGCAGTCTTGGTCCACAGTAGATACAGCTGTTGCCCATTTTCCAGATGAGGAGCATAGAGGTGTAACACGAGGCGGGTAGAAACTGCCCTCAGCCGTGCCAGTCAGGCCTGGGGTTCCAGCAGGCAGAGCTCTGCTTCCCTGTTTGGCTGCGGTGTGGAAAGGGGTAGGTGGGCGGGGGCAGAGGCTGGTATGCTCCTGTGGAGCTAGGTCCTTCTCTTTTGGTGTGTGATGGCTGCTGTGTGGGTCGACGGGGCTCTTGTTCCACTGCCTCGCGGGTCTCTCCCCAGTGCCTTGTCTTGGACACTGTGTGGCTCTTTCCTCTCAGTCTGTGCTACTGATGGCGTGGTCCCTCTTTATGGCTGCAGGGTTTTGAGGCTTGCTTTGAATGCTTTCCCACTGAAAATATTTGCCTGTATTTCCTGCTGTTTTGTAGTTTTGTTTTACATTTGAATTGTGACTGAATCTGGGATTTATTTGGGCCTGAAGACAAAGAAAGTATTTTGGGGTTTTTTTCCCATCCCCAATGGAGAAGGCAGCCTGGCAGCTGCCCCTGAGGTTCTTCGCTTGATCCCCACCTAGCTCCCCATCCCTTCTCTTCTCCTGCCACGAAGTCCATAGTTGCCCATGAATGAGGGTTTCCTGACCTTAAATGCCCCCATCCTGCTCCCAGGACTGGCTCTGCCTCTGAATTCTTGCCAATGTGTCAGAGGAGAGAGCAGGCGACCACAGCCTTCCTCTCAGCTCCAGGCTCTCCCAACAGAGGGCTCCCCTGGGGTTCAGAAGGGAAGGACACCCCTTTTATCAGGTCATCTCTGGGACACACATTTACACATGAGCTGTTAGGTTTTGTGGGTTTTGTCCTGAGGAATCAAACCCAGGCACTAGGCATGCTAAGCACATACTCTGCCATTGATCTGCATTCCCAGCCTCTGTCAGCTGTGTTTAAGGTACCATTGGACAGTAAGAGTGATCACCATCTGAAATGGAAAAGGAGTTATCTAAAATCTGCATGATAACGATGGCAAAGAATGACTCTTTTTATCCCCTGTCTACTTTCTCTGGGAACATAGCTTAACCTGTGCTCAATAGATGCTCTGCTCTTAGGGTCATTGTTGCTGTCATATCACCTACCCTTTGCATTTTGACCAATGTGGACATGTTACTGTGTCATTAACAGGCCTACCTTTACAACAGTTTAGACTAGCACATCTGTTTGGTCAGTAGAGCCTGCTCTAGATGGCATCATATTTTTCTTTAAAGGTCATTGTTTGAAGTGATCAATAATTGACTAGTTTATAGATTGTACCATTTTAAAAATTAATTGTAGACCAGGCTCAATAGCTCATGGCACACCTGTAATTCCAGCAGCTCAGGAGGCTGAGGCAGGAGGATCGAAAGTTCAAAGCCAGCCTCAGCATCTTAGGCCCTAAGCAACTCAGTGAGACCCTGTCTCCAAATAAAATTCAAAATCGGGCTGGTGATGTGGCTTGGTGGTTGAGCCCTGAGTTAAATCTCTGGTACCAAAAAAAAAAAAAAAAATTGTATTTAACCAAAGCCAATGAAAAACCTGCATCAGGGTTCATATTTCAGCTCACAGTGGGCCTTTAACATGGAATCTAATTTATTGGGGAATCTAAATACAACTTTAATCATGGGGCATTTATCCTGAAGTGTGAAGGACATTATTAATTCAGAAAAGTAAATTTGAGAATTAAGCCCTTTAAATTTTATGAAGGATGAAGCCCCTAAACTACAATAAGCTTGTTGGATTCTTGAGCACTCTTTCTTTTATTGTTGTTTGTTTATTTATTAATCCTTTGTTGTTATTTTTTATGTGATGATGGGGATTGAACGCAGGGAGGGCCTCATGCATACTGGGCAAGTGCTTTATCACAACTATCTCCCCAGCCCATTAACCACTCATTCTTTTCTTTTTTAAAGAGAGAAAGAAAAAATTTTAATATTTATTTTTTAGTTTTCAGTGGAAACAACTTCTTTATTTTATTTTTATGTGGTGCTGAGGATCGAACCCAGTGCCCTGCGCATGCCAGGCTAGCGCGCTACCGCTTGAGCCACATCCGAAGCCCAACCACTCATTCTTAATGAGAAAAATTTCCAGTTTTATATGCATGGGATTTCCATGCACCTTCCCAGTGCTGATCTCTCTTGAGATACTGAAGGGATTTTGGGTGTGTGGCTCCCAGCTCTCAGCCTGACAGGTTGTGTGTGGGCCAGAGTGGCAAGTGCACGGTGTGGTGGAGTGACTCAGTGGCCCTGGGGAGGGAGGAGGTGGGCTGTGAGTGCCAGTCGTGAACTGATAGCAAACCATCAAGGACTCTCCTGCAGGGTGACCTGGCTGCCTTAAGGATAGGACGCCGTGCTTCAGGTGGGAGTGGCATCCTGCTGGAGCCTTTGCCAGGACCCGAGAAGAGCAGAGGTGGTGGGGCACAGAAGAGACTTGGCGGGAGCTCTTCGTATGAGCCTGCACCTGCGTGTTCAGGTGTTGGAGGACTATTTGGCAGCAGGGAGCCTCCAGGCTCTAAAGCCTAGTCCTAGCAAGATAGGAAGCGGAGGGATTCTTAGGTCCTTGGGAAACATGGAAGTACATGCTTCTCCCCTAGAAGAATGCATGTGTGCAAAATTTGCATACCCTTTCAGAAGATTCACCAGTCCCTGGAGCCCACCATGGAACCCTGGTTGTATGGAAAGGTATTAGTTTGGTGCATAAGAAGATTCGCTTCCATGGGTTCTGTCCAAAGGCAAAAAAACGGTGTGCCTCGGCAGGTTGTGTTCTCTTCCCACCAACACCAGTGAGATCCAGAGATAGGGTATCATGTCCCTGGGACAGCACCAGCCTGGGCTCCCAATTGAAGGGTTTCTTGAGATAAACAGTGAAACCAGTGTGCAGCCAACTGTGTGGTTAGGGGAAATGACGACAGATGAATGACTTGAACGTGTGTGTTTTCTCTTAGCCACCAACAGCCAAGATGCATGCCATCATCGAGCGTACAGCCAACTTTGTGTGCAAGCAGGGAGCACAGTTTGAAATAATGCTGAAAGCCAAGCAGGCACGGAACTCGCAGTTTGATTTCCTGCGCTTTGATCACTACCTCAACCCCTACTACAAATTCATCCAGAAAGCTATGAAGGAGGGGCGGTATACAGTGCTGGCAGAGAACAAGTGTGAAGAGAAAAAGAGTACGTGACCCTGGCTGTGTCCTGTTGGACCTGGGTGTGGGGTGCCAGTGGAGGGCCAGGCTTTGGGGTCCCTGTGTTTTTCATGAACTCCTGCTGGCATACGACATGAAGCTCCCAGCTGCTGTCCTACACATGGTGACATGCAATTAAATGCTGGTAGGATCTGAAGGTGGCCACCTGGGCTGGAGCCTTCCCTCTCCTTTTGCTCAGCATTCTGTAGAGAGAAGGGTGGTTCCGTGCTTCCATCAAATCATTTTCCTGGTATGAGTCTACACCTCTGTTCAGAGAGTGAAGTTAAGTTGTGTACTACAAAAAATGAACTGTTCTTACTTGAAATGTATGTCTGAAGCTTTTATATTTGTAGGTGTCTTTGTTTTGAATTCTTACAAGGCCACTTGCCTCTATTTGGAGTAAAATCCAGGGGTCAGTCTGCGTCTTCCATTGAATCTTGTAATCAGTTGTTTCACATCAGTTAGCACAAGTCTTCTTCCCCCCAACCCCCAGTGCTGGGAGGACTGAGCCCAGGCCTTGTGCGTGCTAGGCAGGTGCTCCACCCCGAGCCATGCCCACACCATTGTGTAAATCTTAATACAGATTTCACCTCCAATTTTGTTGTCTTTTTTTTTTTTTTAATTGGTGTTATTTTACTTCCCCTTTACAGTAAGATTTTGCCCCCTTTTTTCCCTCAACGATAAAAGCTCTTTCGTTGCTCCCAGACTAGTAAATGCTAGAGGGAGACAAGAAGTGGCCAAGGGTCCTACTTTCTACTTCCTGTCTGGCTTCCTCTGACCAACTTGGGTGTCCATAGGGAGTATTTTCCACAGGTATTGGTAGACCGATAACCCAAAAAATGGCCAAATGTAGCTATGCCCTTGTCTGCTGCTGAGTTGTTGGATGATTTTTTGGTACATTTTTCCTACCACACGCCAGAGTCTTTGTTGTCATTCTAGTTGTACTAATTTGTGCAGTGAACTATGATAACGTGATGCATGTAGACAGTTACACCAGAATCTTGATTTTGATTTCAGAGTCAGGCACAAACTCTGACAATGAAGATGAGGATGATGAGGAAGATGGGAGCTACCTACACCCGTCTCTCTTTGCCTCCAAGAAGAGCAGCCGCCTGGAAGAGCTGATGAAGGTCTCTCTCTTGTTATTGAGCTATAAAATTGATGCTGGTTTAGTTTGGAAAGTATCAAGTGTGTCACTTCTAGTGTGTTGCATTTGTGTCTTCCTTGGTTGCCCCTGAGTGATGTTGTATTCAGTTGGGTGACAAAGCTTTCTGCATATCTATTTCATAAATTTCACAAGCAAATTATTTTTGGTTTTTTGTATTTTTGTCCCCTGGGATAAGAAGAATGTTGAAAAAGACTAAGCAGTAGTGTAGGTTCCATTACAGGATTGGATTTTATGGGTGTTCTGCAGATCTGCTTCTTGAAGTCCTTAGTTACCTTCATAGACGGTTTCTCAGTAAATGTTTCTGCAGCTAATCTTCCTTCATCCTTACAAAGAAGCCACCAGCACTGTCTTAGGGTTCATTCATGCACCTGTCTCCCATCTGAGGTGTAAGGACACAGAAGTCTGAGATTAGGAATATGATTTTCAGCAATTGTATTGTGTGGTCAATCCCTGGAGGGAATCATTCTTGATTGGATGACTAAAAACCGTTGGTTTAAAATCAGAAATTTATCTGAGGAAGGACAGTTTCAAGTTTTTTATGAGCTTCTCACACTTCCAGGAGTAGCAGTCCAGTCCTGACACACCCTCCTTTGCTTAGTGGGCATTATGGAGAGAGGCCTCGTGCTCTCTCAGTTCCTCTGGGACTCACAACCAGCTGGAGCACAAGGCCACAATTCACCAGGACCTCCTGTATGTGTGCCCAGGGAGGGGTTCAGGACCCAGCAGAAGATTGCCTGGAGTCTGTGGGCTCTGACAGGTGGCTGCACATTCAGGAGGTCAAAGGAAGACAGTTTTCAGAGCCATATAGCACCTGGTTGCAAGGATCACGAAGAGGGTGCCAGCACCGGAGAGACAGGCAGCTGCCAGGCCCACCTCCCACAGAAGCTTCTACAGAGCTGTGGTTCTGGAGGCCTGTGCCACCACTTCTGTCCTTCATGCTCCCGGTTTTGTATCACTTGGGGCCTGGTATGACCTCCTGGGCATTGTTAGCATTCTCTGTGTGGGTGCCTATCCAGATGCATGCACGTGCATTGAGGTTGCTCTAAGGTGTACACAAAAGTGGAGCTGAACCTTTTTATAATGGGATAGTTTGTTGTGGCTCAGAACACAGAAAATGCTAAAACCGTGTCTTCTCTGTCCCTAGCCCTTGAAGGTGGTGGACCCGGATCACCCCCTGGCAGCCCTGGTCCGTAAAGCACAGGCTGACAGCTCTGCCCCAACCCCAGCTGCAGACGGGGCACCTGTGCAGCCCTCCCAGGTGGAGTACACGGCAGATTGTGAGTACTCACTGTGCGTTCTGACCTGCATCCAGCTGCAAGGCCCAGCCCCCAACCACTGTCCTTATGTCCAACCCAGGGTGTGTTGCCCTGAGAGAGGTACCCTGACAAGGGGCAAGACGGCTACTGTGCCCTGTACCAGCTCAGCATTCCAGCAGGGACAGAAAACAGCAACTTGTCCTACCCCTCTGAAGTCCCTCCCAGAAGCCACACTGTGACTTCTGTGCCCCTTAATTGACTAGAGCAGTGTTCCATGGTCTCCCATCTAGAGCACAAGCCCGAAAATGGCGCCTGCAGTCGGGCACAGCGCTGCCCCAGTCAGAGCTCTGCTAAGAGAAGCAGATGCAGGTGCTGGGTGGACATAGTGTTACCTGCCCTGTGGATGGTGTCGTGAGACTGTTGGCACTGACAGCCAGGATTGGGTGGACATACAGTTCTGTTAAGAGTGGGAGGCAGTTGTCTGCCATGGTTGCTTTCTTTAACAAGACATGGATGGTCATCCTGCAGCATACCTGCAGAGTATGGGGCTCAGGATCCTGGCAGTCACCAGAACCCAAGCATGCTCAAGTCCCTCCTGCAGACTTTATGACCATCTGCAGAGGACTTAGGAAACCTAACAACACAGGTGCTGTGTTAGCAGTTGTTACACTGTATTGTACAGGAAGTAATGAGGAGAAAAATGTTTGCGGTTTTCAGTGCAGACACAACGTTGTTTTCCCTTGAATATTTTCAAACTGAAGTTGGTTGAGCCTGTGCACCAGAAGCCTGATGACACAGGGAGCCAGCTGCGTCATCGCACAGCACAGCACAGCACAGCACAGAAGAGCCAGGCGGTCTTCTTCCTCTCTTTTCTTTTTCCTTTCCTTATTTCCTGGTGCTGGGGATGGAACCCAGGACCGTATGCATTCGAGGCCAGTGCCTTACCACTGGGCTGTACTCCAGCCCTACATTGCTTTCTTCTGGTTCTTGCTGATTGCCTTCGTCTTTTTAATTATTTGGAGATTATTGATTCAGGGGTCATTTGAGTGTTTGGGCCCTGGTCTCTGTGCCAAGTAGTTAATCCGTTCCAAGGCTGAGGGGGGTCTGAGGACGTGCAGCAGAGAGGAGTTGGCCTGCCCAGTGCCTCCTGCAGGCCCGTGTGCTGAGTACACCTGGCCGGGTTCTGAAACACACACTGCTGTTTATCTGAGCCAGCTCTGGCCGTGCGCTGGCACCACCCTCTGGCACCTTCCTCTCAGCTCTGGACTTCTGATGTGCCATTTCACTGTGCTAACTCCACATTCGCAGGCTATAAAAATCAGTCACTTCCCTGAACTTTGTGCACATGTCCCCAGAAAACCTCTGAGATTCAAGAATCAAGTAATTTCCTTAAGTGATCAAATCAAGATTTGTGAGTGCTGCAGTCAGATCTCGCATGGCAGAGCTGCATTTTGCTTTAGGTCCTGCATCAGCTCCTGGTGTCAGCATCAGAAGGCAGCTGTCCCCGGTCCTCATGATGCAGTGTCTCTGACAGGCACCCTGTGTGTGGCCTGCCCATAAGCCCTGAGCTCCATGTGGCCTCACGTAAAGTCTGCACAACTGGAAGCAGCAGAGGCTCTGTACAGTCCCTGTGCATGCCACAAGGGCACCCTCACCCTCTCCCTTTCAGGCCTGCCTTGAGTCTGCCCACGTGGAGGACAGCGTCCAGGCATGTCCACGGCACCCCTGCACGTCACTGCACTGCTCTGCAGGACAGCAGTAGGAATTGGGGGTTTGGGATGCTGCCCACCACTAGTAGACAGACAGTCGGGGTGCAATATGTGCACAGCCCTGTAGCACGGGGCAGGATGGTAGAGCAGGCTTGAGAGTGGCTGCGGTGTGACACAGCAGCCCACACGTGGTGGAGGTGGTGGCCCAAGCCCAGCCATGGCAGTATGGGACATTAGCCAGTTGGGCAGACTTCAGGCAATGCCTGGCAGGGCTCCCAGGGCTGGCCTGCAGGAGTTGACTCCTGCCTCCTGGTCCTGCAGTGTGCACAGTCCTTGCTTCAAAGTCCTCCCTTTTTTTACACAGTGAGAGTGATGAACACCTGGAAGAATAGGGCAGGGGGTTGTCTGGAGTTTTATGAGGGCATGCAGCTCTGACCTAGGTTTATAGTTGCAGACACTCTCCTGCTTCCGCTCCACTATCAGCCTGGCACTGAGAGTCCCTTCAGAGAGTGGCAGCCTTCCAGACCACCACCACACCTGCCTATCCAGGATCCAAGGAGGTCATAACCTGGGAGAGGTGGCCTGGTTCCAGTTTCCTAGGAGAACTTGGAGCTGGAATTTGGGATCTGAATCCCAATGGAACCTGCCAGAATTCCCAAAACTCCTGATTTGGGGTTGCCAGCATCAGGAGTCCCTGTGGGTCAAGGGCTCTGCCTTATGCTGACCTGGAGGCCATAGCACCCTGGCATGAGGCCACTGCAGGTAAATGCGGCCCACACAACACCTACCTTCCCTCCCTGTCTGGCTTCGATGGGTGCCTGCTCACCTCTGCCAGCTTGGTGCTGTTTCTCACTGTCCTCTGAAATGTCTCATCTCTGAATCGTTGAAGTCCCTGCATCTCTGGTGACTGTTGTCGCCCTTGCAGTTTTTGCGTCAAGTAGCTCAGGGACCTGAAGCTCTCTTGGTGGCGTGTTGTTGACGGGGCAGCTTTGTCTGCCGATTCAGTCAGGCTTGAGTGCCTGCAATCCGATTGACAGCTGTGTGTGAGGCTGCTGTCTTGTGACCAGCCACTGAGAAGGCCTGACTTGTCATAGTTGTTCCAGGGGAAGAACACCAATCCTGGTTTTCAGTTTTAGTCTCTTGCACTAAGGAGTCTCCCATCGCGGTGTTTAGGATGCGTGAGTGCTGACAGTGGCGACCCACAATGTTGGAGATGGTGGACAGGAGAGAAGCATGCGGAAATGCCAACTGGCTCACAGCTGCCCCTGAGAGATGGCACCCAGCTTGAATTTCTTCCTTGCACACTTTTATTCTCCAAATCGTCAGGAATGTGCATTGCTGTTGTGCTTTCAGAGATTCGTGGGCTGATCAGTGTCTGGAAGGCTCTGCAGCTCCTCCTCCCTGGCCAGGATAGCATTGTGCTGCCTCAGGAAGGCCCTGAGCTGAGCCTGGTGGGCCTCGAGGCAGAGCGTGCTGGGTGTGGCTGTCAGGTGTGGCTGTCAGCAGTGACTGCTCTGGCTATGCTGGGTCAGCTTCCAGAAGGATCCTCCTGCTAGGGACACACTTTGCTTTTCCCCTTCTTCCTCTACCTCAGCCTGTCCCTGGTTGTGTTCCCATGGGTTTTCACACAAGGTCTGTCACTCTGGGGTCTCCAGCATATTGTCTTGCTGTCCCTTGTACAGCTGGCTTTGTACAGGTGTGGGATAACATTCACAGGCATTAGGTGTCTTTTTGAAGAAGCTTCGTTTGTAGACTTTTCACTTGAGAAATTATTAGAAAAGCTATCATGAAAATTACTGAAGTTTCACTTTTTGAGGGGCCCTTACCTGGGCCAGAGCTGCGGACATGTGGAGTCTGGAGAGAGGGCCGTTGGCTCTGGCTGGCGGGAAAGGGCTGAATCTGCACCCAGCACCTGACCACCTGTCCGAGTAACAGAGAAGCCGTGTGCTGGTGGGAGTGTGACTTGCGGAAGGCACGGCCTGTAGTGGAAGTGGGGCTCTGTGGCCTGTCCTGCAGCCACAGCTATGGGAAATCCTCCTTGGGCTGGAGAGGTGACGTTTGTCGTCAGGTTCCTACAGGTATACCTGCTGTACATCTCGTTCTTTTTACTTCTGACTTTGGAGGAGAGTAGACTGAGAAATGTTGCTGGTCTCAGCCTTGCTTCCAGGTTCAAGGCAGTGGTGGCTTTGTGGGCATAGGAGTGGTTCATTGTGCTAGAGCCACTCTGACAGGCCCAGGCCAGGGAGGGTGGCGCTTGAACCTTCAGACATTTCTATGAGCACTGCCCCCATGGTGCCCATGGGAAGCCAGCCTCACCAGCTGTGGCTGTGGGGAAACCTGTCACAATGTGTGCAGCAGAGCCATGAGGAGACAGGCTGCCCATGGCACGGTGGTCTCAGTCTTGACAGGCGGCAGAACAGGCAGGGCTGGTCCTGAGTCATACCTTCCCCCAGGCGTGGCTTCAGGCCCTAGGTGTGGAGTTTGGCAGATTGCAAGACACTAGTGCGCACACCTAGTTTTTGCTGTGATCTATAGCATTACTAACTTTGGGTAACTGGTGTGGGGAGCCATAGTGAATGACCTCACCTTCCAGTCCTGGCGCCTCAGATTCTGACCAACCACTGCATTCACTGTGGCTTAGGTGGGGTCTAGCTTGGATAGCAAGGGTCTTCTTTGTGGGGCATGCCCCTAGGGCTGAGTTACACTCACCTGTCCCTTATAGTCCTGCCCCTTCTGCCCTTTTTGAGTAGAACTTTCTAAGAACAGGAGATCCCCAATAAAAAAGCACTTCCCAACGTGCTCTCTCACCAGCCTCTCATGACTTTCTCTCGTTCTCCCTTTTGGGGATCCTGAGGCTGAGAGCGGGGAAGCCATCCTGAAGCTTGTGTAAAGGTAAATTGTGTCTGTGTTTTATTTGGTTTCCCTGCAGATTCACATGAACAATCTTAAGTTCAGCTGCCCACTGGTCAGGGTGCCATTTTGGTAAGAGAACAATGAATTTGATTGTCTAACAGACCAAGACCTAACCCAAGGGCGCTCTAGAATGAAAGGGACTAGGATCAGAGAGGCTGTGGGGGGGTCAGAATGATGGTCACCACCTCAGCTTTTTCCTTACTAAGCTGGTTCAGTGTATGTTACATGGGTGCATTGAGCAGTTGTGTGTCAGTCTTTCTGTGCATATGTGGATCCCCCCCACAGACACTAAGCTTTTCAAGGATGAAGACCACATCTGAACTGCTGGCCAGGGTGTCCCCTCGCCTCCTTCCACAGGGACACGGGTTCTCAGGAGTGTTTACTAATGAGTGTATTTAGGAAAAAGAGGGATAAAAGCTCCAAAGCACCTCTGGTTTGTAGGAGTAGATGGCTGTGTGAGTACTGGGGTGGACCTCTGTGCTCAGACAGTTGTCACACACACCCACGAGCAGGCCTGTGAGCACAGGCAGAGCCACTGAGAGCATCTCACTGTGACTGATGATGGTGGGAGTGAGGGTCTGAACCCACAAGTAGGCATGTCAGGAGTAGGACAGGTGAGCGTGCCTTCTGGAAGGGCCACACCTTGAGCAGCAGGTTGACCCCACTGAAGACGAGGGTTTCCTGGCTGGACATAGTAACAGTTCACTAAGTATTTGGGTTTAGGGAGAAGAGAAACTGCAAAGCTATGGAAAATCTTGAAAATGAGCCCACAGCCACTGCAAGCAAGCACAGGCTAGAGCCACGGGGCATGTGCCGGCCCAGCCCAGCCCAGGAGCAGCGGGCACCCAGGTGTGCGCTTGCTTTAGTTCTGTGGGCCTCCATATACAGGAGGTATGAGAGTTCACTGTGTTCTCGAAATACTGACAGTCTAAAGACCCCAGGTTGGTAAGCTCTGGTCAACCTGGGTGGGTTTATGGGGGAATTTGATGTTATTCTCATAAAGTGATTCCCTGGCTGTCCAAAAAAGTGATGAGCCAGAATAGAAAACATTTGGGGGAAAAAAAAAGCATAATAAAGGGAGATAGGCCGTGTCGGGTCATAAACCTCTACTATTACCATAGAAGTCTTTAAATAGTTCTTTAAATAAACCCAGGTGCCGGCAGCTGTTGATAGCATACTATTTCAGGACATGGACGGTTATTTCTCTTTCCTCTAGTGCATTTTTTAAAGCAATTGGCTTTTTAACCTATTTTTCCAAAGCATTCAGCTTCATAGTCACAGAAACAATAATTTTCTTTTCTCAAATTGCATGTTTGCACAAATTTTAATCAATTAAATGCATAATTATAGTAAGTTTAACTGGAAAAAAATAGCATAAGAAAAAGCTTATCCTGAAAGCAGAAGTCCCAGCCTTCTGAGAGGAGGCCACACACTCAGTGTTCACCCTGGCACCTACCTGCTCCCCTACAGGGGGAGCCGCTCCCACCGGGAGCTCCTCGGGGGCCAGAAAGATGGTGCCCAGCACATCAGGAACTGCAGCGGGAAGGACTGGGAGCACCCAGAGGCAGCTCCAGGGAGAGGCCCTGGAGAAGGAACCAGCTCAAGAAAGCAGACCCCATTCGTCTGGCGGGGGTCTGCCAGAACAGTCACTAACAGCTGTAAGAGCCCACACTAGGACATTTTCGGCAAGTAGGGACACAGATCATCTGTTTAGCAGTGGTCAGCACTGTATCAGCCAGTGGGGATGGGAAACTGGTGGGGGGTGGGGCACACACATCCTCACAGACAACAGCATGCCTGACACCTGCCCTACAGCTCTTCTGCTGGCCCGAGCCCAGCCCCTGCTTCAGTGCCAGGTGTCGGGGAAAGTCGGTTTCTAGGCTGTTAAATGAGTTCAGCCATCTTCAGAGATTAAACAAAAATGCAGAGGGGCTTGCAGGGACATCATTTTCCAGCTGTCAGGGAAGCTAGGAAGGAAGAGGTTGACAGATTTCCTGTGGTGGCAGAGGCCACGGCCATGTGCAAGCAATGTGCAGGTGTGTCGGAACCCAGGACGCATGTGCCTCCGACCTGCGATCTCTGCTGTAGTCTACAGATAACACAGATAAAGGCACAGCTACGAAGGGGCGTGTGGTGAGCAGTGCACCCGGCGCACCCCTGCAACCCCAGCGACTCAGGAGGCTGAAGCAGGAGGATTGCAAGTTCCAGACCAGCCTTGGCAACTTTGTAAGACCCTGTCTCAACATTTTAAAAAGTTTCAGAGGGCTAGGGATGTAGTTCAGCAGTCAAGTATTCCTGTGTTCAGTCCTCAGTGCGCCCCCCCCCAAAAAAAAAGCCACCATTGTGGGATTTTCAGTGGCCTCAAAAGCCTGAGGCTGCTTGTGCGCCCTGTTGCTCTCCCTGGGCACAGCCTGTCGCAGCCGGCCAGAGCCACCAGCACTGCAGACTCCAGAGGAGAGGGCAGGGTGCAGCAGGAGAGGGGTCGACCATATCCACCTGTGGTCAGGACAGGATCAGCTGGAGAAGAGCGGGGAGAGTCAAAGTGGGCCTCCAGCAGGGCTGCTGACTTGTCAGTTTTTGCTGTTTAGATTTTTTAGTATCTTATTTGCAGATTCATGTGATGCTTATGTGGAGCCCTGTCTAGTATCCTGGGTTAATTCTTTACAGTTCCGTTTTAATGTGAATTTCAGGCGGGTTGTGCCTGTAGTTGTGAGTGGAAGGGCTTGGGCACCACCTAGTTAGTCTGCTGTTACCCTGTGTGGTGTTTTAGGATCCCCGCGGGTTATACTCAGGTGTTACACAGGTAGAGACTTTCCTGTATTTCAGAAAGAAAGGCATTTGTTTTTACTTTAAAATAATTTTT